>NW_028258351.1:8550833-8853863 GCF_053883595.1 Heterocephalus glaber | reverse complement strand
TCACCTCCTTACTTCTCACATTAGTCTAATAAAGGCTTTAACTAAAGATGTTGGCCCAGTGTGTCTCACGTGTCTCAAACTTACTGATCCCCCCACCACCCCACTTTCTCCTTTTGTGGTGCTGGGGCTCAGCACACTAGGCAAATGCTCTGCCCCTGAGCTGCACTGCCAGCCCCCTTTTATCAAGTGATTCCTTGACTGTGCCTAAGAAATGTCCTCCTGAAGACCAGGGGCAAGAAGCCCAAACTCTGGGCACCACTGGCTTCACTGGGGATACTGGGCCCGTGATCCCCTCTGTGCCACACAAGGAGAGTAGACGGGGAGGGGCTGGACCGCATTTATCTGTGCTGCCCCCGTTGGCCTGGGAGATCCTCATGGTGTCCCGTGTCCCCAGCCAGCCTGGCCAGGAAGTGTGCAGTGAATGCCAAGATCCTGAGGGACAGACAGGCTCCTGGCGATGGCTCCCTCAGGCCCCATACTGGTGGCCCTGTCAGGGCCAAAGGCAGCTCCCCTGGGGTGCTTGTGGGGTTCCTGTGTGAGAGAGACCTTGTAGTGGGTAGGACATCATCGAGCTTCCCCTGCAGGCTCTGCCCAGGTCTGCCTAACCCTGCCAGGTGACAAAGAGGAACCTGACTCATGCAGGACATTTAGAAGTAGGCAGGAGGTCGTTAAGCCTCTGCACAGTTTTCCCCAAAGGTCAGGAGCTCTCAAATCTGAGCTCCCTCAGTTCCATGGCACAGACCACCATCCCATTTCACAGGGGAAAACGCCGAGGCTCAGGGAGGGTGGCCTTCGCCAGGGGCTCTCTCTGGGTTTACGAGGAGGCCATGTTTCTCCTCACCTAACTCAGAAACCCCATTCTGCGTCCCCAGAACCCGGAGTCTTTCTTTTGTTGTGTTGACAGCAGCAACACTGGAATTTCCGGCTGGAACCACCAGGACTTGCTTTGTTTCGGAAGCTGAACCTCCACCCTTGGGGGCTCAGGCGTGTCCTGGAAAGTGGGAGAGCTGGTGGGGAGACCTTGCGATTTGAGAGTAGGGGAGATGTCGGTGCAGGGCTGGGTAGTCTGGGGCTGAGACTGGGCCAGGGTAGGGTAACAGAAGGAGGGTGGGCAGTGGAATGTGTGGGGTAGAGGGGCAGGGTGGGGCCGAACAGCCTGGAGCACTCTATTCTTGCAGGCCCATTAATGTGATACAAACCCCAGCACCACCGGGAGTGAGCAACACTGCGGGCCAGGGAATCAGAGGGGTCAGCAGAGGGCCTCTGTCAGAGGCCAGAGCTGGATGGCTGATGGGGGTGCCCTCCTGTGGTCCCTGGAGCTTCATACCTCCCCTGCAAAAACAGGGTTCAGAGCCAAGCCTAATGGCACATGCCTGTAGTCCCAGCACTTGGGAGGCTGAGGCAGGAGGATCACCATAAGTTTGAGGCCAACCTGGGCTACATAATGAGGTCAAGGCCAGCCTGAACTAATAGCGAAACCCTGTCTCAAGCCCCACCCTGCAAAAAAATAGGGTTCAGAGATAGCATCCCTGTCCCTGTCCAGTAAGCTCCCTGTCCCCATTGCAAGGAAACCTGGGTATACCTTGACCTCAGCACCCCAATTTCCTTCCTGCCCTAGCACTGCAGATTCCAAATAGAATTCACAGATTGGACTTCCCCTGGACCCTGCTTCAGAATTCAGGACAGGAAGCTAGGCATGGTAGCACATACCTGTAATTCCTGTACTCAGGAGGCTGATGCAGGAGAATCACGGCAAGTTTGACCGTAGCTTGGGCTACATCATGAGTTCAAGGCCAGCCTAGAATACAGAGAGACTGTGACTCAAAAAAACAAAAAAATTCAGGACAGATCTGTAGAGGTCAGCCAGAAGTTTGTGGCCAGAGCTATGGTCGGGGACCAGTGACATTGTCATCTCCTAGGAGCTGCTCAGAAATCAGCCTTGGGTTCTGCCCAGGCCTGGGAGCCAGACCTTGCATTGAACAGGGCCCAGTGGTGCCCAGGCAAGCCTGGTCCAGGCCATAGGAAGCCCTGAGCAGGTGTCTTCCAGACTCCCCAGCCCATGGCATGACCCAGGCCGTGTGATCTGCCCTGGCAGACCTTGCAGCATGGGTGAGACCTGGACTGTTGAGTGGACTATGAGCCCTGGTGACAGATGGGTTACAGAGAAGGTGCCCCTGGGAGGTGCTGTCCAGACCTGTGACTTTTCTGAGGCCCTGAAGCCATGAAGACAGAACCTCAGGTTTTCCCTCCAGGTGACATTCCTTTAATCATATCAACATTGAGCACCATATATAGGGAACAGGAATGAGGACATTACCGTAGACTTCTGCAGTAAATCTACAGTCTCCTGTGAGGCACTACAACACAAGCTGATAAAGAGCAAAGAAATAGGGCTGGGGATTTAGCTCAGTGGTTCCAGTGCCTGCCTTACAAGCACAAGGTCCCGAGTTCAATCCCTGATACTAAAAAAAAAAGAGTAAAGAAATAAATGAGGCTTCAAGAGAACTGGGTCTTGGCACTGATCAGTGCTGCTCTGGGCAGCGAAGACAAGGGGCACCAAGGGCACCCAGTATTGTATTGACCACAAGCATAGGAAGGTAAGAAGAGTATGCCTTGCCAGTGTGAAGTGCCTGGAAGCATCTGGTGATGGTTGAAATGCAGACAGGGATAGCTGATATGGAAACAGGGATGTAAAGGGGCAAGGCACTGCTTGACTTGCTTGGAGAGATCAAAGGGTGCCGAGGCTGGGTTGCAGTTAACCAGAGTCTGCTAATACTGGGCAGAGATGTCTGCTACACCACCTTTAACAGGACAGTGTCATTAGTGAGAACAAATGGAGGGAAACCCTTCCCTGGCAGCCACCTGAATCTGAGAGCCCTAGGGACTGGGATTTGTGGTCAGGAAATGGCCCTAAGGTGCCCTGTGCAGACAACTCATCACCTGATGCCCCTCTAGCTCCTCACCCTCTCCTGGCATCCATCCAGATTATTTCCCTGTCTTTCCAGACCCCTGGGGTGGGACCTGGAATCAGCCTCACCTCCTCCCTGCCTCAAATCCTGAAAGCCCTGCCACTGACTATACCCTCTGCTCCCTCCTCTTTGGCCCCCACAAGGCCCTGGGTCCGTTCAGCCTCTGCTTCCAGACTGTGGAAGCCTCACTACTGGTCTCCTGCCCCACCCACTCTACACCGTGAGTGCCAGGCACCATCCCAGGTGCACCCTGCCTCTTGGGGCCCCCGGGAAGATCCCCACCACCAGAGAGAGGGTAGTGCCCTCCCACTCATCCCCTGCCCTCCAGCTGCCAGAATGGCTAGCAGCTCCCCGAGCCCACGGTGGCCCCAGAGCCTGGCCTCGGCTCCTCTCCCTCCTGCTTCTGCTCCTGCGTCATCCCCCTTCTGAGTCACCTCCCCCACAGCCACCACCTTCCCTCTACCACCCTTTAACCCAGCATAGCCCCCTCCACCAAGCCCCCTCCACAAAGTGTCCCCAGCCCTCTGGGCTCTCTGCTTCTGCTGGGCTGTGAGGTGGGGTTTCCATTTGATGGAGTCTCCCTTTTCTTCTTCTGCAGTACTGTGAGCAGTTTTATGGAAGAATATAAGAGTTTTACTGTCCCCCTTCCCCCTAGCTTAAAAATGATCCTATTCATTTTTTAAATTCAGCCAATTAAAAGCTGCTGGAAGCAGCGGTAGGAGGATTAGTTCTCCTGGCACTCGGAGATGGCTGTGCTAACGCCTCCGAGACCAGCTGCCTGGCTGGGTCAGCCTGTTGTTTATGGACAGCCCACAACATATCTGCTTCCGGGCAAAGCCTCCATAGGTTATCCTCCAGATCCTAACACATAATGAGGCAGATTCTGTGGCCCAGAAAGGTTGACTCAGCCCAATGAGCTGAGTTGTCGCACAGCAGGTGCGTGGAGGATGGGGGATTCCAGCCCAGCTCTGTCTCCCTGCAGAGGCTGGGAATGACACACTGCCAGTGGACATGTGGAAATATGAATAGTCACTTTAGTGCTATTCCCTAGGCTATTTTTATTTCACTCAAAAAATACAGCAGGACATTTGTCCTTTCCCTGGAAGCTTCCAGGGTGCTTGTCTGTCTCCCTGCAGGGCTGAGGAAATGTTTGCTGGAGACACAGACAGTCAGACAGACCCAAGTGTAGGTCAGGCTACTTCAGAGACCACCCAGGGTTCTGCCACCTTCATTCCTATTCAGGCACCAAACAAAGCCCTTCTGGGTGGCCACAGGGATTCTGGATAGTAGCAGATAGGCTGTGAATGAGGGGCCACGGTGACTCTCAGACGTGCTGGGGGTCTCTTACAGGAAGGCATCTCTAGCTGTGGTTGGAGGAGCCAACACTGCCCAGGAAGCAGTGCCTAGGTCCTGCATAGCTGGGTGATGGTGCTGGCTGGCCCTTCTGCATGCCTGGCCTTCCGGGGCAGAGGCACCCCAGTACTACACCACCCCTCCATTGGGCATGAAGCCTCCCTCCTGGCCTGCCTCGTCCTAGAGGAAGGGTTCTTTATCAGGGCCCTCTAGCTCTAAGAACCAGGAACCGACACAAAATGACTTGAGGAAGTTTTTTGCTTTGTTTTTTGAGACAGCGTCTCACTATGTAGTTTAGGTTCTTGAACTTACTATATAGCCCAGGCTGGCCTCAAATTTACAGCAGTCCTTCTGCTCCAGCCTCCTGAGAGCTGGGATTACAGGTATCCACCACCACACTTAGCAATTTGTTGTTTTTTTTTAAACAACATGAGGGCCTAAAGTAGGGCAGCTCCAGGGCTGATTCCTTCAGGGGCAGAGGCATTAACCAGGGCCCAGCCCTCTTGTATTGGTTCTTCCCCATGTAGCCCAAGATGATGTCTACTCTCCACCAAGTGAAGAAGGGAGGGAAGCACTTTGTGTGGATGGTACTCCCCCACCCGTTACACACACCATCACACAGTCTCTCCCAGATGTCTCCCCAGCAAATGTCTCCTCAGGTCTCATTGGCCTGAGATGTTTAGCATGCCTTTGCCTAAACCAATCACTAGCAAGGGGTATGAGCCTACCTCTCTAGCTTCACCCAATCAGTATGTCCCAGGGTTGAGGTCCCCTGAGGGACCTGATCAAAGAGGAAGTGGACACCTCAGCCACATTAGGGCTGCCTTACAGAGGAGAGAGCAGCATAGAAGTGACTAAGAGGATCTGCTGCAGTCCTTGTCATTTTTTGGCTTTGGAGAAGTAGGTAAGTAAAAGGCTCAAAGAGGTTGAGTCCTTCCTCAGGGACCCCCTATGGGTCCCCAAGCCCTTTACTTGGTGCCTGGTGAAGCTGCATTGGATGGAGATGTTTGCCTCCTAGCCCTTCATTCCTATTATCTCTACTCTGGTTTTCTTCTCTTCCTCCAACCACAGACATCCCTGAGAAAACATTACAATCACATGGACTTCCAAGCTGGCAGAGACCTCCAATGTTAATGTCATCCAATGCTTTCATTTTCCAGATGAGGAAACTGAGGCTCAGAGAAGGGGAGGAAGGGGTTCACCAAGACTACGCAGATGATAGAGCTGTGATAGACCTAGGGCCAGGGAAGTGCACCATGCCTGAGCTTGCACGGGGTCTTAGAGACCTCCCACCCCATTACCTTGGCCAGAGCTGCAGGCTGGCCCACCTTGGCCTGCTGTCACCATTGAGGGTGACCCTCACATCCCTCTTTATGCACTTTGTGCACCTGATGCTTGCATGGCACCCTTTAGTCTAGGACGGTGTTTATTCTTCACTCAGTCATCACCTCATCTGATCCTCACAATGGCTGTAGAGATGGCTGGTATTACATTCTAGATGTGAAAGCTGAGGCCCACAGAGATAAGATGACCTGCCCAAGGTGACACAATGGGTACACGTCGAAGCCCAGGCATGGGCTGTGACACGAGGTCCAATGCTGTCACTCTTCCGAGCAACAGCCCTTCACAAGGAGGGAGCAGGCTTGGGGGCTGGCAGGACAGGTGAGCTCTTTCAAGGCCTGTCTCAGGGGTGCAGGGCCTGGCAGGACCCTCTTTGGAAACCCCTCCCTCATCCCTCATCTGTGCCTGGTTTTGTGAAGCTTTTGCCTGGCTCCCCTGCCCTCCTGTCAGGAGAATTAATAGGGAGAGCAGCATCTGCTTGCGCCCTTTGTCCCTAGGGCTCTAGGACACAGGGCCCCATTGTGGCCCTGACACCTGGCAGCTGGGCTGCCTGGGAATGAGAACAAACAGGCAGCTGGAAGCATCTCACCCTGGGGCCCCAAGGGAAGGCAGAGCCCCCTGGGTGGCCGGGGACCTGGAAGGGGAGCAGGCCCAGGCCCAGGGTGTCTTGGGGCCCCTCCTCCTCCCGCCTTGCCTGCTGGGGCCTTCACGGCTTTGAAGGGGAGTGACAGCCATGTCACAGGGCAGGAGCTTCCAGCAGGGGCACACCTACCTAGCAGTGGCAGTATTCTTCCTGCTGTGACCAGGAAGCCTGCTTGCCAGCCCTTCTCCTTCAGACCCTGTCTCCTCCCTCACGAGGCCCACCTCCCACCTTGCTCCAGCCACCCCCACCCACCTGCCTCTCTCGCCCTCCCTGTGCTGCCTGCTGCCCCCTTCCCTCATCTGGCCAGTGCCTAACAGGACAGTCCTGGGAAATGTGATGCCCCATGCCATGTTTGGTGCCCATGTCCCCAGAGGCATGCGTCCAGGTGCCCCCCCACCTCACCCTGCCACACCCCAGCTCTGGCAGGGCTCTGTCCCTCCCTGTCCTCTCCCCAGGAGCACCAGAAGGCCGGCTGGACTCCTTAGCAAGGCAGTAACAGATATGTCACCAATGACAGGCTCCGAGCATCAGAGAACCAGGGCAGCACAGTTCAAATGTTGAACCAGCCTTGCTGGGTAACCCCTATCTAGCTGTGGTCTTGTTTTATTATATATATATATTCCACATAATTTTTCAGGATTTAACTGCTGATATTTTGGTGAGGATCTTTGAATCTGTGTTATGAGAGATTGGTTAGGGCAAGGTTGGCCTCATAAAATGAGTAGAGAAGTGTTCTCTTGTTTTCTGAAAGAGATTGTATATATATCTTAAATATTTGGTGAAAACATCTGGGTGTGAGGTTTACTTTTTTGGAATGATATAAAGTATGAAGCTATTTCTTTAATAGCTATAGGATTATTGAGATTATTTGCTTCTTCTTGCATGAGTTAGAGTGTTCTCAGTGCTTCCTTGTTAGCCAGCCTGCCCCCACCCCACTTTCTTTCTGTGTTTTGGGTGCAGGGATCAGGCCCAATTTCTTGTACAGGTGAGGCAAGGGCTCTACCCCTAAGCTAACTCCCCAGCCACCTTTCAAAGTCTGTAGGACTGGTGATATCACTGCTTTCATTTTCGATATTAGTAATTTGAATCTTCACACACACACAGACGGACACACACACCAGGCTGGTTACAGATTCATCACCCCCCAGTCCTTTTTATTTTGAGAGAAGGTCTTACTGTGTCGCCCAAGGTCAACTCAAACTTTTGATCTTCCTTCCTCAGCCTCCAGAGTAGCTTGGATTACAGGTGGGCACTACCATACCCAGCTAGACATACGCTAATTCCCAAGTGTTTGGATTTTCCAATGTCTTTCTGTTACTGGCGTTAAGTCCATTATAGTCAGAACACAAACCTTGTATGATTTTAATTCTTTTACATCAGTTTGTTACAGGGCAAGGATATGATCTGCCTTGGTGAGTGTTCTGTCCACATGAGAAGAATGTATCTGCTCTGCTCCCATTGGGTTCCTTGCAGGCTAATCAGGTTACCCTGGCTAGTAGTAGTGTTCAGGTCTTTTATATTCTTGTTGATTTTCCATCTAACTAGTTATATTGATTACTGGAGAGAACTGGTGAAGTCTCCAAATATAATTACCAACTTGTCCATTGCTTTTTTTAGTTCTATTAATTTTTCTTCATGTATTTTGAAGCTCTGTTACTAGCTACATGCATATTTAGTGTTGTTATGTCTCCTTAGTGAGTTGACCCTTTACTCCTTGGTTATTTTCTTTGTTCAGATTAGATGACTTCTAGGGGCTGGGGATTTAACCCAGTGGTTCCACTGCCTGCCTCACAAGTGCAAGGTCTCAAGTTCAATCCCTGGTACCAAAAAAAAAAAAAAAAGATTAGTTGACTCCTAGCTAATTTCTGTAGTTTTATCACTGTTTTTTGCTGTCATCTGCAACCTGCTATTGATTATACCCAGAGAACATTTTTATTTCAGATACTGTATTTTTTTAGTTTTAAAATGGCCATTTACTTCTTTTTTACTGATTCTTTTTTCTGCTGAGAATTTCTATATTTCTAGTTATTTCAAGAATGTTCACCTTTACCTCGTGTTAAGTAGTTACATTAATTGCTTTAAGATCTTTGTCTACCCTGGTCCCTAGCACCAAAAACAAGACAAAGCAAAAAACAATGTTTTTGTTTAACAATGATAACATCTGGTCATATTGGAGTTGGTGTCTATTTCAGTCACTTTTTTGTTATTGAGACACAATACTCGGCACCTACAACTTAAAGAAGAAAGGTTTATTTTGGCTCACAGTTTCAGATTTTCATGGTGGGCAGGTTCAAATGCAGAAATGGCATGACAGAAGTGCCTGGTGCAGAGGGAAACTGCTCACATCATGGTGGCCAGGAAGCAGCTGGAGAAGGGAGGAGCCAGGGAGGGTTATGTACCTTTCCAGACCACACCCCTAGTGACCCACCTTTTCCAACCAGGCCCCACTTCCTAACAGCGCATTCAGCTGTAGCACCTAAAGCCCTGGATCTGAGTGCATGAGAGTTCTTGGTCTAAACCATAATGCTATGGGCTGTCTTTTCCCTCGTACATTGCTGCCATCTTTTTCTGTCTTTGTATGTCAAGTAACTTTGGATTGTCTTGGCCATTTTGAATATTATATTATGAAATTCTAGCTCCTGTTAAAATTCTCTGGGGACCATCAGTATCATGTTGGTTTGTTTTTAAAGGAAATAACCCCAGTTAGGTTGGAGCCTCAGATCTGGCTTCCTCTGGGATCTGTCCTTTTAATGCTGGCTGGTTCAGTTTCCAAAGCCTTTATACAGGGCTATTCAGATGCACCCCAAGAGTGCACACCCAGGGGCTAGTCTGTCCACCCTACACTGTGGTCCATTCTGAAAGCCTTTGGGTTGTTATTTCTGCTTCATTCCACACATGCGAGGCTCAGTGCTAGGCCCAGGTCTTCAAAGGGAACTTCATTGAGTTTCGTTCCCCAGCTCCCTCCTCTGTGGTCTCACCCTCACCAGCACCCTGGGGCCCCTTTTCCTAATTTCTCTTTCCAGGGAGAAAGATTCTTCCTCGCTCAGAATTTTGCGTCCCTTGGCATGACTGCTGTGACCGCTGCCACCACCAGCTCTGGATTTGCCTTGTATGAAGGGAACTGGGAGAGAGAAAAATAAACAAACAAAATACAGAACTTTTCTCTCATTCTGTTTGTCCAAAAGGGACCCCTTCCCCAGTTTCTCATCAGAAAGAGAGTTTGGGGTTTTTCTATTTGTTTGTTTTTTGAGATCAGGTTTCACTGTATAGCCCATGCTGGCCCCAAACTTGTGGTCCTCTTGCCTCAGCCCCGCAAGTTCTGGGAAAAGAGAATTTCTATTGGAGACTTTTCTCTTTATAGCTGCTATGTGGTTCTGGAATCTGAGCCATCCACTTTACAGGGTCCTTGTCTCTTGTATATCATCTGATAAGGGTTCTTAGTTGTGACCAGCAGCAGAGACAGGCCACAGTGTATTTACCAGCCAGAGCCAGGAGGCTGCCTTGGTTGTTTTGGGGGTTTTTTTGGTACTAGGGATCAAACTCAGGACCTTGTGCTTGCCAGGCAGGCGCAGCACCACTGAGCTACATCCCTGGCCCTGCCTTGTTTTTGAATGTTGACATCTAATTAGCAAAGTTAAGTCCATCTATAGCCTGTGTCTGTGGCAGCCTCTGCTTTCACAGTACAACTTTTTTTTTTTCTGGTACTGAGAGTTGAACCCAGGGCCTTTGCATTGAGCTGCATCTCCAGCCCTTTTTATTTTTCATTTTGGGAAAGGGTCTTGTTAAGTTGCTCAACTGCCAAGACTGGGCTCAGACTTCCAATCCTTCTGCCTCAGCCTCCCAGAGTGCTGGGATTACAGCTGTGTGCCACCACACCTGGCTAGCAGTGCATCTTAAAATTAATTTTCCCCTTAACATTCAAATTCCTAAGCAAGGGTCTCATGTGCCACAGATAGTTTTTCTAGCTGAAAAGAGAACAGAATACAGATTTATTCTTTTTTTGGTACCGGGGTTGGAACTCAGGTCCTTGGGCTTATGGGGCAGGCAGCAGAACCACTGAGCTAAATCCCTGGCCCTACAGATTTATTCTTTACCTGGTCAGAGCAAGCCCCCTCAACTTGTGCTAATAATAGTAGTGATCATAATTATTTTAGTAGAAATAATAATTACTGGGTAAGAGCAGGAACTCTGGAGCCAAGCTGCCTATGTTCACCTGCCTCCTATAAGCTATATGACCTTCACCTTGAATATCTGCGTCTTCCTGTGACTGTTTTCTCACCTGTAAAGTGGGAACAATTATAGTTTCTGTTGTCCGAGTGGTTGAGAGCCTTAAATAAATGCACATGTACAGAGTGCTTAGAACAATGCCTGGCCCCAAGGCAGAGGCACTCAGCATTTGATTTGATTACTACTAGGAGCGGCTATCATTTTTTGGCCCCGGGGCTAGCAGAGGGAGCCTCAGCCCAGCAAGATAAGCCAGTTATCTCCCCTGTTCAGATGCCACTAGGGAAGCAGGGTTTTGCTGGAGTCCATCTGGCCTGCAGAGCTTGAACTGAGGGAGGGGTGGGTGGATGGGCACAGGCCCAGAGAGCAGAGCAAAGGGACAGCCAGTCTGAGCTAGCAAGCGACCCTGGGGAATGAATGGGGGAAATCAGCCTCAAGAGAAAAGCAACAGAAATAGAAGGGGAAGCCTGGTAATTGAGTGGTCCAAAAAAGGAAAGATCAATATTTTACTGCCAGGGAAACAACCAGTTTCCTTGGCAGCAAGCTCAGCCGCCCAGCTGTGGGTGCTTCAGTGACTACAGCTGCTCCTGTTGTCCCTGCCAGGCCCAGCGTGCCAGGAGCCCCAGGGCTGAGAGCTGAAGCCACACAATGACCATCCCCTAGTTCTCTCCAAATGTGGCCCCTGGATGGTCGTTTGCTATACTCCCTTGGTGACCTTGGATAGGCCCCTCCCCTCTCTGGGACCTGGCTTCCCTGCCTAAGAAGGGAAGGTCTGGTCAGCTAAATGCAGCCTCAGGGTGTGTTACAAGGGGTCCTGCGATTAAGGTGGGGGTCCCGGCCATTGGCAGTAAAGCTCTTACTACCCAGAGCACAAGGGAATTAAATCAATGCTTCTGGCCCAGGGGAGGTCACCCACCTAGTGAGGCTGCAGGAAGGCAGCACACTCCTCAGCCAGTGAGGCCTGGGCTCAGGGGTTACCACTGTGAACCTAGCATAGTAGCGCACACCTGTAATTCCAGCCACTTTGGAGGCTGAGGCAGGAGGATTGCAAGTTATAGGCCATCCTGGGCAACTTACCAAGACCCTATTTTTATTTGTTTTTAAAGTTTTTTTGGCATCGGGGATTGAACTCAGAACCTTGCCGCTTGGGAGGCAGGTGGCGGCACCACTGAGCTAAATCCCTGGCCCAGCAAGACCCTATTTTTAAATTAAAAAAAAAAAAATGTAGGGCCAGGGATTTAGCTCAGTGGTGCCGCCACCTGCTTCGCAAGCGCAAGGACCCAAGTTCAATCCTCAGTACCAAAAAAAAAAAAATTTTTTTAAGGGCTGGCAGGCAGTGTACCTTGGAGGTAGAGTTCTTGCCTACTATATACAAGGCCCTAGAATTCAGCCCCCACCAAAAGAAAGAGGGGAGAGAGAGAGAGAGAGAGAGACAGCAACAGCAATCAAGCAGGCTACCACAGAGGTAATTTTGGTTTAACCTTTCTAAGCCTCAGTTTTCTCTATTGTAAATGAGGGATGATAATGCAGCTGCTATCTAGATTCTGATGATGATGGAATGAGACCACGTCCAGAGTTTAGCACCGGGTGGTGGCTCCTGGAAGCCCTCTGTGGACCCAGCAGGGCCTAGTCAGACCTCTTCACCTAGTGATGCTACAATTTACTTTGAAAGTCATTGCATAGACAGGTATTTATAGATATTAAACAGTATCCTCACTCTAAGAATTTGGCAATGATCCTGGTTGCTGTAGGGCCATCCTGTCGTGTGCATGGCATGCTCATAGCCCCTGATCTGGGCCTGTCACTCTTTGAAGAGCCCTGTGAGAGTGGCTGAACAGAGGGGAGGTCACCGCAGGAAGAACTCGCTACTGCAGCTGGCCCCCAACTGGACCATGGTTCAGGGTGCTCCACAGACTATGCACTCTGTCTGTGCACCCCGAGTGCAGACTATGCACACAGGACCCTGTCTGTCTGCCTGTCATCATCAAACACCTCCAGCTGCTGCCTGTTCTGGGCTGGCTTTCGTGGAAGGGGGATGAGCAGTCTGTCTTGGCCATGTCCCCCATCCCTGGGGAGATACAGACTTGCGGATTCCAGGATCTGAATCCATGGATGGCAGAACCCTGCAGACTCTTAGGTGCTTTTGAAGTCGGGGGCTCATCATGACTGTTTGGGACAGAGGCCTCAGAGATCACTGGGGCACAGCTCCTGACCTTGGAGGGGACTAGAGGAGTGCACACTTGGAGGCAGAGGGGTGTGGGGTGCCCGACCCATCCCTGCGTTCATAGACTGCCTACAGTGCTGGTGAGGAGAGCACAGGAGTAGATGAGGGCCACTGCCGGGTGGGGCTATGTGTGGGCTCCCACCAACCTGCAGAGGGCACCTGGGCATTGCTATCCTCAGAAGCCACATCATTGCCTGGCAGTGTCAGGCTATGGTGACTGGGTGGGGGTGGAGGGTGGCAGCTGCACTGCTGAGCCGCTCTGGTCAGGTGGGAGCTGGCAAAGAGGCTTCCTTCCCTTGCTGGAGCTCTGTAGGCCTCTACAAGACCCCAGGAGGTACAAAGTTCAGGGGCATCTCACAGAGTACCTTACACAGCTTCTCTGCCATCCTCAGCCCCAGGCCCACATCATGGTGGAGAAGCAGGGCTGGCTGGGATGGAGATATTGGCAACAGAGCCATCAAGCTCAGGAGGGAGGAGCTGGTAGGGGCTCTTTGTCCGTTGCTCATATTCCAGAGCCTACTGGGCCTGGCCCCATGATGCCAGGCTACTGTGCCCAGGGCTTCAGATCCCTGCTGCAGCTGCCATGCTGCAAAAGTATCTTGTGGGGAAGCAGGAAAAACTCAGTCTGTGAATAGTTGAATCTACCAGCATGACTGGGCTTTGGTGCATGTGACAGAAAGAGTGGGAGGTAGGCAGGTCTCCCTGTCATGGTGTGAACAATCATAGCAGTAGCAGGAATCCTTTCCCACGTGCTGGGCTCTGCGGGTTCCCAAGTGCTCTCCTATCCATCATCTGCAGCTCAGCCCGAGAGGGTTATGGAGACAGCTTGTCTGGCTCTGCTGTGCTGCAGATACTGATGGTGACTGCTAGGGAGAGGGCAGGGCACTGCCAATAAGTGGGACTGCACATGCGTGTGTCCATGTGACTGTGTGTGATTAGCCAGCAGGGCAAGCAGGTACGTAGGAGACGCTACAACAGGAGATGCTGCTACAACGAGTGAATGAATGAATGTTGACATGTGTGCTGTGGAGAGGCTGCCCCCGAATTATAGGCTGGTGGGGAAAATGCCCCAGATTAATTAGAAAGATACTTCTTACAAAATCGGCCATTGCCAAAAACTAGGAGGAGAAAAAAATACCCAGGGCTGGCAAGATTGAATTCAGCTGACTCTGATGAGGACTAAATTCAGACAGAACAATTTGGCAACTGTTATTAAAAGCCTTAACAACAGCTGGGGATTTAGCTCAGTGGTTCTGCCACCTGCCTCGCAAGCGCAAGGTCCTGAGTTCAATTCCTGGTACCAAAAAAAAAAGAGCCTTAACAGCTTAGCTGTTCTGTATAGGCATTTATATTATTTTATTCAGCAAACACTTATAAGGCTCCTGCTAGATGCCTGCTGGCCATGGTAAACTACCAGGTATCCAGTCATAATCAAAATAGATATGCTGTTTGCCCTTAGGGAGCTTACTCTGCAGAAGGGGAGATATAAATCCCTCAAATGATCACTTAAACATATAATTACAAGTTGCACAAGCAGTCTGAAGGCACATTCAGGGTACTACCAGAAGGGGTACCAGCAGGGCAGCCTTTATCAGATCGGCGTAGTCAGAACAGGCTTTTGTGGGCTGGGGACATTTAATAGAGATCAGAGGAGGCCTGAAGAATGAACAGACGACCCTGCCAGATGCTGAAGGGAGAGCACAAGGGCTCAAGATGTAGAGAATAGAGATGTGCTTGGCAGTGCAAGTTTGTAACCTCAGCTACTCAGGAGGCTGAATCAGGAGGATCCACTGAGCCCAGGAGTTTGGGGCCAGCCTGGGTAACATAGTGAGACCCTGTCTCCTAAAACAAACAAATAAACAAAAAAACCCTGAGCTAAGGAAAAAAAAAAGAGAATTGAGATGTGTTCCATACATGCACCAGTTCCCCACAATGAATGTAACCATTATGTCCTGATAAAAAAGTTGTTTAAAGCCCTGAGCTAGGGGTGTAGCTCAGTGGTAGAGCACGTGCTTAGCATGCACAAGGCCCTGGGTCAGATCCAAAGGATGGTGTAGGCCAGGGCCCCAGTCAGCAAGGAGCATGATCTCTTGGAGGGTCAGTAGCTGGGAGGCAATGAGTGGGACGAGTAGAAGAGATGAGGCCAAACAGGGGCAGCACACTGGACCCTGTGGGCCATAATGGGGTGGATTTTATCCTAAGTGACAGGAAGTTGCTTGAAGAGTTTAAGCAAAGGAGCCAGTGACATGATCCATTTAGAGTATAAGGGGAATTGGAGGGGTGGAAATTGAGGAGGCTAGGTGCATCAGGAGAGTTGCCTGGTCGAGGAGGGAAGACTATAGTGGCTGTGGTCAGGGGTGATGTGGGAAGCAGGCCGCCTGGGATACAGCGAGGTGTGCATTGGGTGTGGGGAGAGGGAGCAGCCCTGGTGATGCCAGGGAGCCAGGACCGTGCGGTGGCAGGAAGGGAAGGCTGGGGTCAACAGTGCAATCCTGATTGAGCTGTTGGAGCAGACAATGGCTGGGTCATCCCAGGAACTTGGCGGCTGAGGCAGGATGTGGAGAAGTGACCGGCAGTGAGGAAGACAGAGACCTCAGAGGCCAGAGTGTAATGGGCCCTCACAGCTGTAGAAACGCCCAGGGATGAGCTGCACTAACAAAATGCTGGAAATAACAGAAGCACCAACTGGTCCAGTGACTGGTGGTGTGGCCCCGGGCGGGGCATCTGACAGCCACTCACACGCAACGTGGGCTGCACTCGACTGCTGTATGGACGAGGGTTTCTGATCACTGACGGTTCTGTGGGGAAGAAGCTCCCTGACATTGGGAGCTGCCAACTCCTTTGGGCTAAATCTTGCTTTCCAATGTACTTTTTAACACTTTTTATTGATGTTTAATGTAAAATGGGAACCGAAAAGTACATTGGTCAGAAGTGTCTGGGTCAGTGAGTTTCTACTGTGTCACCAGTGCCCATTTCAAGAAATAGAAGCACCTGTAGTCTCAGTTACTCAGGAGGCTGAGGGAGGAGAATCACTTGAGCCAGGGCATTCAGGGGCAGCCTGGGCAACATGAGACCACAAAATAAAACAAAAATAGACTCAGCCACAGCCCAGACATTTCCCATGCACTTCCCATCCTACAGCATTCCTACACAGAGCCACTATCTAGACTGGCCTTAAACTTCATTTAATTTGCAATTTTAAACAGTTTAATAGGTATGCTTCTTCTTGTCACCAAAGGAGAATTTGACCAAAGATTTCAGAACCACAAAATGCAGAGATTTTTTTGTTTTGTTTTTTAAATGTGGTTAAAACTATGTACCTTGAGATCATAATGTTAAGTGGAATAAGACAGACACACCAGTTTAAATATTGGATGGTTTTTCTTATGTGAGAAACCCAAAGTATAAATAAAGAGCAAAAACCTATGTCTTTTGTTGGGAATTTGGCTCAGTGACACTGAACCTGCCTCGCAAGGTACCAAGTTCGATCCCTGGTACCAAAAAAAACCCCAACAACCTATGTCTTTTGAGAAAAGGGGGTTTCTAGGGGTTTTTTCCCCCTAGGGTTTTTGTAATGAGTTTGTGTTCGTTTCTTGTGAAAAAAACCATGTTTTAAAACATGGCGGCACAATTTATAATAGCTAAATCTTGGAAACAGCCCATATGCCCATCAACAGATGAATGGATAAAGAAAATGTGGTATTTATACAATGGAGTATTACTCTGCCATAAAGAAGGATAAACTTGTGGGGTGTGGTAGCACATGCCTGTAATCCCAGCACTTGGGAGGCTGAGGCAGGAGGATAACTGCAAGTTCAGGGCCAGCCTGGGGTACATAGTTCAGGGCCAGCCTGAACTACAAAGCAAGACCCTGTCTCAAAAGGAAAAAAATAAATAAAATACAATAGAATAAAATCACAGTTTAAAAAAAGAGGAAAAATGTTTTTAAAAAAAAGGGTAAACTTGAGTCACTTGTAGATAAATGGATGCAACTCAAGACCAGGATTTTAAGTGAAATAAATAAGACACATAAGTTCAAATATCGCATCATTTCTCTTGTGTGAAAAACCCTAAGGGTAAACAAGGAGCAAAATAGAGGATAATTCTTGGGAAGTAGAATGAACATGTTCAAGTGGGAAAGGTAACAAGGGAGGGGGAAAGGGGAAAGGTAGGAAGGGAAAGGGGATTAAAAAACAACGGAAGTGGGTCGGGGATTTAGCTCAGTGGTTTCGCTGCCTGCTGCACAAGCGCAAGGACCTGAGTTCGATCCCCAGTACCAAACAAACAAACAAACAAAAAAACAACAGAAGAAAAGATGGAAACAAAGCTTCTGTAAATGAGAGGGGAAGAAGAGTTGAAGGGAGGGCAGGGGAGTTGGGGGGGGTAGAAGAATTAAGATATATTATGTACAGGTACACATTCCCAATGATGAATGTGAGTACCATGTATGATAAATACATACTAAAAAGAAAAAAAAGTGGCAGAGCCAGGAGCAGCAAGTTCGATGGAAAGGAACCCAGCTTCTGAGCAGCCAGTGGTGTTGGCTTGTCTTCGTCTACGTCTTCCAGTCCTGAGGAGAATAAAGTGGCCCCACAGCTGCCTGCGGCTTGATGTGGACCCCAGGGGTAAAAGGACTTGGTTGGGGACGCTGGTGTCCCCTTGGCTCAGTTGCTGGGACCTCGCCGTCCCAGCTTCCCCACCCCTGCCTGTGTCCTGGCCTGCAGGGACCCTTGGGTGTCTCACTTGTGTCCCCTTTACTTCTCACAGGTGGAAAAACTCGTGAAATATTTGGATCCCAACGACCTGGGGAAAATCAATTTCAAAGACTTTTGCCGTGGGGTGTTCGCCATGAAAGGTGAGACTCTGTGGGAAGTCTTCTCACCCGTCCTGTCCCGCTGGAGGCCAGTGTGACCTGGGTCCCAGAGCCCGGAGTGGGTCCCGGAAGTGGGCCCTGTCCTTGGCTAGCCATGGTGGCTGAGGGAAGGGCCTCATGGGACGTGGGTCTCTCTGAACCTCTGCCACAGAGCCCAACACAGGGTTAGAGAAACCCGGACCCAAGGGATGGTCCTCTGTGCCGCCTTCTTTTTTTTTGGTACCAGGTATCGAACCCGGGTCCTTGGCTTGCAAGGTAGGCGGCAGAACCACTGAGCTAAGTCCCCGGCCTCCTCTGTGCCCTCTTGTTGTCTGACCCTCTGAAAAAGGCTCCCCTTCTCTGTTCTTCTTTCCTCTGCCTTTTCTTTACCCTCACCCCCTGAGATGACTGCAGGAGGAGCTGGCCAGGACCTGGGGGACTTCCCACTGCTGGTCCGGGTCCAGGCACACCTGGACAAGGCCGGCATGCTTTCTCCCTGCCTCTTCCCGCCCTCCCTTGTCTGTTTCCCCCTCTGGCCCCTCACTGTCATCGTCTCTCTGTCCGCTGTAGGGTGCGAGGAGCTGCTGAAGGACGTGCTGTCCATGGAGAGTGCAGGGACGCTGCCGTGCACGCCCGAGATCCCCGACTGCCTGGAGCAGGTAGGAGACTGGCCTCTCTTCCTGCGCTCTGCTCACCTTTGTGCCATTCTTCTGGTGTCTGAGAGGACAGCCTGACAGCCCTGTGGCAGCAGAGTCCAGAGACGGCTTGGGGGGCGTGCAGTGAAGCCCCTCAGGGAGTCACAGCCCAAGTGTCTGAGCTAGGAGTCTTCAAAGAGCATCCTGCTCCACCCTGCTGCCGCTGAGGGGAAACTGAGTCACAAGGAGGGGAAGTGCTGGGCCTGAGCTCACGTGGGCCGGGCTGCAGTCTCTTTCCTTTCCTCCTGTTCCACCACAGAGAGCTGATGGATCCCTGTGTGGTGTTTTCCCCAATTTCTCCAGTTCTCTCCCACTAACCAGAAGTCCAGCAGTTTAGTTTTCTGATGCATCCCAGGGGTAGCGCAGGGTCAATGGTCAGTCAGCTGCTGGCTGTGGTTCTGTCTCACCAGCTACAAATTTGGGGATTCCCATGGCTCCCCATTTGATAATTCACCAGAACTACTTAGCAGCACACAGGGCTTTGTTGGCTAGAAACAAGGAAACAGAACAGTAGAATTAAGCTGATTGGTTAACATTAGATTGCTTCTGGTTTTTTGGAAGGGTTGAAGCAGAAGGGACTTCCTTATTATTATGACCAACGCTGACCTGTTTAGGACTTTTTCTGTTCTCTCTCTCTCTCTCCCATTTCTGAGAAGGTCAGGGAAACAACTTAGTTTTGGCCTACTGGCATGAAACTTCAGCATAAGCAGCTCCATTTTGGTTTGGTCTGCTGGGCCTAGTGCTGAGCTGAGTCCAAACCAATGGTCGCCTGTAAATTTTATTTGGTAGCAGAGACCAAAGCTAGGCAGTAGGTATGGACCAGGGTAGCTGGACCTCAGGGTACAACAATCACAAAGAGAGCCCCCAGGATGGGTCAAGATGACATGAAAGGCCAGCAGCCCATGTGCCACCCACTAACAGAACCAGGGCCAGGACAGGGGGTCCCCAGCTTGGGGCAAACACTGAGTGCTCCAAGTGACCCCTCCACAGATTGCTGGACACGCTGTGGAGGGAGGAGGTGGGCTGTGGGTGCATCCAGAGCTGGGTTCCTACTCCACACTGGGTACCAATGAGCCATGCAACCCCGGGAAAGTTCCTCTCAACCCCTCAGAGCCTCAGTTTCCTCAGCTGTAAGGCAGGGCTTGCCGTACTGTTCCAGGGTCCACTGTGAAGATTCAGTGAGAAAACAAACCAGTGCTGAAGTGACACTTTGCATCTTCCCCTTTACCCCTGGAGGCTGGGGATTCAAAATTATGTAAAAAGAAAGCACTGCAGCTGAGGAGCTAGAGGACAGGGTAGAGCTGAGGCCCAGGTGCCCCCTCGGTGCCTGGGAACAGGGCTGTGGCCTGCATGTCCTGGCCCCACACCATGCCATCCACACTTCCGGAAGAGACAATGCTTGGAGAAAAGTGACAAATGGGTGCAGAGGAGTTGGCCTCTGAGAGGGCACACAGCTCTGGAGCACAATATTCTCTTCCCTCCCAAGGCCAAGGGTTCTGGGAAGGGAGAAGGACAGTCAGTGCATCTCAGCAACCCAGTGCTTCCCTGCATTTTCCTGTGGGACTTTGCAATTGTTAGGGTGTTTGTAGCTTTTGTTTTAAACATTCCCCAGGTGAACTCCATTCTGTCCAAAATGTAGATCTGGCCCTGACAGGTGGCTCTACTGTACAGAGTCCAGCACAGTGGTGATGGCTGGGTGGATGCAGTAGGTAATCTTGTTGGTCCCGCTGAATGGGGCAGCTTGGCTACTTGGGCTACTTGGGCTGGTGAAGGGGGCAGTTCAAAGGCCAGCCTACCGGGCAGAATAGCTCTTCAGAAGAGGGGTCAGCAGGGCATGTGGCACTCACCTGTACCCAGTGCTTGGGAGGCTGAGGCAGGAGGATTGCCATGAGTTCAAGGCCTGTCTTGGCTCTATAATGAGTTCAAGGCCAACCAGAACTACATAGTGAGACTCTGTATCAAGGAGGAGGGGGTTAGAGGGCCAGCCTGAGACACATCGTAATCCTGTCGGCTGGCCCTCAGTGCCCTGCTGTGTCCCTCCCATCCCCTAGAGGTCAGCCTGAGACTTAGAAGCCAGTGAGATCCTGGTCCACTGTGTTTCCCAAGTTCCCCCAGGGAATCCATATCCAAGGAAAGGTTGGAGAGCTGCCTGGATGATACGGGTGGGACAGCAGGAGCACAGCCCCCTGGTGTATGGGTGAGCCGTTTTTGAAGAGATGAGGCCCCCCTTTCTGCTCTTCCCCCCAGGGTGTGGAGACTTGACATCACCACTGGCTTCTGGTCTTCTTAAAACAGTGAAATGCTTTAGGGTAGGCTGGCAGGTAAGCAGCTGCTTTCCCGCACCTGAGAGCACCCTGCTCATGTGCAGGTCCATCCCTGGGTGGTTGGCGCTTGTGCTGCCCCAGCTCCTGGCCTTGCAGGGTGTTGGTTGCCCTGCCCATGTCCTCAGAGCTTGCGGTGCCCTGCAGGGAAGAGGTCACTGAGGGTTTGGTAATCCCAACAGGCTATTGATTGAATTTCCCAATCCAGGAAGTGTAGCCTGGTCAGAGGGGACCCTGGGAGCTGGATGGCGCCCCCAGGTGGTGGGCTCGAGAAATGCCCTGAGAGTCTTTCCTGAGGTGGACCTGTTCTAAGGCTGCCCAGTGGGCTCCTTTAATTTTGCATATGTGCAGAGCCCCCATGGGGAGGGTAACATTGAAGTGGGGAGCCCCCCAGAAGGTCTCAGAGCAAGAGGATAATTTCTGGGGGCCGTGGTTGCCCCTTTGCAGGGGATGAGTTAAAGCGTCACAGCTCTGTGAGATCCAGCTGCCCCTCCTGTGGGCCCTCCTCACCAGGGGATGAAATCCGCCACCAGCCCCTACCTGCTTTCTCTGTCTCATCTCTCAGCGTGGGATGGCTCACACCCCAAAGCTGGCAACAGCGACCTCTCCTGTCCTTCGAAAAGGGCCTTGCTTTGCCTTGTTGCTGAGCCTTGGCACACATTTTGCCTCTCACCTGGGCTGTCCCTGTCATGGGCTCCCTTCTGCTCATCCATGAAGACCTGCTCAGGCTCCCTCTGCCCAGCCTTGAGGGGGACCTGGGTGCTCCAGCACTGCCTCACCCTCGCCTCCAGGACCATTCCCTCTGTGCTGCACAGTGACATGAGGTCCCCTCCCAGCAGTGGGCCCAGCCCAGCTCCTCTCCTTCACACCCAATGCCACGGCAAGCACCCTTAAGGATCAGATGTAGAAATGGAATTGCTGTATCAAAGGGTATGCAGGTTTTATTTTTTAATAAATTTTAAGTTGATGATTCTGTTTTTTCCTTTTGAATAGATGCAACCAAACTTTTCTCCCAAGAAGTCTGTGTTAAATCTGTTGTACTGTTTTACCAGAAATTATGGCCCGGGAGAGCCCACTTCCTCCTCTCAAGGGCCCTGGCCACACTCTCCACCTGCCTCTGTCCCTCTGGGTTCCTCTCCATCTTCTCCTGTCTGCCAGGCTGCATCAGCCTCCTGAGTGCTAGGATTACAGGCATTCCCCACCATGCCCAGCTTATGATCCACCCGGAGCTTCTTTTGGATTTTGGTGGAGATAGTGACCTGGCCACTCTTACTTTCCAAATTTTGCCAGCTATTCAAGTTCCTACTGTCAAATAGTCCTTTTTCCTCTCATTTGGAATTTCATCTTTATCCTATGCTAGCTTTCTTTTTATATCGTGGTTCTCTTTCTGGATTCTGGTCTATTGTACTGATCTGTTTACCTGCTTCTAAGCCAGAAATCACAGTTTTGCTACTTTTTCTTTATAGCTTGATAGCGGATAGGGAAAGCTTTCCTTATCATACTTTGTTAAAATGGTTTTTGTTCTTAGATATTTCTTCTTCCGGAATTGTCTTTTTGTCAAATTCTGTTCAAAATCCTGCTAAAGATTGTGTTTGAACTTGAATTTGCACATCAGATGGAGGAAACTGGCTTCTTTGCAATGTTGAGCTCTACCATCCAGGAATGTAATATGTATTTCATATCATCATTTATTCTGGCCTTTTAAAAAATCATTTTTGGTGCCGTTCTTATTATGACAACCTGATTAAACTCCTTAATAGTTCTAATATTTTATTTATGTACTATTTTCTCACTTGCTTGATTCTATATACTTATGTAGCCATATAATTTTCCAGGTGTGTGTGTGTGTGTGTGTGTGATGGGGGAGCAATCCTAGGAGCTGAGCTTTATCCCCAGGTCCGTTCATTTTATATTTTGACACAGGGTCTCACTAAGTTGCCCAGGAAGGACTTGAATTTATCTCCTGCCTCAGCCCCACAAAGTGCTGCGATTATAATTTTTCTGCATAATTTTAAATGGCTATATCATGTTTCATCATATAAAAACAATCAAATTTATGTCCGTTTCTTCTAGCTGGCCTATATATGTATACTATTTTTATTAAACTGAATGTGAAAATTAATGAAAGCCATGTAATAATCATCCTTGCAGCTAAGTCTTTCCACACAGCAGCTTTTATTCCTTTAGAGTCACTGAGAGGTTGGCAAATTATAATCCCCAGGAGGCAAATCTAGCATCATGTTTTTCCAAATAAAGCTTTATCTGAACAGAGCCACTCCTGCTTGTTTACATTTTGCCTGTGGCTGTTTTCCTACCTCAGCAGCAGAATTGAGTATAGTCATCCCTTAGCATCTGTGGAGGGTTGATTCTGGAACCCCAAAGAGCCCAAGATCTATGGGTGCTGTAGCCCCTGATATAAAATGGCATTGTATTTGCATATATGTATAACCTAGGCACGTCCTCCTGTATGCTTTAAGGGTTTCTGGATAACTTATAATACCTAATACAATGCAAATGCTATGTAAATAGCCGATGTGTTTTTAGGAAATGACAGTGTAGAAAGTCTGTACATGTTCTTGGGCTGGGGATTTAGCTCAGTGGTGCCACCGCTGCCTTGCAAGTGCAAGGTCATGAGTTTGATCCCCGGTACAGATGAATGGGTGCGTGCGTGCGTGTGTGTGTGTGTGTGTGTGTGTTGTTTCCTTGCAGTACTAAGAGGAAGCCCAGGGCCTCTCTAGGTAAGCACTGTACCACTGAACTATACCCTTGTAGGAGGCCACTGTGAAATGAGTCAAAGCCCGGGCATCTGAGGACATCAGGGGACACCTGAGGACATGACTCTGTCCTTTAGCGCAGGCACACAATAGACTCTGTTATAATAATAATAAATCAGCAGATGACCACGAACGACCACACGCCTACACAAGGTCTCTGGCTGTTTTGTCTAAGGGTGTCTCAGACATGCAGCTCTGAGCTCTGCAGCTGCAGCTCCAGCTCCAGCTCTCATGCTCTGATGCTGGGAATTAAAGTTGGTTCCTGCTTTTTTGTGATCTCTGCTCCACTCGTGTTCTTTTCTTTGGGAACCTCGCCTAATAGGACCTCCCTTCAGTTTACCAGCCTCGACAACCCTCAGCTCTTCCTTTTTTCTTTCTTCTTTTTGTTGCTGGAGATTGAACTCAGGGTCTCTCATGGACTCTACCACGAACAACATCACCAGATTTCAAAATTTTTTTATTATTTGCTATCCATGGTTGCACCTGGGGGTGCAGAACCTAAGGCTCCAAGGGCCAACCCGCTTTGCCACTGAGTCTATATGAACTGCAAGTCCTGGAGCACTTACTCTCTCCTACAGGAAAAATGTGCCTACTTCTCAAGAAATTTAGATAAGTGGAAACTATCGAAAGGAGCAAAATATTAAAACTTCTCCTACACCTGCCAGATTCTTTTCCATGAATCCTATCTGGATTGTGCCAGGTTCTTACGTATTCTTACTACCATTTTGGTACTTTGATGCTCATTTCTCAAATCTTTCAAATTTGAGAGACTACAATCAGAAACTCTGCCTTGGATAATAACGGTTTAACTTCTTAAAGTACAATTTGGGGGCTGGGCATGGTAGTACATGCCTGTAATCTCAGCACTTGGGAGGCTGAGGCAGGAGGATCTCCATGAGTTTGAGGCCAGGCTGGGCTACATAATGAGTTCAAGGCCAGTCTGAATTACATAGTGAGACCCTGTCTCCAAAAAAAAAAAAAGCATAGTTTTTGGTCATTAAGTGTTCTTTCATGGGGCCAGGGATTTAGCTCAGTGATTATGCTGCCTGCCTCGAAAGCGCAAGGTCCCATTTGATCCCCGTACCAAAAAAAAAAGAGAGCTCTTTCATGATTTGTCTGTCCATATTCTTTATGTGGTTTCTCTAGTTGTATTCATTTTTATTTATTGTTGAAGAACTAGAAATTTTAACTTTTTTGACATAATTTTTTGTCATTTATTTGTAATTTTGTTTATGACAACAAAATTTAAATTTTTTTTTTATATTGGAGATAGAACTCAGGACCGGGCGCTTTACAGGCAGGCACAGCTCCACTGAGCTACATCCCCAGCCCAAAATTTAACATTTTTCATTGCCAATTCATCAGTCTTTTCTATTATGGTTTTAGCCTTTGGTGTAATGCTGAGGAAGGCTTTCCTACCCAAATAGTAGAACTGCCGGGTTTTTGTTTTTTAATTTCATGTGTTTGATTTTCATCATACAGCTTTTATCCATGGAGTTAGTTGCGCTGTCTGGAGTGAGGAAGGGACTCGATCTCACTCTCTGTGGCCTCCCCACCCTCCCTCTCTGGCAGCTTTGGACAACTCCTCAGGACTGTGCTAAGCAGCCACTAAGGGGCGAGCATGGGGCGCTGCACCGCTCAGAAGAGGCTTCAAACCCCATCTTGCCAGAGCAATTTTTAAAACTCTCCTGTGCTCTCTCAAGCCGGCCTGAAGGAGCCCACAGCTGGAAGGTCCAAGACGACCGCTGCCTCCTCTCACGCCTCCTGAAATGCATTTCTAAACCACTTGTGACAGTGGCACCTTTAAATTCTAAAAATACTGTGCCTGACAAATAGCTGTGATTCAGCAGCGCTATGGAGGTGTGGGTCTGGGGGCGGGGCAGGGCCGCCTTCCTCTGTTCCACTTAGATACGGGCCCTGTGGGGTTCCTGTGGTCCAGCTCCTGTCCCCCGCCAAAAAAAGGAAGAAGAATGGTGATTGCCTTACCCTAAGGCTCTCGGCTTCTGTAAGGGTAAAAAAGATCCTTGAACTGGGCACAGTTCCTCCTGTAGTCTCAGCCACTGGGGAGACTGAAGCAGAGGATCACTTAAACCCAGGAGTTTGGATCCAGCCTGGCCAATGCAGTGAAACCTCATCTCCCAAATACCAAACTAAAACAAGACAAACTTCTGTGCATATCCCATCAGTGTCAGTGGCTGGGCAGAAGCAGAATGGGTGTGGAAGCTGCCTGGTCTGCCCTGCACTGTCTGGCCGGACCTCCTCCCCTCACCATCCCCACCCTAGGACCCCTGGGCTGAGCTGCCTGGGGGCACCCCCTTCCAGGACTTCCAGGACAGCCTGAGGATCACCTCCTGCACCACCCACCCTTATGCTCAAGGGCACTGCTATCTTTAGAACTTGGAACCTAGAGGGCTGGGGATTTAGCTCAGTGGTTTCGCCATTTGCTGCGCAAGCACAAGGACCCGAGTTCAATCCCCGGTATATAAAAAAAAAAAAAAAGAACTTGGAACCTAGAGCATGAGAGTGGCCGGTTTGGAACCCCCTCAGCTTCCCGAAGCCAGGAGTGTGCAAGGTGCCAGACTGTGGCTGGAGCATGTCAATACCCCTTTCCCTGGGGACAGGAGGCAGAGGTGGGATACAGCCATGTCTTACACCTTGAAAGCAGCTGACGCCTGGCAGAGCCTGGGGCTCAACAAACATTGGCTCCCTTTTCACCTGGCCCTGGAAGATGTCCTGGGGAAGAATGGTTTGGAACTGCAGGGCCCTGGCCTGCAACATCTGCGGTGGTCCATGGATTACACTCCCTGGAGGCTTAGCTGGCAGGAACATTCTTGGCATCCAATGAGCCATGCCTTTGCTTTTCCAGAGAGAGGCCCCGCAGGACCCACAGGAGACTGGGCCGAAAGCGGGGGGGCTTCACACTTCAGGGCCTAAGCAGGAATCTCCCCAAAAGGGCCTGCCCCACCGTGTTCAGAAACCACCTGGAACTGTAGAGCACTTGCCTAGCATGCACAAGGCCCTGGGTTGAATCCCTAATAGGGCAGGGGAAAAAAAGCCTTTTTCTCCAGCTTTTTTATTTTGAAAATTTTGAACTTTAGAAAAGTCACATAAAAAATAAAAAAAGAAAAGTCATATGAGCAAAACAGTGACTCCCATCTACCCTTCATTCAGATTTATCAGTGTGGCTGAATGTGCATTCTTGGCCCTGTGCTGGCGGGTATGTGTATGGGTTTTGTGTGTACACACTGCTTTTTGGTTTGGGTTTTTTAAATTTTGCTGGACCATTTGAATGTTGCAGACATTGTGGCACTTTATTCTGTTTGTTTTGAGGCAGGTTTTGCTGTGCTCCAAGCTGACCTCAAACTTTTGATCCTTCTGCCTCAGCGTCTCAGAGTGCTGGGATTACAGGCGTTTGCCACCATGCCCATTAAGTGCCTAATGATCCCTAGTGTAGGAACAGTCTCCCACATAACCACAATACAGGTCATTTGCAGGAAATTTAATATGGGTGCAGTATGTTCTCTAACATAAACTTCATATTCGCATTTTCCTGGTGATTTTTTTTTTTTTTTCTGAGACAAGGTCTCCCTTTGTAGTGAAAGCTTGCCTTAAGCTTACTATGGTAGCCCAGGGGCTGGTCTTGAACTCACAGAGATCCTCCTGCCTCAGCCTCCAGAGTGCTGGGATGATAGGCATCACCACCACAACCTGGCTTCCCAGTGCTATTTCTGTAGCTCTCATATTTGATATTCGGTCAAAGCCAGAATCACACAGTATGTTTAGATACCATGTCTTCTTCAGTCTCCCTAGCTATTTGTTTTATTTCTAACGATGTTGAATTTTTTTGGTACCAGGGATGGAACTCAGGACCTTGTGCTTGCAAGGCAGGCGCCGGAACCACTGAGCTAAATCCCAGGCCCTTGACATTGACATTTTTTAAGGCTTCAGTTGCTCTGAAGAATGTCCCCTTAATTTGGATTTGCCTTTATTGATTTTCTAGTCCTTTGGTGGTAGTACAATTTAAATTTAAATTCAAAGTGGGAACTAGAGTTGTGTCGGGGCCAGTGGGGTCTGGTCAGGTGAGGTTCCCAAAGAAAAGAACACGGATGGAGCAGAGATCACACACAAAAAAGCAAGAACCAACTTTTATTTCTAGCATCAGGGCAACGTCAGAGCATGAGAATTGGAACTGCAGCTGTGAAGCTCAGAGCTGCGTATCTTTATCAGCTTTCATGAGACATACTTAGACAAAACAGCCACACAACCTGGCATAGCCATGTAGTACGTGCGTGGTCATCCATGCTGATTTTTTTTTTTGGTACTGGGGATCCAACTCGGGTCCTTGAGTTTGCACAGCAGGTGGCGAAACCACTGAGCTAAATCCCTGGCCGTGATTTCTTATTACTATAACAAAGTCTGTCACATGAGACAGGGTCTCACTAAGTTGCCAGATTGCCCAGGCTAGGTTTGAACTTACAATCCTCCTGCCTTGGCCTCCCAGAGTGCTGAGATTACATCTGGGGACCACCATGCCCAAGCCTGCAGGAGTAGGTATCTATCTCAAGGAAACTGTAAAACAGGGTGAGTAACAGGAGCCTCCCTGGGTCTTTGGGGACTGTCTGAGACAGTGTAGGGAAGAGGGAGGTGGGGACCATGCCTTTCCAGATACCAAGCCTGAGGGCCATCCAGTCTCACCCTGAACCATTTGCTCCTTGTCCACCCTCAGCGCCAGGTCGAGCCTCCCAGGCTCCCGGTCTCACTAAGTGCCACTGCGACCCCACTGTTCAGTTGCTCAGACCAAGAGCCAGTCATCCTTAATTTCTCCCTATTTCCACACCCAACCCATCAGCAAGACCTGTTGGTTTTACCTCCAAAATACATCCTGAACCATATGTACATCTGTGCCCTTCGCCCCACCCCACCCCATCAGAGCCTGGTGCCTGCCCTGTCCTCTCTCCTGCTTTTCTGGGGTTGATTCTCCATGCAACAGCCAGAATGTCCTCAACTCTTCAGCCACGCACCCTGCAGGTTCCAATTCTGCCTTGGGCCTTGGCCCTCCCACCTTCCCAGAATTCTACTGTTCCAGGCTCACTGTCCTCTTTTCTGCTCCTCAAATTGCCCAAGCTAGTTTTTTGTTTGTCTGTTTTTTACCCAGGGCCTCCTTTTTCTTGCTGTTCCCTGATCCCTTGTCCCTGAAACCTGTGCACCTGCTACCTCCTCAGATAAACCTTTCCTTCCACACCCTGCCCCTCTTGGTCATGGCATCCCACTCACATCTGTCAGATGTACACTGCTCTGTCCTCCATCTCAGTCACCTGTGTGTGTCCTTCCTGCCTCCCCACTGCGCTGGAAGCCCCATGGTGTCCAGCGCCCAGCACTGTGCCTGGCTCAGAGAAGCTGTGGGTGCCTGTTTGTGGATGCATGATCTCAGGTCTGGGAGCTCAACTTGTCACCAGGCTGGGTCTGAGAAGTCCCCAGGGCTCAAATAAGGAACCTGTCTCACCCTTTTGTAGACTATGTTTGCAGGTTTGTGAACTCCTGTCTCAGAAAAAGGCACTCTGAGAAACGAGGCAATCATGAGCCAGAGCTGGGTATATGTGTGGGTTCAGGATGGGTGATCTGGGATTATATTCCTGCTGTCTGTTAATCATGGGAGAAACTTACAGGAGATAAGTTCTTAATTTAAACCAGGTCCCAGCCTGAGGCGGGAGGGTCTTTAAGGAACATTTGTTTTCCTGCTATCCTGGGCTGTAGTTTAGAGCCGCCAGGAATGCAGTATGTCTTGTTCTGGAGTTAGAATGCCAGGTGGCCAGGTATCAGAAGGAATGTGCACAGTGTGTGACCTTGAGATGTCATTGTGCTCTGTGGATCGCTTGGGTTTGAGACCTAAGCAGTGATTGTAAATGCATTATACATTGACTCAACTCTCCACACTGCTATTTTGGAACACCCCCCCCCCCACGTCCCTCAAGCCCGTCGTGTCTAACTACCTGCTTAGCAAGCTGTGGAAAGAGACAGGGCTCCCTTCCTTACCTCCTCATCCATCCACCAGCTTGTGTTGTGTCTAACAGTGGCTGTCAACTTGGCCTGTGGTGAGGCCCCACTAGGTTTGTGTTCCCCATAGCTCTGCTGCTGTGACAGGCAGGACAGATTCTCTGCCAGGATTTGTGCTCAGCCTCTTGATTCCCTCACTGCTGTTTCCCCCTGTGCTTCACAATTGGGCAGACTCTGGGGGGTTGTTGCAGCTGCAGAAGTCAGGCCAGGTCGATGTTCCCATGCAGGAGGGGGCCACCGATCTGGCTGGGAATTGGGAGGCATTCCCATCCAAGCCCAGAAGCAAGGTTTGGCTTCGGGAGTAGGGAGATGTAGACCTACTGGATGGACTCTGGAGACAAAGGGTTAATTTATTTTTGTTTTGTTTTATGAGATGAGGATTTTACTTTATGACCAGGTTGGCTTCAAACTCCTGGGCTCAAGCAATTAGCCTCCCAAGTAGCTGGGACTATAGGCACATGCTGCCCTGTCCAGCACTAAAGTGTTAATTTAAATTGGGGGAGAGCATGGGCTTTAGGGTCTGAAGATGCTGGCTTTGTATCCTAACCCTGTCCTGTGCTAGTTGGGCCACCCTGAGAAAGGTACTTAACCTCTCAGAGCCTCACTTTCTTCACTTAAGTGGGGTGTAACTGATATCTTTTTGAGAGAGTTATTATAAAAATGAAAAATGGGAATGCATGGAAAGCACCCAGCAGGGTGCTAGAAAATGTGGCAGTATCTCCATTCATAATGCATGGACTGGAAGGCACATTATTCCTGAGTGCATATCTTTTACACAGGGTGCTAAACAACTAATCGCCAGGCCTGTGTTCCAGGTGTCCTCCCACACACACACTGCACCCCCCTACCGCCCCCCCCCCCGCCCCCCAGGCCTGCTGCTCCTGAAGAACCCATCCTTCCCCACTAGACCCTTCCCCTGGGGCTGGGCCTGACCTGGAAACCACACCTTCAGAGCCTGGAGGAGCCAGGGAGAATGCACAAGAAACACTCCCTTAGAGCGGTAAATAGCTGTTCCCCTTCTGATCATCACTACATTCCTACTCCTGACCTGGAAAACAAAAACAGCTAAGAATAACATAAGACATGGCATGGCTGATTATTTTATTTTGCTGTATTTTAATTTTGCTGTGCTGGGGATCAAATCCAGAGCCTCACACGTGCTAGGCAGGTGTTCTATCACTGAGCTACACCACTGGCCCCAGATTTTACCTCTTCATAGCAGGATGTTGCTGTGTAGTTCAGGCTGGCCTTGAACTCATTATGTACCCCAGCCTGGCCTCAAACTCACGGGCGATCCTCCTTGCAAGTGCTGGGATTGCAGGGGTGCACCACCACACCTGGCCCCAAATTTTGCCTCTTGAGAGGAAAATGCTGGTGGTGTGGGCTCTGTGCACACAGCGGAGGTCCCAGGTCACATACCAGTTCCTTCTCAGTCTCTTTGCTCAGCACCACAGTATAGGCAGGAGGGGGACTGATCTCCAGCCTCCCGTGTTCTGATGGAGACAGTTTGCAGAAGACAAGTACTTTTCCTCAGCTCTCTTAGGTGTTTTGTTTTTGTTGTTGTGGTACTGATGTAGGAAAGGTATAACCCCCAACCTGCTAGATGTCATATGTGCTGAGTTCATGTCCCTGAAATCGAAGAATGAATTCCAAAGGGCAAAGGAAAAAGGTTTATTGGAGAATAGGAATAGGGAAACAGAATAGCTCCTGAGACATAGGAGGCATCCCCAGTGGGTTGCCGCTGAGATCATCTCTCTGAGAATGTTTTATAGGGCAAAATCACGAGGTGAGTACAACTCGGGTCAGGCAATAATCAACCAATAAGTTTATAAGTATAGCCACTTAGCTAATATTGATCCAATAGGGAAGTGGGGCACATAGCAAGGGCATATGGATGATATCATGAACCTTACTTGATAACCTATAGTTTTAGTTTTGGTAGCCTCAGTGGGTAATAGAGGATGGCCCACCCCTAGTGAGATAATGGTCTGTTTCTAAAGGAAATCCCAAAAGGGTGCTACCAGTTACAGTATAATCTCAAACCTCTGTTCATCCCTTAGGCAAGTATGTTAATCTGGCCATTGTGATTTTAATCTTGAGGCTTTATCTTCAGGTACACCTCCAGCCATAATTCTGATGTCTCCACCTTTCACTGACCTCTTTGAGAGCCCAGTCCCTTTCTGACCGTGTTATTTCATTTTATTTAACTTAGCTACCTATAATAGTACCACTGAGCTACATCCTCAGCCTTCCCTCTGAGGTTTTATGCCTTGGATCTGCAAATTAAACTGGCAAAAGACAGATTAACAGGAGAAAAGAAGGGACACAAATTTTATTGATGTTTTCAATTTTTACATGCAAGGGTCATCACAGTAAAGTGAAGCTGGACATGATGGCACAGGCCTGTAATCCCAGCACTCAGGAGGCTGAGGCAGGAAGATTGCCATGAGTTTGAGGCCAGTTTGGGCTACATAGTGATTCAAGGCCAGCCTGGAATACCTAGTGAGACAGTGTCTCAAAAAAAAAAAAAAAGAAAAGATGTGAAAATCTATAGAGGTGATTAGATGAAGGCTGTGATTATATGGCATTTTAGCAAAAGCAGATCCACTGTGGGGAATGGCTAGACAAATGTAAAGGGGCTTGGGTTCCTAGGGACAGGAAATTGTGGGAGGGTAACTAGGAATGTAGGTCAGATAAGATTGTTTAGATATGTTTTTTTTCCCTGGGGGTACTGGGAGTGGAACTCAGGACCTTGCACTTATGAGGCAGGCAGCAGCGGAACCACCACCACCAAGCTAAACCCCCAGCCCTGTTTAGATATGTTACACAGATTCCCATCTGTCCATTCTCCTCTTCCTGGTGCAGGACAGGGACATCCTACAAGTGAAAATTTATATCTCCTTTATATAGGGAAATGTATGCCCTGTCAGGCATGTGCGGGAGGGCAGAGAGCTTGTCTGCTGTTTCTGGGCATTGCCCTTTAGCTCAAAATAATCCTTATACCATAGTGGCATATTTGGAGCGACATGTTCTGATCCCTTTCAGGTCCCTGCCTCAGTCTCCCCTACCCCACGCTTCGTACACAGACAGCTCACCGGGCCTGCTTCAAATAGGTCTCCTTTCACCTAGGGGTGGAGGGCTGAGCACCCTCTCTGCTCTGAAGAAGCGACTTGACATCCAGCACCACCCAGCCCTGGCTTCTTCCTGTGCTGTGGCCGGGACCTTCCTGCCAGATGTCTTCTCCTCAGGAGAGTTTTCAGTGTAGGCAGAGGGGACCCCTGCCCGCCCCGCTCCAGATGAGACTCATATCGGGACTCCCCACTGCCACTTGGAGCATCCTCTTTGCTAGCTTCAGGACTCATGGCAGGAGGTGGCTACGGTTTCCCTCTGGGGAACACTGTCTTGAATCCACAGTGACACCTGAGAAAGTCCAGCAGCGTCCTGAGGACACATTAACCCTCTTCCTTTGGACTTTCCATTCTCCACACTGATATCAAGTGCTCTGTCAGAAAGCATGTTGAATTCTTCAAAGCCTTCTTGCACAAACTTCTCTGTTATGCATTTCATTTCTGTTCTCTTGGCTCAGTAAAAACAGCCCTAAACAGAAGATTTCTTAACTTCCTTAAAATTGCTACCAGAAACCTTTTATGACTTGCACTCTTTGATCCAATACATTCTTTTTAGGATTTTACATCACAAAAAAGAAGTTCTTCCTGGTGAAAGGAAATCTTTCTTCCATCAGGACAAGAATTAGAGTAGAACCAGCCCTCCCCTCCCTTTCCCTCTTTTGTCTTGGAAGCTAGAAAGTGTCAAGCTAGTAAGACTGGTGAATCAATAGGATTTTTCTCCCTTGGATAGTTTATTTTTCTCAGTAGTCCAACTGTGAATGTGACTTTTATTGTAAATAATATCACAGATGTCAGGGGAAAAAACCAACAAATTCTGATTTAATAAGGAGAAATATGGGGTGGGGATTTAGCTCAGTGGTTCCACCACCTGCCTTGCAAGCGGAGGGACCCGAGTTCGATCCCTGGTTCCAAAAAAAATAAGGAGAAACTTTACTGGAAAAGGATTATGGTCGGGGTGGGGGAGCTGTCACAGTGGGGAGAAAGCTGAGCCATAGCAAGATCAGCCACCTTGTCCAGGGTCAGGTGGAAGGGCTTGTCTTTTATAGGGCCCAGTAACCAAGCTGGGAAGGCCCGGTGCAGGGAGGGGACCACAGGAGCATCAGAGTCACAGAAGCTGGCTTGTTCTCTCCAGGGCTGTCAAGGACAGGTGTGGGGACACTTCTAGTGGGAGTGCTTTACCTGCAGCTGCCGAGAGAGACTTAAGCATTCTGTGAATTGGCCACTTGTCCCAAAACCCCAGCCAAGGAGAGAAGCATTGGTGTAGGGCAGGGAGGGAGCTTTGATCAGCGTGGGTGTGCTGGGAAGACAGATAAAAGAGTTTCCAAATCTATCTGGGAGGGACTGAGGAAGCTTTGGAGTTTTATAGATAGGGAGAACAAAGGGAAGGGTTGGGAGTTTGCATAGCTGGCAAGCTAAGTAATCCTGGTGCAGCCCTGGTCTGGTTGATTGGTATCTCAGGACTGGTTCAGCAAGGTTTGGGGAATCACCATCGCTGCCAGAAGGGAAGGGGCAATTTGGTTTCTGTCATGACATGACAGCACCTGCTTGGGGTGTGACCTCTGTGTGAGGTGGTCTGTGAGGCTCTGCTTTCCCTGGAATCTGAGGTGAGATGACAGGTTTGGGACAGGGGCTGGAGACTTCCAGGTCTGGAACTGGGGGTCTGGAACTGGCTGTCCCTGTAGACCCTGAAAATTACTTTAGTCACTCCTGCCTTGGTGTCGTCAGTCTTGAAGACAAATGAGGAAGAAGTAACCTGCCTGAGTGCAGAGCTGGGGTGGGCTGGGGTGTCTGACCCAGAGTTTAACATGATAAAGGAAGCATAAAATGAAGGCAGATGTGCCAGGCTTTACCTTGTTTTGGGTTTCCATTGGCATCTGCAGGCCCAGCCTCTAAGTCCAGGTTTCAGACTTGCTCTGCCCTCTCTACCTGCCAGGAGGTCACCCACAGGGCCCCAGGGTGTTGAGGGCTGCAGCCCATGGGAAGGGGCTGGGAAGCACCCCTCTGCCGTGCTGTCTCTCCTCCTGTCCCTCCCTCAGCTTGCCTCTTTCTGTGTGTTTTGCCTCTCTGGCTCTTTCTGTCTCCTCTGTCTCCATCTCTCCCTGTCTATCCTTGCCCCATCCCTTATCTCTTGCCAACTCTATCTTTCTGCTATCTCTAGCAGCCCCAGGGACCTTACCCCAGCACCCAGTGTTCAATAAAAGCCAGACAAAGGGTGGAGAGCAGGTGGGACATTTGGGGTGTCAATGGGGTCCAGGCTCTTTATGTGACTAATAGCCTTTAACCCCCATCCCATCTCTGCTCCTTAAACTAGCCTGGCCTGGTAGGTACTGATGCGGAAGCTGAGCCCCAGACAGCTGCTCAGTCTCTTGTCCCGGGTCTTGGGACAGGTTCAGGATGTTCCTTCACGTCTGTCTGCTCTGGGACCTCCGTTGGCCAGGTCCCAGTCACTGTTCCTGAGCTTCAAAGATTCCCAGGCCTTTCCGAGCTCCCTCCCCACCCTGCCCAGGGCTGGTTTGCAAAGGAGGCTGGAAAGTGGAGCCCACTTCTTGCTACAGGACTGGGGGATGGGAGCTCTTAAACACAGGCACCTTTGGGACCTCCCAGTTGGGAGAGCAGGGCATTTTGCCAACCTTATTGGCAACAGCATCTTTGTCACAGAAATGCAAAGCTAACTGGCCCTCTGGGCCCAGGGTTGGGGTGAAGTATGTTTGGGTCATAACTACCACTTCCTCCCCAGGAGGAAACAGAATGTGGAATTGTGATAACAGTGTGGGAGCTGTTACCCAGAGACTGAAAGGCTTGTGGCCACATGCCCAGGCCCGTGTGAATCTGGTCCCCCTGTCATCTGTTATCGAGAGTCAGTGTGCTACACAGCTGTAAGAATGCACTTGTCTCATGGTTAGCCTATAGGAATGGCACCTCTGGGAGTTGTGCAGTGCATAACTTGTGCACCTGAACATGGCAGCTGGTCCCAGCCTTCACTCATCACAGTTGCCTGGCTGTTGCAATAGCCTCTCCGCTGACTTCCTGTCTCTAGTCTTCCCCCTCTGGGCCTGCCTGCTTCCTTTCTGTGTTACCTCCCCAGTTCTACTTGCCTCCAGATCTCTTGTCCCCTCAGACAATTACCAGGTGGTCTACGAGTATCCTGAGCTGTGTGGGGCCCTGGAGTGGAATCCTGCCTCTGAGGTGGATGGGCCATGTGGTGTGGGCAAATCGTGTAATTTCTCTGTGCCAGTATCTTTGTAAAATGGGGACACAGTACTGCTCACTATAGTGATTGTAGTTTATCACTATAAGTCAGTGCCGTCGGGTTCATCTCTGCGCCTCAGTGTCTGGCACACACACACAGGTCTAACGGAGTTCCTCAACGGCTCCCAGCGCTGGCCCTTCCCATGGGCTTTTGCCGGGGCAGAGCTCTCTGCTCTGTCCCTGATGGTCTTTGGAATGCTTGCTGCCACCCAGAAGGCCGGTCCAGTTCTCCCTGCCCAGCAGTGGGGCTGGGTCCCTGGGTGCCCCCAAGCTCCTTGCAGGGGAACTTCCTGTGCCCTCCTGCAGAGCAGGGCTCAGGATGGGGGACTCTGCACTGAATTGAGGACTCCACAGTGCTCTCACCTGCCTTCTAGTCACTCCCAGCCCTCACCGATGCCCTCACCAATACCCTGCACAGAGGGGGAAAAGGCAGGTGCCCACGGTGCCAGGCTGGGCAGGAGGGGTGGGACGGATGGCCCTGCTGCCTCCTGGACCCCCCTGGGCAGGAAATGGCCAGGTCCCAAGGCCTGACTAGAAAGTTAATCTTTGGGTCTGGTGGAGAAGTAAGCTCATGGGAGACCCATGTTTGTGTTTGGCTTTCTGGTCTTCCAGTTGTTTATCTCCCCACCCCCCAAAAAAGTGCATTTAAAATGCCTGACCTAGGACCAGGCTGTAGTAAGCAGTCAGCCAGTATCTGCTGTCCTCAGAGTGGGTGGTGGGGCTTCCCAGCGAGGAGCACAGCTCTAAGTTAGAGACATGGGTCTGAATCATGGCTCTGCACTTCCCAGTGAGACCTTTCCCAGCCTATTTCTTTGTCTGTGAAATGGGCACCCTCTGGGCACAGTCCTCGGGCTTACCTTGCATTCCAGGAGATACATGGAGCCCTTAGCACTCACTGGGCAAGGTGTGTCAGAGCCTGAGTCAGGACAGAGCACTAGAGATGTTGGTGGCTACAAATATCACTACTTTGCTTCTATTTTCTGGCAGAGAACCTTGTTTCTTGGACCTCTTCATGTTCTCTCTCCTTCCATGACAAGAGGTAGTAGGTGGCCTTCTCTTGTGGTGTGTTTTCATGGAAACAAATTGTGCACGTGTTTCATCACCCCATGTGATGAGTGAGGGACAGCCCTGTGCTGTGGACCTGGCTGGGTCACGTGCTGACTGCCCCATGGCCTCCAGCCGGGACCCCGCACTGCCCAGCGACACTCCGCCCCTCCTGCCTGATAAATACTTAAGGCCACTGCTGCAGAGGTGCAGGTGTGGAGGTGAGGTGGGCCCTTCCCATCCCCGCCTGGCTTCAACTGGGCTGTCACTGCTAGCCACACCTCCCCCACTCACGGGTGCCTTGGTGATCCCCAAAGTGTGCCTCTGAGAAGCAGCACATGACACCAGGTGCTCGCTAGCACTCAGCTGTGGACACACTGCTGGATGTGCACTGGTGCGGCTCAGTGCAGGCCCTCTGGACTATCCTGGGGCCTGGGGTGTGCCTGGCATTGGCACTCGGACTTGGCCAGTGAGCCCTCTCTTCCCTGCTGGAAGTAACTTTGGCAACATTCTAGGTCCCTGCCATTCCTGGTGTGTCCTGTGCACTCACACATGAATCATCCATGTATCCCCTGAGCGCTGGTGAGAAATGCAGAACCGGGGACTGAGCCCAGTGCTGCTGAATCCCAAGCTCCCCGTTAGTGAGCCAGGCACTTGCAGAGGTCTGAGGTTGTCACTTATTTCCCCGGTCCTGATTTAATTGGTCTGCAGTTCAGCCAATCATTGGAGTTTGAAAAGCTCCCCAGGTGGTTTTAATGTGAGGTCAGCTGCACGGTTGGGTGAACATTAGGGTCAGAGGATCAGTTTGGAAATTCGCATTTAGTCTTGAAACAACCCCAGTGAAGCACGGGGAGAACTAGGGACTGTCCCAAGGTCCCATGGCTTGTTTTGCCAGTCAGCTCCCCACCCTGGACCATGAGGGGCTGCCTCCAACCAGCTCCTGGAAGATTCTCCTTCCAGACCCTAAGCTTTTGATCCCCACACAAAAGCCTAGATTGGGGTCTTATTGTAAGGCACCTCTGTACTTTGCTGGCTGCTGGCTCAGGATTCCAACAATCTCTGAAGCCAGTAAAGTTTAGGCCATCAAAGTGGAGAGGCAGTAACCAGCACCCGCCCGGGAGCACAGACCGGTTACATAATGAGTATTCGCCTCCTGCTGGGAGGCAGCCACAGGAGAGCCCAGGGTTCTAGGCAAGCAGGGCCGTGGTGAGCCTGGCCCTGCCACTTGGCAGCTGTGCTACCTGGAATTGCCCCTTTGACCTCTCTGAACCTCAGTTTCCCTGTCTGTAAACTGGGAACACTGGTCCCCTGCCAGATTACTGTGCTGAGGAATGAGATAAAAAAGGGCAACAGTCCCAAACATTGCCTGGCAAGTGGGTGGGCACTGGATCAGAGCCTGGTGGGTCTATCCAGGGCCCTATCGCTTGGCACAGATGCAGGAGGCCCATGGTTCTCAGCTGGCTCAGGCAGCTCAGGAACTGGAAGCCCCTGGACCTCCCTCCACCCTGCTAAGGCAGCGGCCTGCACCTTTCTCTCCTATTTGTCTCCCCTCTCCCAGCCCCACAGCTCTGTGACCACCCATGTGTGCTTCATGTGGCTGGGAGGGTCCTGCGCTGCAGTGTGGGGGTCCCCGGCCTTCCTGGCCTGATCAAGCAGCAGAAGCTGATCGTGCTTCCCACTGTGTGAGCCCACTCCCGAGGAGGCAGCTGTTGCTGTCTTGGCTATTTTATTTTTATTCCTCCCTCTGGGATCCCTGATCAAAGAGAGACATCAGCACTGCTGCCTCGTTGCAACAGGCAGAGAACAAAAGGCATGGGTGTTTTGCCCAGGGCCTAGGACACATTCACTGGATGGGACCATTCAGTACAGGACTTTCATCTCACGGATAGGGAAACCAAGCTTGCAGAAGGCCCAGGACTTCCCCAAGGCTGCCCTGGGACTGGTTCTCTATTCCAGATCTGAGGTCTTGGCCACTATGGTGATACACACCTGTAATCCCAGCACTTGGGAGGCTGAAGCAGAAGGAGTGCTGAAAGTTAGAGGCCAGCCTGGGATACATAATGAATTCTAGGCCAGCCTGAACTATGCAGCGAGACCCTGTCTCAAAAATCCAACCAACCACCTGGGGATTTAGCTCAGTGGTTCCGCCGCCTGCCTCACAAGCAGAAGGTCTTGAGTTCGATCCCTGGTACCAAAAAAAAAAAAAAAAAATCCAGCCAACCAGACAGATCTGAGATGTTCCCCTGCTTCCTGTGGGTAGAAGGAATGGAGGTTAGCGCCCACATCCACCCCACTAGGCCTGTATGTTTGTTCTAAGTGCAGTTCCCAGGCTCTGTAGACCAGTTCGGGATCTGGGGTGGAGCTGGGAATCTGTGTCCTTGGCACACGCGTACCTGACCAAATTCTAGAATCACCATGTGTGGACTCTTTCCCTTGGTTCCAAAGGCCAGTTCTGTGTTCTGGGCCTCTTCTCTCCAATTCTGCATCAAAATTCACCACCCAGGGCTCCCAGCCCCAACATTGTTTACCTGGCACACCTGCCAACAGTGGGCCCCAGGTGAAGGGGACAGAGGTGGTGTCGTGTCACAGGCTCTGGACCCGGGAGGCCTGGGATCACATTATGCACCTGCTGTGCTTCCCTACAGTGGTCAGGTGCCTTTGTTTTCTCACCTGCAGGGTGAGGAAGGAGCCTCCTCCCCACCCCCAAGGTGTTATGTGTAAATAAGCATTATGGTCAGTCTCTAGCACAGCCTGAGTGCTTTTATGCCCACTTTATAGGCTGAGAAAGTGATGCTGAGAGGTCAAGAGCCTTTCCCCGGGTCCTGCAGCCACTGAGTGGCACAGTCAGTCAGGGTGTCTGCCTTCCTCCCCCATTGCCGCTGCCTGGGCGTGCAGCACTGTCGCCCTCCTGCAGGCCAGCTGCCAGCTGTGCCAGGGTGATGGATGGATGACCACTCAGTCTGCTCCCTCCCGCCCTCCCCACCCACTCGGGGGCAGGATAAAGTCCCCAGTCCCATTAGCCAGTGGGCATTCGACAGAAACCAGGTGGCTGCCTACAGAACCAGAGCAGCTCAGCTTCCCTTGGTCCTGAAAGTCCCTCATGGGGACACAGGGCCACCAGGGATGCTGCTACTCTCAGTCCTGAAAGCCCAACATTTATTACGCTAATGACTCATTTAGACCCAAAATTTGGTTGCATTTTGCAGAAGAATTCACTTAGGGTGTCTGAATTTTTTTTTTTTTTGTGGTACCAGGCGTGGTACTTAGGACCTTGTGCTTGTGAGGCAGGCATGGTGCCATGGAGCTAAGTCCCCGGGAGTCTCAGATTTTGGCCTAGGGAGATGTTTTCCAGCATGGCTCCCTGGTGTCACCAAGTCCACTTCCTTGTGCAGGGAAGAAGAGAGCTCAGGCAGGTGTCCTCACACCTCTGCCTCTGTTCCCTGGACTCTGGGAAGCTGCTGCCTGAGTCTCCCCCTCCCTGCACCACCCTGGTCTTTCTCTCCCTGGTTTCTCTCTTCTGAGTGGTTCTGGTGCTCTGCTGGGCCTAGGGCCACCATTGTGAGTCTGCCCACTGATCCTCACCCTCAGAACAAGCTTTGTAACCCCTCTCTCGTCAGGTTGCTCTGAACGAAGCCATTCAAGGCTACAGGGGGGCCTCTCACACTGCCCCCTGCCAGCTGCCTCTCCATCTCGCAGCAGCTGCAGAAAGGCAGCTCCATTTCAGTCTTTTTCTTTTCTTTCATCCCTGCTGTAATAGAATCAGCCCAGCAGTCAGCGCTGGCCAGCTCTCGGGGCCCATTCTAATGAAGGTAACTGAAAGCCTGGGCAGCCGACACTGGCCCTTTGCAGAGTGGGCCTTCAGGGAGTCGGCAGGCTCTTGTTTGCTCCAGCCTGGCATTAAACATGGGCTGGGCCATGCAGCCCCGAAGGAGGGGCCCAGGAAGGGGAAGGGGACAGAGAGCAGGTTTATTTAGGGTAAGCTGGGCTGGTCCATTGCAGTTTGTACTCTGTGTTTTTAGGAGCTAGAAAGACAAACAATAGATTTGGGTCATCAGGCACTGGGTGGGGGAGGAGATGGCCAGATTTAGCAGGATTCTGATGCTAAGTAGCTGGTGCTCAGGATTCAGAGCACTAGACTTGGGACCCTCCTGATCACAGAGTTTGTCTCCCTCCTTCTCTTTTTCTCTCCTGATATCTGCTCAGAAATCTCACCCAGCTTCAACAGACCCATGTTACCACTGTCCCTGTCTTTTCTGCCTGATGTGGGAGGCCTGGGCAGATGGGCTACTTATCTCTCTGAGCTCAGCTTTCTCATCTGTGAAATGGGAAGAATAGTGCATGCTCAGGTAGGCACAGGTTGTGTGGAGCCTGAAGCTCTTACGTTGTTTTTAGAGTCTTACCATGTCTCACTTTGGCAAATTTGACAGAACACAGGACCTTGTGAACACACTGGCAGGGCCCCTACCCAAGCACATGGAGAAGCTTCTTACGCTTTGGTACCTTCACAGCCACCACAGTCAGATATGTCCACGCCCACCTGTGGGACTGTGAAGAGTGAGATGCGCTGACGTTTGTGGAGCTCCCCACTGGGCGCCCAGTGCAGTGGAAGACCCTTGCCAGTGTCAGCTTTCTTCATTACTTCCTGCCTCTCAAGGTGTCACAAGCATTAGATGTCCGCAAAGTTGGCCAGGTAGCACCAGGTGCTGCACACTTGGCCCAGTTGTTCATTAGCTCACCTGATGTGTGGTGCTCACAATGGACCAGGTGGTGTTCTGAACACTGGGGTGCAGGACCCCTCCTAAGGCTTCGGTCTAGAAGGGTAACGGGGCAATCAGTGAATGGACAGATAGGCAATTCCTATGAGAAGCTGAGGGCCTGAGCATCGGTGCTTCTGGGACCCACCAGCACCTCCTCTGCCCCGTCTATTAAAGTGGCTGTGACCTCCCCAGGGCATCTGAGGTCAGGAATATTAAGTTTCCCAGACTTGGGAAGCCACCCTGGGGTCCTCATGCCCTGCGTGGTGGGTACAGCTGCACATACCCAGTCCCATGGCCACAAACACAGTGCTCCCCTGGCTTCCAGCTCCTCCCACCTCTTCCCAGAAGGGGGACTGATGGAGGTGCTCAAGAGAGAGACAGGAGATGTACTCACCCCAGGTCCGAGTTCAGACACCAAGTGAAGATGCAGAAGAGCCCAAGTATTGGGTCCGGCCAACCCAGTATCCAGGGAACAAGCTTATTCCTGGGCCTCCCAACGGCCTGGCAGAGAGGAATGGGTGATGCCTGCCAGAGGGACGAGGTGGACTGGGGCTCGGGAAGCATGAGAACAAACACTTCTTAAGCACCTGTGTTGTGCCCCATTCTGCCAAGTACTTGGAATGTGTTACTGAGTGGCCCTTGTCCCACAGTCCTGTGGGGTAGGTACTTTCAGCCCCATTTCATGGGTGTGAGCACTGGGTGCCGGGTGTGAGGATGGGAACCCCCAACTGTGTAACAGCCCAGCTGCTCCCTCCCCTGGCACTCGAGTTGGCCCCAAAGCAGGTGGCCTTGTCAGGTGGTGAGATGCTTTGACTTAAGCCCTCCAATACTGGGTCACAAAGCAAGAATGAATCCGCTCACCTGAAGCCAGGTCCCCAGACCCTGGCTGAGCGCTGCCTGGGCCAGGTCAGGCCCAGTGCCTGCAAGGAGTGTTGCAGCTTCCCATAGTGGGGCAGGGCATGGGCATGGGACATGCTGACAGTCACTCTGGACCTTGAAAGCTGAGTCATGGTAATTGCAATAAAGCTTCATTCAGAAAGGAAAATATTGCATGATCTCACTTACCAGTGGACTCTAAAAAAAAAAAGTCAAATATATAAAATATAGACAGATGGAGAGTAAAACTGGTTACCAGGGATAGGTGGGAGGAAATGGATTAAAGGATACAAAGCAAGTAGATAGAACGAACAAGTCTAAAGAGTAAATGTACAACATGAAGACTATAGCTAAAAATAGTATGCTGTTTGTCGGGTGTGGAGTGCCAGGGCACAAGCCCAGGGCCTTAAGACAAGCGCTCTACCACTGAGCCACACCCCGGCCCTGTATACTCAGGACTTTTGCTAAATGAGTAAATGATAGCTGCTCTTGCACAGGGAGGAAAATGGGTAACGAGATGATGGTCATTTGTCCCATTGTAGCTACCACTTTCCTGCATTTGTGTTCTATAACATCATGTTTCATACTGTAAATATACACAATAAGAGTTATTTTGAAAGCTTCACTCATGGACACTGCCATGTGGACCCAGCACTGGTCATCTTGGGTCCTCAGAGCAAAGCCCAGCCCTGCCCTTCTCCTGTGGAGATGGGGAGCACCAGGGACACACCTGCCAGCCGAAGGTTGGGCATGGTCCCCCAGAGTGCCTGTGCTCCGAGGGGAGAGGGCAGGCAGTGGTGTAAATAGGATGGAGATAAATGCCTTGAAATAAAGCCCAGCAAAGGGCAGAGGGCGATGGTGGGTGTTGCCCTGTAGAAGGCTTCACTCGGGAGGGGAGGTGACAGGTGACAGGAGCAGGGCATGAGGTTGGTGAGGATGGAGGCCTTGAAGGTGGGGTGAGCAGGCTCTTAGATGGGACAGAGATGATTTGACCAGAAGGATTGGCAAGAACTGAGAGGAGGGGGAAGAATGAAAGTGCCTAGGCAGAGATGCCTGCGCACACAGATGAGGAGGCCAGGAGAGGCTTTCCACAGGGAAGTGACAAGCCCTGTTTGGTGTTTTGTGTGTGTGTGTGTGTGTGTGTGTGTGTGTGTGTGTTGCCACCCTGAGGGTGGAGCCCAGGGCACCATACCTAATATGCTAAACTACCACTGAACTACACAGCCCCCAGCCTTATATGTATATATTTGTTTAATTTATTTTTTGCAGCCCTGGGAATTGAACCCAGGGCCTTTGGACTGAGCTATATCATCAGCCCTTTTTATTTTTTATTTTGAGACAGGCTCTCCCTAAGTTGCCTAAGCTGGCCTCAAACTTGCCATCCTCGCTGTGATTATAGGTGTGCACCACCACACCTGGCACTCCTGCTTGGAGTTTTAAAGAGCTCCATATGGTATGCACATGAAGACAGCACTGGCATTAGGGAGGCCTGTCAGGCAGCTGTTTATTAGGGGGTGGAGGTTGCAGCATGGTCTGGGCTGGTGGCAGCTGTAAGTCTGGCAGGACTTGCTGCTGGGGTGGAAGAGAGAATCGCCCAGGGCTACTCGGAGGTTCTCACCTGAGCTCCTGGGGGAGTGTTGGAGCCATTTGCTGAGGAAGGGTGGGGTTTGGGGACTGAGGAAGTAGCAGATTTGAGGGAACCTTGGTGTTCAGGTTGTAGACATGTTAACCTGAGCGGCCTCCCAGAACCATCTGCATGCTGAGGTGAGGGTCCTGATCCCTGCAGGCCCAGCCTCCTCCTCCCTCCTGCAGGAAGGGCTGGCTGCAGCAGACCCTCCCCAAAATCATCTGGGGCATCTCCTGTCTGGTCCATGTGGGAGTACAAGTACACATCCCCTGGCTGCTGTTAGCACGGCTCCAGAGTCCCCAAGGGGTCAGCTGAGGCCCTGACACAAGTGCAGTGCACTTTTCCCTCTGCCCCCCAGGACCATTGGTGGGTACCCCAGACAGTCTTCTCCAAGGCCCTGGAGTCTGGGGCTCAGGGGAGATGCCCAGGCTGGACATCAGCATGTGGCCACAGCAGCATTTGATGGAATTGAAAGCCACAGGCTAGACAAAACCTGCCCCGCCCTCCTCCCAAGGAAGGGATGGAAAGGAGAGGAAAGCAGAGGGCAGGCCTGCATTAGAGCTGAGGGAGGGCGTGGAGCCAGCCATGGGCTGAGGAGTCATTGTGGGAGGAGAGATCCCCTGGGCCAAGCGCTGTGGTGATTGTTCAGGTACAAGAAGATCTGTTCTGGTTCACTCATTTCACCTGCTCCTGAATGGATGGAGCTTTTTATTGTGTTTTGTGACAATAGGGATTGAAGCCAGGGCCTTGTGTGTGCTAAGCCTGTGGTCTGCGCAGTACCCCTGAGCTACATCCCCAGCTCGAGTAGAGGGATTTTTAAAGCCAGGGTGTACTCTGGTGAGGAAATGAACCAGTAGAGATAGAGAAAGGGGTGCAGAAGAGGGGATCTCTGGAGCAAAGAACTTTCAAAGGGGTGCAGTTTAGGGGCCGAATATTGGGGCCCATTGGAGAGCCATGCCCTGTAGCAGGAGGATAGGCAGAGAGGAGGCCTAGACCAGTAGGCATGCAGACCTGGGGAGCAGGGGTCAGGGGTCTTCTGGTTGCTTTCATGAAGTACCCTCAGCAGCTGCAAGAGACAGGACAAAGAGAAAGGACCAGCGTAACCAGCAGGCCTCCCAGATGACACAGGCACAGGTGAGATTCAAACCTGGCTCTAGGCTTCATGAGATGGAAAAAAACATAAGGAAAGGGAACAGCAAAGGTGTCAAGATGTAGTATGTTCAGCAAGTAATGATAGCTACAGTAAAAATATCCATGGAGCTGTTGCTAAGTGTTCCCCCTGTATGTGTCATTTAACAACCCTGTCATGCAGGTATGGGGATCTTCATTCTGTGCACTTTCCGTATCTGCAAATTTCAAAGTCCACAGTCATCCTCTCGATGCTTTCGTGGTCATCCGGAGACATTTCAGAGCGATGACAATTTGAGCTGCACTTTGCCAGCTGAGGTTGACAGGCTGTCTTCTCATTAGCTCTCATACTGTGAACAAGTGTTCTCTTTGGGTTTATGTAATGGCACATTTTCTTCATTTTTGATTTTTTTATTGTTGATTTCACTTTTTTTGTGGTATTGGGATTAAACCCAAGGCTTTCCCACTGAAGTGCATTCTCAGCGCCCTCACTCCTGGTTTTTGAGAGAGTCTAAGTCACTGAATTGCCCAAACTGGGCTTGAAGTTGCAATTCTCTTGCCTCAGCTTTCTGAGTGGCTGGGATTATGGGTATGCATCACCATTCCCAGCTGGTGATTTCCCTACTTAAAATGGTCCCCAAGTGTTTCCTGGGTTCCTAAGGGCACGAAGGCTGCAATGTGCCCTGGGGAGAAAACACCAAGTCAAAGGAGCTTCTGCCAGGCAGGAATGAATTACATGCTGCTGCTCATCAATTCCATCTTAATGAATCAGTATCATATATTTTAAAAGGCGCGTTTGAACAGAGACCTCCATACAGTAAGGTTATGTATTGACTGCTTGGCAAGCATGTTGTGGTCCGAGCCTCACAAGACTCAAGCTGGGTGTTTCTCTTAGGAGCAGTTGTTCAGTGATGGCTGATTACTCAGTGTCGGTGGCAACTTTGTAGAACATCGATACTGCAAATAAGGGGAGCAGACCTTACTGTTACTAATGCTGCTGGTCAACTGAGAAGCCAGGCCAGAGAAACTGGGTAAGTGATAGGTGGTGCATAGAGAGCTGGGGCGGATGTATGTGGCCTTGTGGTCTAGTGGGGACAGCAGGGGACTTGGCCTGGAAGAAAGGGTTCTTTTTAGGGCACCCTGAGCAGCCTCTCTCCCCCCAGCCCAGGCCTCCTGCGGACTGGGCCCTCTTGAGTTTCCACCTGAACACAGCAGCTCCTTCAGGCGCCTGGGCCACAGCCGGTCTGTGGTTTCCCCAAAGTGGGTGGAACACTGGCTCAGTGTCCTAGGGCAGGAGCCTTCAGTTTCCCCTCTGCTGAGCCTAGCCCTGAAAGGGGAGCCACAAAGGAGGTATGTGTGCCCGAGACAGGCAGACCCAGGGTCCCAACAGGCCCACCTCGAGTACTGCTGTGGCCTCTGTTTATTCAGGAATGGATTTAGGCAGGCCCGAGTGAGTGAGCTGGTGGCCCTGGGCCTCTGGAGCCACTCCAGGCCTGGCTGGCTGCCGGACAGAGGGACAACTGTCTTCTGGGCCCACCAGCTTCTCTCCAGGCCAGAGCCTGCAGCCCTGCGGTGCCATGGGTGGGGTGGCTTGTTTGTTGTGGGTTTGGGGTGTTTTTCATTCCAGCCTCTCTAAGATAATTTGGGAGGTAATTGTGGTAGACTGTGTTTGCTTTCAAAGTAGAATCACAAGCCCTTCAGTATGTGTCCTTCTGGCCAGATAAGGGATGTAAAGTTGTCTGTCTACAACCATCCTTGCCTAAAAGTGGAGAATAAGTCTCTGAGATAAGTGACCAATACCCTGGTGTGTCCCTTGTGGAAGACAAGAGGCTCTCTGTGGGCTGAGAAGTAGGAGGCAGGGAACCCACACAGCCGTGAGGGCAGGCGGTGACCATGACGAGGTCTCAGAAGGTCTCCTGGGCACACCTGGTGGGCAGCTGCTCTGGGGAGAATTTGGAGGTGACCCAGCAGGGAACACAGTTGCAGGTCCAGCTGTTGGGCCAAGGCAGGAGTGGGGCTTGGAGTAGGAAGAGCTGGGTGTGGGGCTCCAAAGCTCCTCCCCCCAGTGTACACAGATGGGCCCCGGGGCTGGGAGGACACAAAGCTGTTGGGGCGGAGTGTGCTGGGGGGGGACTCTGGTGAGTGGACCCCACTGACACCCAGATGTTTGCTGATGACTGTAAGGCACCTGGCACCAGCACTGTCCTGGAGCTCAGGAGGGTGAGGGTGGTGGGGACAAGAGCAGCACCAGCTGTTCCAGGAAAGATGGCTGTTTGTCCTCAGTGGCAGCATGGCACCTGGCCTGCGCATCCTGCCCAGTGGATGTCATTTGAGTAAATGATTGCACCAATGAATGAATGAATGAATGAGGAGCCTGGTTCCACCACAGCCACTTTGGGAAAGGCACCTGACCAATCCGAGCCTCTCTTCTTCCGGTTAGGTGCAGTTAGGTATTGCTGGGGTTCCTTGAGCAGCCTGTCTGAGCCAAGGTGTCCCACCTGCACGGTGTGTGTGTGGGGTACCTGCTCCACAGGATTGTGGGGGGAGTGAGTTTGTGTCTGGGCTATGTGGGCATTTGCTGTTGTATCTTTAAAACAAGGTGATAATGCCTGCCTGTGTGCGCGGGAGTCTGGTACACAGTCTCCCCAAGAGTGCTCCTCCCAGAACACTGAGTCCTCGTGTTGCTAAATGTCACGTGAGAAGGTTCTGTCCAAACCTGACGGCCTTAAAACAGCCGACCAGGTTTCTCTCCTGTGCCATGACCCCTCCAAGGGGCAGTCACAAATCAGGATTTGCCCACTGGGCCCTTTCTTTCAGAGGTGAGAGTTCTACAAAACATATTTGTCTTGTTTTTTGGTTTTTTTTGATACTGGGGATCGAAGTCGGGACCTTGGCGCTTGCGAGGCAGGCACCGGAACCACTGAGCTAAATCCCCGGCCCTACAAAACATATTTGGAAGAACAAATCCTGATCCCTGTCCCCTCTCCCTAGGACTTTGACGTCATCATGCTCTGGTGGCACCCAGGGAAGTGCCAACACACATCTTCCTGGGCCTGGAGCTGGGGCATGAGGCAGTGCCTAGGCAGTACCCTGCCCCACCCTCACCCAGGCAGCAGAGCCGAAGTCGAGTGTAGGCAAATCCCAGCGGCCTGGCCCAAGCTCCTACTGGTCAGAACCTGCCAAGCTGGACAGAGGATGCCCACTCCCCAGGGATGCCAGAGAGCAGAGGGAGACCCTTAACTGCTCACTCTTGTCTCACCCTTATTAATTAGTTTCTGCTGCCTGACAGTTCCACTTGCTGCCAAGAAGCTGCTTATGGAGAGAAAGGCAGTAGGGAGTCCTAAGCATGAACCAGCTCTGGCTCTGCCCACTGGGCCATGTCATCTACAATGAGAGGAGGAGCAAGTGTGGGCACCAAGCAGCTGCACAGGTACCCTCTCAGGGAGCAAAATCAGTGCCTATGTCCTGCCTCCCGGAAAGGGTAGCTTAGTTCTCCTGCCCTACAGGCTCTCTGTCCCTCACCCTGCACTGCTTTTCTTCATAGTACGTGTGGTGCATGCCATTAATTCATTTGCTTCTCATTGACTTCCCTCACTGGAGTAGCTGCTCCCCCAGAATCAGCAAAGACTATGGATCATGGCTGTGTCCCCAGCACCTACCACAGGCTCATGGCAGATCTTCATTAACTGTTTATGCATGAAGGAGTGAATGAGAAATGAATGCTTCACCTGGGATGTTGCCAGTACCTACCATCATCAGCCAGCCTTCAGCAGAGCAGTTCCTAAACTTCACTGCATTGCAGTCACCCAGGAATTAAAAAAAAAAAAATGCATTGCATCAGATTGCTACACTGACATTTTTTTTTTTTTTTGGTACCGGGGATTGAACTCGGGTCTTTGCACTTGCAAGGCAGTACACTGACATTTTTTAAGTTTCCCAGATGATTCTAACGTGTGGTGCAATTTAAAGGTTTTAGCTGGTGCACACCTATAATCTCAGTACTTAGGAGGCTGAGGTAGGAGGATCTATAGTTCATGGCTAGACTGGGCTACCTAGTGAGTTCATGGCCTGCCTGGACTAGAGTGAGACAGTGTCTCAAAAAAAAAAAAGGTTTTAGCTGAATTGGCAATGAACTGGCATGGGCCACGGCACCTGGGATGGGACATCCATACTGCCCAAGTCTGTAGGGAAGAGAGTGATTTATGCTGTAGTGGGTGTTTGGTCACCAATGGAACCAAGAGCAAAGGAACAGGAAGTCTCCCCTCAGCTTGCCCTCACCAAGGCCAGGTCAAAAGGAGGCCTTCTCTGCTTCCCCTCCTCACCACCCTTGCTTTTTGGATGATTGCATGAGTCAGAGGAGATGTTTGTAGAAGAGGAAATGGGTTTTCTCACCAATTTTCCCCTCCAGTTGGGTTTGAATGAGTAAGAAAACCCATCATTCTATGTGCGCTGGTTGACAAAAATAGATCTGGGCATCTCTAAATACAGCCTGGGTTCTACAGTCAATAAGACCTGGTCCAGTCAGGTGTAGTGGCGCATGCCTGTAATCCCAGAACTCAGGAGGGTGACACAGGAGAATCGCCATGAACTGCATGGTGAGACCCTATCTCAAAAAAAACGCCTAGGGCCAGGGATTTAGTTCAGTGTTTCCGAAGCCTGACTCTCAAGCGCAAGGTCCCAAGTTCCATCCCCAGTACCAAAAAAAAAAAAAAAAAAGGCCTGGTCCCACCCTGTTGGCAGTGTCTAGCCACACATTACAAGGGAACCTGGACCCGTAGACTGCTGCAAGGATCCTGGCCACAGGACAGCCACCTGTGCAAGGTCTGTCCCTGGGCTAGCACAGGGCTGAGGAGTTGAAGGAAACCCAACCTATCTGGTGCCCAGCTTTCCTGGGATATGGAGTCAGCAGCCCACAGAGCCGGGGGGTGGGGGTGGGACCAGAGAGAGGCCCCAAATCTTCAGGGCTGGTAGAAGCAGCAGGAGCGCCTGTGCTCTGCTCTTCCCAGGAAGATGCCGGCCCAGTGCAGGGCTCCTCGACGCATCCCTGCTGAAGAAGGACCTTGGCATCCAGTTTGTTCTAAGTAGGGAGCTCTGCCATCCCAGGGTCCAGCCTGCTGCTCAGTCCCTGCTCTCTCCTCAGCCACTGCTTAAAGCCTCTGACACTGACTGCTCCAGGATTGAAACTGACGTTTAAGAGGCTGCTTTTATCTGACTTTGCCATCCATCATCGTGAAATATGGCCTCCTCATATCAGCAGGAGCAGCAGTTTCATGACTTCCAAAAAATTAATCAGAGTAACTTTTTTGTTTGTTTTGTTTTTGTTTTAATCAGAGTAACTTGTCTCTGGAAATTCTTCTTACATTCTCTGGAATAATTCCCCCCTTCCCTTTCTTGGAGACAAGATCTCATTTAAATTACTAAATTGCCCAGGCTGGGCTCAAATTTACCATCCTCCTGCCTCAGCCTCTCAGAGTGGTGGGATTACAGGCATGCACCACCACCCCTGGCTGGGTTTGTTTTTGTTTTTGTTTGTTATCTGGAAATTGAACTGGGGCCTTGCCTCTCAGGCGTGGACCCACTGAGCTAAATCCCCAGCCCTTGGGTTTCTGTTTTTTCTGTCCTTTTTTTTTTTTGGTACCGGGGATTGAACTCGGGTCCTTGCGCTTGAGAGGCAGGTGGCAGAACCACTGAGCTAAATCTCCAGCCCTGGGTTTCTGTTTTTAATGAGATTGTTCTTTCTCCTGATAAGACAAGTCAGACCCCTGAGGAGACTCACAGCACTGGCAAGCAAGGTGAAAAGCCAACTTCCTGCCACTCCCTACCCACTGCCTGTCTTGCCCCCATCAGCCAAGCCTCCCAGCCACAGCAGGAAGGAGAAGGCCCCACTCTGGCAGCCAGCAACCTGAGTTTCAGTGTCTGCCCAGTGGATATCGCTCTGTGTGGCTTTGGGTAAATTCCAGTCCTCTCTGATGCTCAGTCTCCCTGTCCATAACCTGGAGAAGAGTACACGGAATGCTTATCTAGTCTTCCTAGCATAAAACAGATTGATTTTGTGACATCTGAAATGTAGTTATGCTAAGGGGCCAGGCAGGCTAATTCAAGACCCTCACCCCCTAGCCTCAGTGGAAGGGGTGCTGTGCTCAGGAAGCAGAACTACATTTTCTGTTAACTCATCCTTAGTCCCTATTTGAGCCAGGGTCAATGAAACCTGACTGGAGTCTTCCAACTCCCATGTTCTGTCAGCTCCTACACCTCAGCCACAGCCAGCACTCCAGACCCAGCTCTGAAATGACCTGCTTCTGAACACTGCTGGCAGGTGACAAGCACTCCCCTGAAGGTCTGAGTCCTAAATCCTCCCACAAGCTGCTTCAGGCTCTGATCCTCATCTCTGTTCCTCCAAGCTTTTTGCCAATGGCTGCATTTATTGAGTACCTGCTGTGTACTAGGCTCTGTTCTAAGTGTTGTACAGCCTCTTATTATTTTGTTCTTCACAATAATCCTAAGCACATACTGCTGTTATCTCAGTTTACAGATGAGGAAACTGAGACACTGGGAATTAAATTTGCCTGGGGTCTATTTGGCTACTAAGTAGTGAAGCCAAGGCATGGTCTTAGTGCTCATGCACAGAACCTTGGGTCTGACTGGGGCTCATTAATGTTGCTGGAGTATCCAGGAGCTGCTATTTATTGAGTCCCTACAGCAAGTAGACATTGCACTAGACACTTTATTATTTCACTTAATCTTCACAACTGAAAAAACAAAATGTCTTATTTCCATTTTATAGAGGTAGAAACTGAGCCCCCAAAACATTAAATGACTTCCTTGCTGGACAGGGTGGCACATGCCTACAATCCCAACACTGGCAAGGTTGAGGCAGGAGGATTACTGCAAGTTCAAGGCCAGCCTGAGCTGCATAGTGAGCTCAAGGCCAGCCTGAAGTACATAGCAAGACCCTGTCTCAAAACAAAAAGACTTGCCCTGTGGTAAACAGAACTGGGCAGGCTTCAAACCCACCCAGAAGTATTCAGTGTACCTGGCCTTCCTCTCTGTCTCTGCTTTTCAGGACAAATACCAACCCTGCTGCCTGTGGGTTAAATAAAGAGGGACCCACTAGAACCACTCCCTCCACAGAGCTCTTGAAAATGTCATTCACAGGGTCTGGACCGAGCTGGGAGGGGCTTGACAGGTCTGACTTTGCAGCGTATCCTGGCTGAGAGAGCCCCTCCCCCGAACCCTGATCGCCTGAGGATCTGCTTCCCCAATTCTGGGCTATCCCGCCTTGTGACCTGCTTTCTGGAGCCCAGTCATCCTCAGGGGCAAAGTGGGAGAGAGGAAGGGAAACCAAACTAGATTTCGCACTCGGCCACACCCTAAACTCCATCAGAGGCTGCCCAGCTCAAGTCTCAGGGTGGAGCCAGGAAGGCAGCCAGAGCCAGCCCAGGGTTCCTGGGCTCATCTGGGTACCACACCTTTGATGAGGACCTAAAACTGTGCTGTCTGTGTGAGGGAGAACAGCAACCCTGGAATGTGCTGTCCCCGTGGTCTTACAGATGAGCACACTGGGTCTTGCAGAGGTATGGTAGGTAACTCGTCCTGAAAAGGATTCAAAGCCAAGCCTGCCTTCCTCCCAAGCCAGGGTCCTTCAGGATGCACCTCCGCGCTCCTGCGTGGGAGGGACTGTGGGGTGGACACCAGCAAGAGCGAGCACAGGCCGAGGCCTCTCACACAGATCCAAAGGTCAGCTCAGAAACTGCAGGCTAAATTCAGAGGAGGCCTTGAGGGCGTTTCCACCTCAGGTCCACTCCTGCAGCCTCCCTTCCCAAGCAGTCCTTGGCTGGAGGCCCCTCTTGCCAAGGCCGGCCCTTTGGGAGAATTCCCAGCGGGTCTGGGCTCTTGCCGGCGGTGGGCTGCTTGGCCCTGGTAAACAGAGGGGCAGTTTGGAAACTTACTTGCTAGAGAAACACCGGGGAGCAGAAAGTTGAGAGCAGGAAGTGGGTAGAGAAGCTGTGTGAGTCGGTGTGTGTATAGAGGTGCTGGACCAGAGCACACAGGTGCCCAGCGGATCCTGCCTGTGGCACAGTGCTGGTGAGGGGGGACTTGGGGAAGGCAGAGGTGGCTTGGCGTCAGCCAGGAGGACAATCTGCCTTCTCCCCTAAGTTACATAATGCAACATCGAGTCAAAAGGAAACCACATTTGCAGTATCTGCTGCTCTGCATTTGTCGCAACATTTTTGCCTCATTTTAATCCGGAGCTTGGTAAAGAGTTATGAGGGGCTGCGTTTCTGACGTAAATTAGATTTACTACTATTCCACGGAAGGGGGTCCTCCTCTTTTTGTTTGGTTGTTTGGTTCCTGTTGCCGCTCATTTCTCTGCACTATTCAGCTGGTTATACAGATAGTGTCGCTTTACATGGATCGACTGGAAAAGTTGTGGGTAGGATTCAGGATAAACATTAATAGGCGCCGTCAGACTTGGGCTGGCGGTGGTCTGGCAGGTCGTAGTTGGGGTCTGGGAGCCGGGTCCGAGAGCCGGGGAGTGCTGGCCCCCATCGCGCAGAGAGGTGACAGCCGCAGGGCGCGGAGCTCTAGCTCGGTCCCCTCGAATCCCCAGCTGTGCTCACTTCGCTGCTCGGGCTCAGGGGGACCCAGGCGAGCTCCACCCCCTCAACCCCAGCCCCGCGGCCATTGGCCGGTGTCCCCTGAGCTACCTGCCCCCTACCTTGGGTGGGCGCGGCTACCTGGGCCCCGCCCCCCGGCTCGGGTTCCCGGCCACTCTTCCCCCTCCTCCTGGCCCAGACCCCGGCGCGAGGCCCCGCCTCTCCGAGTGCCAGAGCCCGGGCGCCTCGTGATGTCAGCGCCGCTTTGATACAAAGAGCCCCTTCGGCCCACGCGGGTCTCCCGGCAACCGGGCGGGCGGGGGCGGGCGGGGGCGGGGCCGGCTCCCCCTCTGTGCCATTCGAGCGAGCGGCCGCGCTCCGCCGGCGGGCTGTTGGTGCCCTGCGCTCTGTGGCGGGTCACTGTGTCGCTGCCGCCGTCCAGCTGCCCGGATTCGCGGACTCGGCGGCGGCGGGACGGGGGATGCGCACCCCGCCGGCGACCGGGACCCAGGTAAGCGCGGCTGCGGCTGCTGGGCGCTGGGCTCCGGGAAGTTGGCTGCGCCGCCCCCGCCCCCCCCCCCCCAGTGTCACCCGGGAGGTTGGGTCACCTGAGCTGGCCAGCTCGGCCGCGGAAGAGCAGCGCAGTCTCTGCCGCCCGCCCCGGGCGCCAGCAGGGGTGGCCACTTGAGAAAGTGTCTTGGGGACCCCGGAGGCTGGGAAGGGGACTCGTCGCCCGGACCACTCCATCCCCGCGCCTCCTGTCCCCCGGGACTGGCGGTGTCCCCAGCGCGCTGTCCTGGCCTTGGCCGGCCCTCGAGGGGTTGTGCGCTGCAAAGTTTTTCCGTAACCTTCGGCGGCTGCACCGAGGCGGTTTCCTGGTTTCCCTCCTTCCCCCGGGAGCTCTGCGGGCTCAGGAGAGAGCTAACCCAGCTCGGGGTGTGGGGACAGGGCCCTGCTCTTTCTCGGGGAGATGCTGCTAAGGCTGGCGGTGTGCGCAGGCTCCCAGCCCTTCATCCTCCTGCCCCGAGTGCCAGCGGTCAGGTCCGCCTCCGTAGTAGTTGTTTACACAACGCAGTCTCTGCCAGGACAAGTGTCTCCGAGGGCCTGGCCTGTGGAGTCTGCCTGGAGAACCTCGTTCCACACAGCCTTGGACCCAGCTCTTTCCCATCGGGCAAACTTGCCAGTGGCTCCCCCTCCTCTCTGCTTCTCTTTGGCCCTGCTCTTCCAGAACAGGGTGAGAAATCACTCATGCCTGGGACCCGAGGGATGCCAGTTTTCACTGACTGACTCGTTTACTGCCTCCTTCTCCGGGAATTGTAAGAGGTCTGGGTTCTTACCTCTGCCCTCTCCCCGGAGCAGGAGGCAGGTGGGCTCTTGGGCTCCAGGTTGTGGCTCAGAAAAGCAGTGGGGCAGGCACATCCCCAGGGTCAGCCCCAGGCCTCTCCTCAGGTGGAGAGCCATTTACAGTGATGGCCAAGATAGGGAAAAAGAACCTAAAGATAGGGGAGTGGCTGCCAACGGAGTGGACCGGCCTGTGCATATGGGGTATCACTGCCACCCAGCCCGTTTCTTCAGGTGCTGGTCCCATGCCACAGGCCCACACCTTATCCTGTTAGCTGATGTTCAGTTCACAGCGTTGATGACCAGGGAATTTATACATTGGACACTTCTCTGCCCTGGAGGTGTCTGCAGGAGTTCCTTGAATACCTGTAGTAATCTGGCCCTGCCCAATTCCCCTGAAGTTTGGGCAGGTTCTGGGCTGTTTTGAGCACCCTGTGGTTTCACCATGGAGAGTATGGCCTGCATGAGTGAAGCCAGTGAAGAACGTGGGATGGTCATGTTAGTGGCACAGCTTGGACAGATGCCTGGCAGAGAACAGCTTTGGAATGTTTTGGACCCTGGGGTTTAGGGGAGAAGGGTGGGGTATGTACTAAGGCTAGCAGGAGAGATAAGGCCAGACTAGAGGGAGAGATGGTTGACTGGCCAGGCCCTGACCAGCAAACTAGCAGAGAAGTGTGACCTTTGCCCCCAGGGAGATCTTGCAAACAGGACAGACTGACTGGAGCCTGTCCTTGGATAGGGCTTTAGACAAGTGAGGAAGAAAGGCAGTAGGAGTTAGGGGGTAGCAAGTTCTAAGCCATCTCTGGACTTCCAGTGAGTAGTCTGGCCGGGGGAGTTTCCTTCCCCAACATTTGTGCCCCTCCCTAAAGGACACACTTCTGTGGCCTCCCAGCCCTATCCCTGCCTGGTAGGACTTTACTTTTCTCTTTTTGGTACTTGGGATTGAACCCAGGGAGCACTGGACTACATCTCCAGTCCCCCCCTCCACCTTTTTGTAATTTGTTTTGGGTACCGGGAATCGAACTCAGGACCTTGTGCTTGCCAGGCAGGCCTGAGCTAACACCCCCCCTCCCCCCAGCCCTTTTATATTTCTATTTTGAGTCAGTGTTTCATTAAGTTGCCAAGGCTGGGCTCAGACTTACTATTCTCCTGCCTCAACCTTTTTTTTTTTTTTTTTTTAAGGCTTTTTGAGACAGGATCTCGCTCTGTAATTTAGGCTGGCCTTGAATTCACCATGTAGCCCAGGCTGGCCTCGAACTCAAAGTGATCTTCCTGCCTCAACCTCCTAAGTGCTGGGATCATAGGTGTGCACCACCACACCCAGCTGCTTCAGCCTCTAGAGTAGCTGGGATTACAGGTATGTGGTGGTACAGCCAGTTAGGACCTGTCTATAGCTGCTCACCTAGAGCCTTCACAACCTGCCCCCTGAGGTGGCTAGATATCTCCTTTGCCAGGCTGGAAGTCCCTCTGGGGAGCCTGTTATTCCGAGGACTTTTTTCAGTTGATCCTGCTCTGAGCAGCTTCCCAATTTCACTTCGGTGTCTATTTGAGGTGAGAGTAGCGAGAAGGTCAAGGGAGAGCCTCCCAAAGAAACAGCAGGCAGGCAGGGCATGGTGGCACATATCTGTGATCCTAGCAGTCAGGAAGCTGAGGCAGGAGGATCCTTGCAAGTTCGAGGGCAGCCTGGGCTACATTGTGAGTTCAAGGCCAGTCTGAACTACATAGTGAGATCCTGTCTCAAAAAACAAAAACAAAACAAAACCATCAGGTGGACAGTTCAGAAAGCAGGCTTCTTGGGATGGGGAAACAGCCTGGACAGAGTATACACCCCACTCTCTGGCGCAGGCCTGGCTGTGTTTTAAAAAGGAAGCAGCCTTATCTCGTCTACAGGGGGTTAGCAGTGGACACAGTGCCCTGGCCTTTCCAGATGTGCAGGACCCAGGTGTGCAGGACCTCAAGGCTGGGCTCTGTGTTCCTCTGGGTCACCTCTGCTGGCTCTTGACTTCATAAATGGGTGTTTGCGGCATTGAGTCTCTGGCCTTGCAATGAGGAAGGCCACTCAGGTCTCACAGCTGGGTTACTGGGTGGTCCTGGCCAGGGCCAGCTGGGCACAACAAAATAAGCATGTTGATTTGGCAGGCCCGCCTGGTGTCCCTGTGGACACTGCTGTCTCCTGGGTGGTAGGACAGTCTCCTTCATCTGATGGCATTTAAGGGCACAGAGGCTTCCCTGATTCTGTATGCCCAGTCTCCAGGACATTGGTTGGCACAAGGCAAGTGGTCCTGAATTCACTCAGCAATATTTGGATGTCTTATTTGTGCCAGATTATGTGCTGGGGATACGTTCATGAACAGAACAGATAAGGATCCCGCTGCTGTGGAGCTCGCGTGACCATGTGGCCGACCAGTTAGAAGATGGGCAGTGTTTGAGCTGGACGGGAATGAAAGCCAGGAGGGTGCTGGGTTTTAAATGCTATGGCCAGGGACATTCTGTTTTTAAATAAGGTAGTCAGGAAAGTCCTCACTGAGAAAGTGACATCCTGACAAGGACCGTGGCTGATGTGGTGGGTGGGGATGGGGAGTGCTGCTGTTGGGTAGCCACCAAGAGTCCCAGGAGGACAGGGCGAGGTGAGGAAACTATAGCTGAGGTGGGACATCACGGCACACGTTGCCATCCATTGCTCTGCCCTCTGCAGCCCCTTTGGGTTGAAGGAATTTGGGCACTAAGGCGTTTTCCAGGGAAGAGCTATCTGTGGCCCAGCTTGGGTCTCTTAGGATAAGCCCACCACGTGCTGTGGTGACACTTCCGCCAGGCTGTGGTGTTTCCACCACTCACATCAAACTAGCCAAGCTCTCTGCCATGGTGGACACCTGCTGAGTTTCAGAGCTGTTTGGTTCCTGTGGGTCAGCTTCTAGCAGGGTAGGGGCAAGCCCAGCTCGTAAAGTAGCCGACAGCACGTTCTTGTCCACACTGGCTGGCCCCTGCTTGTGCTCTGTCCTGATCCCTCTCTGTACTTCTGCTCCCGAGCAGTCAGTTCTGTGCCCTGATCCCTTAGGGACCCCAGAGAAGCACTTCAGCACCTGAGCAGCTGCTTTGGGGTTAGTCTGTGTCAAGCTTAGGCCCTCAAAGCGTGTGCGTATGTCAGGCAGACATCCAGGTGAGCCACACTGTGGGGCTCGTGGCTGAAGGGTAAGGTGCCTCCTGAGTTTCTGTGGCTGTGTCAGTTAGTGGCCACCCATCCTGGATAGCATATGCTACCTTGGGAGGATTTGCCAACTTTGAGCCACCACAGTTCCAGGCACTGTATTCTGGAGCCTCCACGGAGTGGCAGTCGGAGGAAAGTGTGCACTAAAGGCCTAGGCAGCACCTTTGTCATCTGCTTTTGTTTGGAGCTGTCATTTTCCCATGCCAGGTGTCTGATTGCAAGTGACAGGTCTTACCCAAGTGTCTGAAGTCTCACTGTAATAGTTAATTAAATAGAATTTGGCACTGGCCAGTTCACCTGGGCCCCAGACAAGGCTGAGCTTGGCTCTTGAAGACCTGAGGCCTGCTAGAGAGCATTTATGAACAGGAGCTCAGATTCCCAGAACCTTCCTGAGCACCCAGGAAGCCTGTGGGCTGCTTCCTTATTTTTCCCAGTGACCTGGGAGAAGGATGGATGGGGAGAAAGCAGGCAACAGAAATATGTACATCCCAGGAAAGTGGGCTGAGGGTCGGATGAGGCGGCTGTGGTGGCCCAGAGCCCTCAGGTCTTAGTGACCTACAGCTTAGCTCCACCTGGCAGCCTGGCACTAATAATGCCAACATGTCTAACCCTGCTGCTTGACTTCCTTTGACAGTGGGAAGTTTTTCCAACGGTTGGTCATATTTTTGGTTAATTCAACCTGTTTCATCTTCCTAGACAAGTGAGTTCTCTCCTCACCATGGTCAACGGTATTTAGATGAAAACAAGGCTCCGTCAAAGTTACCAACATCTGTGGTTGTGCCCATGGGAGCCTTTCTCTTTTGAGGGACCAAAGAGAGTGAGGTCTAAACAGAGCTGGAGTGACAGAGAGGTGGGCATGTTTTCTGGTCATCTTGGGGTCCCCACCCCCTGCACTCTGCAAACCTGATGCCATAAAATGGGAACCCATGCCTCACAGTAGCCCCTGCCATCTCTGTGGACTTGGGGTGCGAGAGCTGAGTGTTCTTCTGTTTGTACCAGACTGAAGTTTCTGACAGGGTAGGAGAAAGAGTAGAAGCAAGTTTCTCTTTCCTGCTCACTGGTTTTCCTGGGAGAAATACCTACCTCACACCAGGCACCTTCCTCTCATGCTCAGTCCCCCAAAGCCTATTTTCTCAAGGCAGAACAAATGTTTTGAAGTCAGAAAAACATCTGGGTCTAGACTTTGGCTCTGCTGCTAGTTAGCTGTGAAACTTTGTACAAGCTTCCTCTCGTTTCTGAGCCCCCATTTCCCCGTTTGTGGAATGAGGTTGATGGTGAAAATAAGATGAGCCACATAATCTAAAATACTTCAGATGGGTTCTGGCTTTTACATGGCTGGCACTCCTTGGATGGCTAGGGAGTTAGGAGAGGCAGGTGGTGTAGTGCCAAGGTGCCTGGACTCTCCTGAGTCTGGGCTTGGATCCTGGCTCTTCCCCTTGCTACTTGCAAACTGTATAACTTCCTTATTGCCTCAGTTTCCTCATTCAATATGAGAATGATGCAGGTAGTTGCCTGACAGGCTTGGTGTGTGCACCTAATGTGGAAAGGCATGAGAAGCACTTTAAAAGTGTCTGGCATGAGCGAGAGCTGCCATTCCACTTCCTGCACCCTCACACTGGCTTGCTTCTTGTGACTGTCAACCTTAGCACCTAACAGTTTCTTGCAGGGGGTATCAGTGCCGAAACAGCAAGGTGGCAGTAGACAAATTCCACCACCCAGGGGCCTATACTGTATAGCAGAAGGAAACCTGCTTGCTCAGCTTCTATGTCTTTTAAGAAAGCAACAAGGCCTCTGCAGACATAGCCTCTGGGGCCCAAGTGACTGGCACCTGCATGGCAATCTGTGAATGAAATGCAAAGCTCATTCTGAGGCGACAGCCTTCTCCCCAGGGATTTGGGGGGGGCACAGGATGGCACCTGGCCCTTCCTCTCAGAGGCTGTCTGCTCCTTTCCCATTGCTGGTCCAAGGGGAGGTGGCTCTGTGTACCCTGCCCACCTGCCCGTCATCTCTAGCTGGGGCCTGCCTGTCCTCCCACCTATGCTCAGCTGGAAAAGCCAGCCTGGAGCAGCACTGCCCATCTGGCACTGGAGCCACTGCTCTGCTTATTAAAGCACTGTAGCTCTGGCTGGCTGCAGGCCAAGGGTGGTATGGAGAGGGGCCAGACTAGAAGGTGCAGGCTGTACAACTGCCTGGCCACACTAGGTGACCGTCCTTGTTAGTTTTCCTAGGAGCAAACCTACCTGCTTGGCCAACTTGTCTGTTCTGAGGCCTGCAGCTCCACTAAAGTGAAGCTGGCCTGTGTGGACAGCCTCCGCCTGGCATGTTAGGTAACCAGGAATGGGTGGGCTCCTGGTCCGGTGAGGGTTCTGGTGGATAGGGCCGGTCTGGCCAGCCATTTTTGCATGATTATCTGCACAAGTGCATCAGTTACTGTATTAGCAAAGACAGATCTTGCAGCAGCTATGGTGTGTGTGTGTGTGTGTATGAGCATGTGTGGAATTGTGGACTGCTCTGCACTGCATACACACAGCCTAAGAAACTGAGAGTGAATTCCCCATTCTCCAGTTATAGTTATACCAAATTTTGTAGATTGGATTCTAAGACACACCTTTTTTTTTTTTTAACTGGAGATTGAAAGCCAGGGCCTTTGCACTGGCTACATCCTTTTTTTTTTTTTTGGTACTGGGGATCCTACTGAGGACCTTGCACTTGTGAGGCAGGTGGCAGCATCACTGAGCTAAATCCCTGGTCCCAAAAGCAATTCCAGATAGCTTTTTTTTTTTTTCTGGTACCAGGGATAGAACTTGGGACCTTGCGCTTTCGAGGCAGGCAGCAGAACCACTGAGCTAAATCCCCAGCCCCCCAGTCCTGTTTTATTTTGAGACAAGGTCTAGCTAAGTCACTAAGTTCCTCAGGCCAGGCTTAAAATTTGTGATCCTCCTGCCTCAGCCTCCCAGAGTTAAGATACACTCTTTTTATTCCTTTACATTTTAACATCTGAGATTGGTCTGTGTTGTACTTTGGCTGGTGTGTTGTAATTTAATTGAAAACACTTTTCTTTCTTGATGTACACAACTTAAAATCAGAGGCATCTTGAATTTAATGAAACACAGAAACTAGGTAACCTCTGGAGAAATTACATAACTTGCCCAGTTTCTTCAAGGAAGAGAGTATAGCTGTAGTGGTGGCAAGATTGTATGAGGAGAAATTACAATGTGGTACACGGGGCAAGCTTGGGTACCGGCTGACTGGGGTCAGATTCCAGCTGGCTTACCAGCTGTGTGGCCTTGGGAAAGTAGAGCAGCTCCCTGAGCCTTGGTGACCCCTAGCACGTGTGGATGCCAACAGTCATCCTGGTCAGGGGCAAGGCAGCTGTGCCTGTGTCGCTCTGGCTGTGTATCATGTGAGGTCAAACAGCCTGTGCCCCTAGGTTAGGAGAATGAGGCCAGGGAGCCAGTCACTGACCTGAGGCAGCAGGAGAGAACTGGTGTTACAAGGCTCCTTGACTCCGTTTTCAGTACTTAGACATCATTTTTTCTCTCCCACATCCTCCTCCCACTTTGCCTGAGTTTCCATTTTCACATATGTTTCCCTTTAGCAATTAAAAAAAAAAATCCTCTCTCCTTTCCCTTTCTGTAGGGTCTTCCCACACATAGCTTCTCTGAAGCTCCCTGTGATGGGGAAGTAGAAGAGGGCTATGCTCCGTGGCCAAATGGCACAGGCTTCAGAAGTGGTGTGTGGTGGTCCCTGCAGCCTGTGTCCAGGGCCTCGTGCCACCAGCATTGCTGACTCCTATTCCCATGACCTGTGGGGCTTGGCTGAGGCTCTCCAGTGCTCAGTGTGGCCCACAGGGTACCAGACACTGCACATCCACAAGCTCGGGAGGGAGTCCTTATAGGAGGGAGTCCTCTGTGCCCTTCTTGAAGCACTGAAGGCAGACCTCCTCTTCCTCATCTGGGCCCTGCTCCCTCTGTGACCTTTTTTGCAAATCACCTAATGTCTCTGAGTCTGATTTACAGCGGCTGATGCACAGACACACCTGCCATGGGAGAAGCGCTTAGTACACATGTGCTTTCCTCCTCCTCCTCAAATGTTTAAGACAGTTGGATTTTGCGTTTCTTTAGCTAAGTGCTGAGGATCTCCAGGAGATCCTTGTTCCACAAAATGCCCTGAGACAGGTAGAGGGCACAGGGATCTGTGAGCAGGACATGCCACGGTGCCACCATTCAGGATGGCTGAGCTGCAGGCAGCTGGCAGGATGGAGAGAGGAAGAGCAGTGGGTGGCGAGGCCACGCAGAGTCTGGCCTAGGCTGCTCACCGAGGCCCCGGTGGACGAGCATGTAAGAGACTGTAGCTGAGGAAGCCACACCAGGTGGGGCTTGGCAGGAGCTGCTTGCTAGAGGGAAACTTTAAGAGCAGGTGGTATTTGTTGTGTTTGTTTGGTATTTTGAGACAAGGTCTCACTATGTAGTCCAGGCTGCCCTTGAACTTGCTGTGTAGCCCAGTCTGATCTTGAACTCTTTTTTTTTTTTCTTTTGGTACTGGGGATCAAACTTGGGTCCTTGCGCTTGCGCAGCAGGCGTCGAAACCACTGAGCTAAATCCCCAGCCCTGATCTTGAACTCTTGATCCCCCTGCCTCAGCCTTCCCAGTGCTGGGATTACAGCAGAGGGAAATTTGAAATCTTGCTTTCCTCAGCAGTCTTCTCTCCCTGCCCCACCTTGGCTCCCTCTTGAGGTTCCAGTGAAGACCGGTGGCCTAACTCCCTTAAGTTTGTGCACGGTGTCAGGGACTCGAAGCCCCCTCCTTGATGAGCTGGTGTTTATGCCCCATGTATAGGAAGCAGTGTGTGCCAAGGACAGGACGAGTGGAAAAGGAGTAGGAGCTGTGGTATGGTGTGGTATTGCGGGGGTGGCATGTCCTGAGGCCAAGGTCTGCTAGAACAAACTCTGCTGCTGGTCTGAGACTCCAGGACCTGTTTCTATGGGCAGTGGGGAGCTCACAGGGCCTTTAAGGGGATTCCCAAGCTATAGCCAGGGTCAGACCTGATGGCTTCTCACCTATACCCATTGTGGGAGAGCCTGGGATGGTACCTGAGCTGCCTCATCCTTCCGTGGACCAGGACCCCCAAGCTGAGCTCCAGTTTGAGACAGCAGCTGCTGGAACATGCAGCTGGTGCCTGCAAAGGCCACAGGCCAGAGAGGGACACCTGATCTGACCTTGCTAGGAGTACTGCTGGGGCCCTGGGCTGATGGGAAGTACTAGAAAATGGAGCAGGGGAGGGCTTGGCCGGAGGCTGATTGGCCTGGTCTGATCAGCCTGGTCTGGTCTCCCAGGTCTAGAAGAGCAGGTCAGGGAGAGCCTTGGCCATTAGCTGTTGGTGAACATTGGCCCCCTGCTTGGCTTCCCATACCTGGAAGGCTTCTGGGGCAGAGGTGTGTGGAGTAGGGACCCCCCGCTCCCAGCTTCAGACCATGTGTCACTCCACCTAAGTATGCCCTCCCTGAAACACACAGTGGCCTGTCCCTGGGAAGTCCCATGTCACCTCTTTTGAGGGTACCTGCCAGATGGATTCCCAGAGGGGAAGGAGCTGGCCCAAGACACTGCTTCCCTGTCCCAGGCCTTTGATTTGAGTCTGAGGTTCCATTTTGATGATAAAATATGGAGCCCCCAAAGTAAGCCCTACAAGTTCTTGGCTGTGTGAGTAATTAAGCCCTCATTTGAAACAGCCACATCTTTAAAAGCTATAATTTGTAGCCCAAAATAGCTTCCTGTTCCAAAAGCCAGGAGAATCCTTGATGTGTGCCCTCACAGTACGCAGCCTGTGGTCTCTGCTTTGATACATAAATTGTCCCAATTCCCGGCCCAAGGGTTTCTCAGGAGAACTGGAATTGTGGTGGCTGATGGGAATAGGAGCTTCCAGTGAGTGACTGAGAAATCTTTGAGAATTTAGATGGGGTGTCTGAGGTTAGGGAGTCCTGATTCCGGTTTGTACAACCATAACTTTGTAGATGTCTGGAAAGGGGAGTAACTGCAGAGGAAAGTTGATTGAACTCTCTGGACGGTGCTCCCTCATTGATAAGGAGGAGATTGTATTTCCTTGCAGATTTTAGGGGAGAAAACAGGAGCCACTATAATGTGTGGAACAGGATCATCGTGGGAGGTGCTCCAGTGTGTTGGCCTCCTTTCCATTCCCCAGGGTGTGGCTCCACCCGCTCATGTAGACAAGGAGACCGCCTGTGTGCATACAGGTAGGTGGGTGAGGGGACTCCGTGCTAACAGGAAACATCTCTCTTAACCTGTGGCTTCTCCGGCTTCTTCACTGGCTGGCATGCCTGGAATTCTTGGGCTGGCTGCTGGGTTTGGTTTCCAGATGTGGAGGCAATTTAAATTCTGTTTTCATAATCCCTGACCATTTGCCTCTGAAGTCTACATTCTCATTTGAAAATCAAGGCCGTTGGCTCTGGCCGAGGGGCAAGGGTAGACCAGATGGCCTCTTTGAATCCTTTTTGTTCAGGAAGTGGGTTCACTAAGGCACTTGGATCTGAGACCCAGGGCTTTTGGGGATAGTCACACTCCATTGAGGGCTTGGTCAGAAGGTGAGTTCCCCTTGATTTCACTTCCCCTGTGTGTTTTCCTTGGAGACAAATCAGCTAGATTCAGGTGTACTTTCTGTCACCATTACTGGCCCTGCTTGCCATGGCAGGAGGGAGAGGAATGCTGGAGTTCCCATCATGTTATAGGGAACCTGGCATCTCAGCTGAGTAGGGTGCCCATGTGTCCCAAGAGTGAGAGAGCCCTTCTTCCAATGCTGACCACAACAGAAAGAAGAGATTTGCTCTGGATTTTAAGTAGCCAGAAATACTGTCTAGCATGGAGACACTGGAACTATCTTGTTCAGTTCCTGGACCCTTCTGCCTACAGAGGCGACCGACCCAGGATGAGAGGTTGTGCGTGCAAGGGCTGTGGTTCCAGGGCTCACTGGCGGGCTCCTGTTCTGGAAGCCAGTCACTGTTTAGGTAAAATAGCTTTTACATCTGTCTTGTAACTACACTAAATACAGTTCTGCACAAGTAGAACTCGACTTGGCAGCAGTAACGTCTCTGAACTGTGCATGTATCTTTAAAATTAAGCTACAATAGCTGTGCTACTGAGAGAACACAAGAAAATGGGAATAATTGACTTAGATTCCTGTATAAGTAATGTTTCCAAAACATCATCCTGATCAGCATAGATCTACCAAGTGTTGGTTTTAGCAAAATGTAGTCTCCTAAGAAGCAGCTGGGGGCTTGGAAACGGTAGCCCAGTGGTAGAGTGCATGCCTAGAATGTGTGTCTGTGTGAGGACCTGGGCTTGAACCCCAGGACTGAAAGACAAAAACAGAAATAGCAGTATCTCAGATCGACCGTGGAGAAGAATTCAGCCTTTCTTTTGAGGAGAGACTAGAAGTAAATAAATAGGTGAATCCTGAGTCTCTCAATGAGGTTCTGCAGAGCCAGTAATTCTCTTGGAGTGTGAATTGAATTGACCTCAAGGAACTCAGTTTCATTATCGGGGTGGGGAGGTGGGTGAAAACTCCAGGTGGGGCTTGGGAGGGGGTTTCCCCGGAGGTGGGAGGTAGGAAGGAGGAGAGGATTGGTTGCCTGCCAGTGGCTTAAACAACTGAAACATGTTTTCTTGTGGTTCTGGAGGCCAGAATTCTTAAGATCAAGGTGCCAAGGCCTCTTCTGAGGCTTCTCTCAGGGTTTTGTACGTAGCTGTCTCCTCCCTGTGTCTGCACATGTGTGTCTGTGTGTCCAAGTATCACTCATCTCCATTCATAAGGACACAAGTCATTTTGGATTAGGGCTGCCTCAGTGACTTCATCTTAATTTAATTGCTTCTTCTCTCCGAAAACAGTCACATTCGGAGGTTCCTGGTCTTAGGACTTGGGCACACAAATTTTAGGGGGATAAAATAGAGTTCAGCCCATAGCAGAAAAAGGTCTTGGGAACCTCTCTCCAAGGGGAAGGGCAGGAAGAGGGTGGGCAGAGCCTGGTGCCTGAGCGGAGTGGGCAGCAGTGAGGGGCCCGCTGGGGATGGCTCTTGGCCAAGTGCTCCACTTGGAGACATTTCTACTAGGGTTCTGACGCGTAAGTAATCTTTGAGAGACTGGTTCAATCTTGACTTCAGCCCTAATTGGTCTGAACCTTTGGAACCCTCACTGTCACCATCACTTAATCCTCAAGGAGAATTTTGGGGCTCCAGGGTTGGTATTTCCTGGTGCTCTACCCTAGGGTAGTGTTTGTTTGGTTTTTTTGTTTGTTTTTTTTTGGGGGGGGGATTGGTACCAGGGATCAAACTCAGGACCTTACACTTGTGAGTCAGGCAGCGGCACCACTGAGCTAAATCCCTGGCCCTGTTTTTGGTTTTTTTGAGACAAGGTCTGACTGTGTAGCTCAGGCTGGCCTTGAACTCACTATGTAGCCCAGGCTGGCCTCCAGATCGTGCCAATCCTCTTGCTTCAGCCGCCCGAGTGCTGGGATCACAGGCATGCGCCACTGCACCCAGCAAGGGTTGTGTTCCTAAGGTTGCTTCACTTGTTTATAGTCCTTTTAAATGGAACTGAATCTGTCAGGGCTGTTACACTTTTCCTTAGTTCAGCAAGTTTGGGGGAAGATGTCTTTTTATGTTTTCATATAAGGTTCTTACTTCTAACAGACCAAAAAATAAACATCTACAAGAACTGATTATGGCTACAGGAACACTGTCTGACCCCAGAAAGCTGTTTGTTGAGGGTAAGGCCTAGCCATCAACCTATGTATCTCCCCAAAGTTTTGCCTGAAGTCCAGCTCTACAAGGGGTCACAATACGTCCCCATCCCCATCTGCCACATGAGCCGCAGAGGTACTCACAGTGTTTCACCTACACCCACACCAGCCCCTCGCCGCCTGAGAGACCCCGGTGGAGCTGGTCGGGGGAAGGCGGCTCCACAGGGATCTGCCTGTCCAGCTACAGTCCAGGACTGCTGCCATATCTGTTTTATCTGTGTGTATAACTTTTTTTTCCCCAGAACCATTTGAGAGGAAATTAGACAAAACATCAAAACTTAAGGACATTTTACTTTATAACTAATACACTATTAACACACCTAACAAAATTAAGTAATTCCCAATGCCACGGAATATCTAGACCATATTCCAGCTTTCCTATTTGTCCCCTACATGTCTGCTTTATGAATTTTGAAACTGTTTTTCATTGCATAGATGTGTATGAGTGTTACACCTTGTTAAATGGATCCTACTTGTTTTTATTGTTTTTTGTTTTGTTTTGTTTTTTGCGACATAGTTCAGGTTGGCCTTGAACTCTTGGCAGTCCTCCTGCCTCAGACCCCCAAGTGCTGGGATTACAGGCGTGTCTATATCTTTTTTCTTTTTTTTTAGCTATATCTTTTTTTTTTTTGGTTCTGGGGATCAAACCTCGAGACTTTGAGCTTGCGAGGCAGGGGCCGGAACCACTGAGCTAAATCCCTAGCCCTCAGCTATATCATTTTAAAATGTCTTTTATAGCAGTCATTTGATTTGAGAGTCATTCAGTTTTTATGTTCCTTGATTAATTTAGGGCAATGGTTCTCAAAGTTGTGGTACCAGGTCCAGCAGCACCTCCTGAGATCTCGTTAGAAATCCTTTAAAAAAAATTTTTTTTTCCTTTAGTCCGTGGTCTGACCCAGTTGGGTGTTGGAAGCTGGGGTGCCAACTGGGTGCGCCCGTTTGCAAACCATGGTTGCCCCTCTGCTTGCCGGCGAGCCTTGCCCTGAGGTTTATCATCAGTAAAAATGTCCAAAAAAAAAAAAATTTTTTTTGGTAGGGGTTGGACACAGTACTGAGGATTGAACCTAGAGCCTTACCACTGACCTACATGCCCAGCCCCCTCTTTTGTATTTTGAAACAAAGTCTCACTGAGTTGCCCAGGTTGGGCTTGAATTTAGAATCATCTGCCTCAGCCTCCCAAAGTGCTGGGATTATAGGCTGGTGTCCCCATGCTTGTCTTGCTTTTTAGAATCTGTCTAAACCCATGGAAATGCACATTTTCAGACCTCTTCCCAGACTTACTTGGAAACTGATTCAATCTGAGTTTTAACAACACTTCTCCCACTTCCACCATGTGATTCTGATGTATGTCCATGATGAACTTTAAGAACCTATGGTCTAGGGGCTGGGGATTTAGCTCAGTGGTTTTGCCGCCTGCTGTGCAGGCGCAAGGACCCGAGTTCGATCCCCAGTACCCCCCCCCCAAAAAAAGAACCTATGGTCTAGAAAAATCTTCCTCCATCCTTTTCATATTATTCTTTTTCTAACAGACCAGGCCAGTTGTCTTGTAGAAGTTCCCACATACTTTTTTGTCTACTCTTCTCCTGGTGATGTGTGACTTGTTACTTTATGTGCTGTTTGCCCTTTAAGAGAAGTTAGATCCTAAGGCTTGTTTAAATGTGAAGTATTTTATAGACTGGATCATAGGAGCTACTGTGTACCTCTTTTAAAATTTTATGTATGTATATATGTATTTAGGTTTTTTGAGACAAGATCTCTTTATATAGTCCCAGCTGACCTGAAACTCACAGCAATCCTTCTGCCTCAGTCTCCTTAGTGCTGGGACTGCAGGTATGCATCACCATGCTTGGACTGCTGTGTAGCTCTTACTGTGCCACACTAGGTAGTGGCCAGGATCTGGTTCTTCCTAAGGATGCTAAGTTTGATCACTGTGTTAAAGGACATTAGCTTGTCTCTTACATGGGAGAGAAACGCAGGGGCTATTCTATGTTTTTTCAGTAATCCATGAGGTAATCCTTTGGCAGTGCACTGGTATCCAGTGTCTCGGTAACCTTTAATGTGCCAGTTGCACTCTGCAGTTGTTGGGGATGGTATTCTGTGTGTATCAGGTCAGGTTTGAGGTGGTCTCACCTTCTGTGTTCCCTCTGATCCTCATGTTTTTTGGTTCTAGCCTTCAAACCTCAAACTTTGAGTTTGGATAAATTTTACTTTATATATTTTTGAAACTTTGTATTTTGAAGCATAAGCTGTAGGAGTATTACATCTTATTAAATGGTCCTTTATCATTTCAAGCATCCTCCCACCTCTTAAATTTCTTCATCTGGGATCAGTGTGGCCCTACAGCTTTCTTTCAGTTGGTGTTTATCTTTTATCATTCTTTTCCTTTCTACCAGTCTTTGTTCTCAAGCTTAAATTGTGTCTCTTATAAAATAGCATAGTTATTTTTAATTTAATCTGACACTTTTGATAGACTTGTTTACTCCAGGTGTGTTTAATGTGTTACTGATATAGTTGTTATTTTCCAGGTGTGTTTAATGTGTTACTGATACAGTTATTTTTTATTTGTCTTATCTGATGTTTGATCCTGTTTTTCCTCTTTTCCTTATTCCTTTATGATTCACACTTTTAACTCCTTTTTTTCTTCTTCTGTTAGTTTTAGTAATACAGTATAGTTTCATTTTTGGTTTATGGTTTGTTTGTTTGTTTGTTTTTGTTTTTGGGGATCGAACTTGGGACCTTGCTCTTTGAAGGCAGGCAGTGGAACCACTGAGCTAAATCCCCAGCTCGCTCTTCTTTTTTTTTTTGGTACCGGGGATTGAACTCAGGTCCTTGTGCAGGCGATGGAACCACTGAGCTAAATCCCTGGCCCTCCAGCCCTCATTTTTGTTTGTTAACTCTCAGCTTTTTAAAATTTTATTTTTTATAATGTCTTTTTTGTTTTGAGACAGGATCTCACTCTGTAGTAGTCCAGGCTAACCTCAAACTCACTGTGTAGCCCAGGGTGGCCTGAAACTCCCAGTCTTCCTGCCTCAGCCTAGTGCTGGGATTATAAGCATGGGCCCCCCTGCCCAGCTAACTGCCAACTTTTGATGTGCTCATGTACTGCTGGAGTGAAAGTGGCACTGTGGGAACAGTGGGGTTGGGGCATCTCCCCAAGGGTGGGTGGTGTTTCCAGTAGGGACACAGAATAATTCAAGCCCTGGCCTGTAGCCTAACAGTCTTGAAAGCGGTATCTTACTGGTGCTTCCCATGCCCCTGTTGCTCAAATCTACTCTAGTTCAAGGCTGTCCCTCTCTGGATGCACAAAGCTGGAATTTGGGCTGATTGCTTTGAAGTGAGAAATGCCCCTGGTTGTGAGCTTGGGCAGCCCTTTTCTCACCCAGATCAGTAGGCTTCTGGCAGGGTTGTGGTGACTTGGATCAGGGGCCTGGGTGGAAGGTTTGGAGAGACAGGAGTGGTCTCCAGCTCTGATGCTGAGTCAGGCTGGACATGCTGGTGAGCCAGGCAGAGCACCTCTGGACAGGGCCTGAGTGGACACTGTTTGAATCTGCCTCAGAGCCACCCTGTTGGCACTTCCAGAAGACCCCTCACTCTGTGATCCTTTGGGAACTTGCCCATCTCTGGTTTGGGTTCAGCCCCAGGAGGCTGTCTGATGTCTTTCCTCTAAGGTTTTAGGGAGCTGCAGCATGCTTCCCTCCTCCTGGTCTCCTTGTCAGGAGGAGGATGTAAGACTGGAAGAGAGTGGGTGTGAGTTGTTGCTCTGATGACTTCAAGCAGGGGTTGCAGCCACAGCAGGAGTTTCTTACCAAGCTCTGGATTGCATACCAACCTCTGCTGCCACCATCTTTGTGTGATGGGAGCAGTGGAGCCACCGTGGGCTGTGGGAGATCTCAGCCCAAGTAAACCTCCGTCCTCTCCCGCTTTGGACCTGGGGTGTTGGCACCTGCAAGTCAGCTCCTTAAACTGAAGCTTCTACCGCCCATGGGAAAGAACCAGTGGGACCCTGCCCTGGACCATCCCTGATCCCGGGTGGTCGGCTCCCTCGCTGGCCTGGCCCAGCAGCCAGCGCTTCTCCCCCACACCTTCCCTGCAGTGGTGTTCCACATGTGCCTGCAGGTGTCTGGTTGTGAGGGAAGCTGGGATATGCCTGCCCAGGCTATTTTTACCCAGCCTTGTCCCCACAGAGCTCTGCTTTGGCTCCGAGTTACTCCCTACAGAGGAGAGCTGTTGCCAGGGCTGGGGGTGGATGAGCCCAAGCCTCAGAGCCTCCTGAACTCCCTTCCCCAGGGCATCTCATCTTAACACCTATTAAAGCCTGTAATTAATGTGCAGATGGACCTTCCAAGGGAGTAGGCAGGACAGAAGCCTGCTGGAGAAGCAGAGGCAGCCAACCTTCGCAGGGCAGGCTCCGGAACTTAAAACTCTGGCCTCCCAAAGCTGAGCCCAAACTCCCAGCCTGGTGTGTCACCAGGGGTTGGGGGAAAGGGTCCCAGAGGCTGGAGAGAATGAAGCCAGTAGCTCAGAAGCATCCTGATTGTCTTCTTTCAACATGATGATAATAGTAACTCACATGTACTGAGCACTTTCTGTAAGTGTGAAGACTGCAGAGTGCTTGGAACACTTGCCAACTCTAATTGTAATCATGGTTAGTGGATGAGGGAACTGAGGCACTGAGAGGTTTAGTAAACCAAAGGCCACAGAGCTTGTAAATCGTGGAGCAGGACTTGAACCCACTCCAGATTGTTTCCCCTTTGTGGTATTAGGGATTGATCAAGGCCTATGCACTAAGCTATGTCCCCAGCCCTTTTTATTTATTTTTTACTTATTTACTTTTGCAGTACTGGGGATTGAACTCAGGACCTTGTGCTTGTGAGGCAGGCACAGCACCACTGCGCTAAATCCCTGGCCTTCCCCAGCCCTTTTTAAATTTTTTATTTTGAGACAGGATCTTGCTAAGTCACTAAGCTGCCCAGGCTGGGTTGGAACTTGCAATCCTCCTGCCTCAGCCTCCCAGAGTGCTGGGTTTACAGATATGCACCACCATGCCTGGCTCCTCCCCTCTCTTCTTTGCCATGTTTTCAGCATCCTTGAGATGGGAGATATCACTGTAGCTTCTCTACAGCAATCCTGTCACATAAGTGCTCTCACCACTGTTTTTAGGAGGAGTTCAGAAATTAAGGACTTTGTGCAGTGGTCACACAGTGAGGCAGTGACCACACCAGAATTGGCACAGGCCTCGGACTCCTGTGGTTGGACCTTTCCCAGCTCAGTGTGCCACAGTGCAGCTTGGCTCAGCCAGTGACTCATTAATCACCTACCATGTGAGCCTTCCTTCCTGTTGGGGTTCAGACACGGAATCCCCAGGGCTCCCATTCAGCATCTTCTTTCTGGAAGGGAGCAAGGAAACATCGTCACTCAGTTGCTGCCCTCCGAGCATTAGCTGCCAGGAAAACAGTGGTCTGGTAGGTGTGACTTTGAGATGGCTCCCAGCCAGGCGAGGTAAGACAGCGTGAAAGCCAAATGAAGCAGTTTCACATGGGCCCTATCACACCCCCTCTGACAGTGGGGACAGTGGTCCACTGTGAGCCACTACAAGGCTTGGATACCTCCCACGTGTATCGACACTTGGCCTTTTCAGCCTGTGTTGAATTCAGCCCTTGCCAGCTTCCTATAGAGTTAGAGGTGATGTGGGAGCCTGCTGGCGCGTGGACACAGCTCTTGAGACTGGAGAGGGGCCCTGAGGGCAGCCTGTGTTCCTCCAGACTCCCACCCCAGTGTGGCTCAGCTCTGTCCAGCCCCAGCTGGAAACAGTGAAGAAGTGGAGGTGGGGAGACAACAGCACAGGATGCTGGTGGCACAGACCTGCCCTGCCAGGGAAGCTAGCTGGGTCCATTTTCCCCAGCCTTGGGCCTCAGTGCTCTGTAGAAACCCCTGGGCTGGCTGCCTGCCTCTCCGGACCTTGCCAGTTGGCCAACTGGGAACCCTGGTGCAGGCCTGGCTCAGGCACTGCCACACACAGCCCTTCCAGAGGCCAGACCAGGACTTAAGTTCTCACAGCTGTTGTCTCGTGCTTGTGTAAATTGTCATGTGTGGGCCTCGAGTAGCCTCTGAGGTAGAGATGAGAGTCCCTGCTCTGTAGGGGAGGTCTCAGGCACACAGCGTACGAGTTTTCCAGTCTACCAGGCTCCAGTGCTGACCCCTCACTTGGTCCCACCCACAGAGGTCCCTGGGCTTGTGGAGGAACACACTGCATCTGCTTTATCTCCTTCGCTCCTGGGAGCCCTCGACATGGGAAGGGGGTGAACCTGGGGCATTGTGGACATAAGCCAGCCAAGTCCATATGGCCCATGGGAGCTGGCCCTGGGCCCTGGACAGGAGCCCTGTTGTGCTCAGGGCTGCCTCTAGGTCTCTAGCACCGGAGCCCTGGGGAGTCAGATTGGACCATGCATAATGCCCAGTGTTTCCTGTTGAGTACACCGTCCCTTTCCTAAAGTCCCTCAAAAGACCAGCCACAGCTTTCTGTACAACTCTTGAGTTCTCTTTAAGCTTGTGGCCTGGACCTGTCCCCAGTGCAGGAGCCACTGGATGGTAACTGCAAGGTTGCAGGAACTTCTTTTTCACACAATGGGGAAAGGGTCAGGAGAAGGGAACTCTTGAGGGGCAGAGTCTCAGAAGCTGCCATGGGCTCTGGCCTTGCTCACTGGCTGCCTGGAGACATGAGATCTTAGGAAGCCTGTTCCTGCCTGTGATTCTGCCAGCCCTCCAGAGCAGGGTCTGGGAGCCAGAGAGCACCACTGTGGGTCGACAGGGCCAGTGGGCAGTTCTTGGTCTCCCACCCAGCAGGAAGATGAGGTAGGGTGATGCCATCCTTTCCCCCGCTACCCCCAGCCCTTGTGGGAAGGACCCTGACATGCTGCCGCAGCCTGGAGTCCCTTCATCAAAAGGAGCCCTGGGTTTGCCTGGGAATGAGGCTGGCATTTTGCATCCACCCCAATAGAATTTACCTAACCACCCCCAGGCGGCTCATCTTCTGTCCCTCCACATCTACCAAAGGTCTCCTGGATGCACGCTGCAAGGCAGCCTCTTCTGGGGGCTGAACACAGGTGCTCCATGTGGTAGTGACCCACTCGGGTGGCCTGGCTGGAGGGTCACTCACAGCCTCAGGAAGCCCATGTCCCCAGCCACCTAGAACCTTATGAAGGTGACTTCATTACAGACCAGTTCTCCCTCTTCCTCTGCAACTTTTAAAAACAGAGACACTGGCTCAGCAGGTGTCCTGATAGGACTTTGAGTTCACCCAGCTGGTGAGAAGGGGCTGGGGAAGAATAAGAGCCACTCCAGCACCTTCCAGCGCCTCACTGCCTGAGGAGTGGGGGAACAGAGCAGACTGCCCCCATCCAGCCGTCCCCTGCCAGGCCCACCAGGAGAAGGTGCTGGTGGCTCCCCCAGGGACCAGGGGATTGCAGCTGAGGCCAGGGATTGTGGCCTGCTAGGAGGAACAAGGGGGAACAGGAAAGGTTTTGTCCAGGACAGTTGCCAGACTGAAAGGGTCTTGGGTCAGGAACAAAGTGGTCCTGTGCTGAACTAATCAAGGTAAATAGTTACTTCTTTTTTTTTTTTGGTACAGGGGATCGAACTCGGGTTCTTGCACTTGCGCAGCAGGCGGCGAAACCACTGAGCTAAACCCCTGGCCCAGTAGTTACTTTTCTTATAGCTGTCTTTTAATTTAGGGGGAAGTAGGAGAAATGGTTTTGAAGTTATAATTAAAGTTTCTCCTTGCCTTGGGCAAACAATTGTGGGTTGAAGGAAAAGGTGTTAATAAAGGAAGTAGCTAATTTTAAGAGGAAAAGCTGGAGTGTGTGTGTAGCCAGAGGGGAGATGAAGGCCTGGACTTGCATGTCTGAGCCTGGCTTCAGGTCTCAGCTGGGTCCTCTGAAGGAGGACTCAACTGGGAAGTTCCAGGGCAGAAACCCACCCCCGTGTCAGAGGCAAACAGGAATCCAACATCGCGGAGCCCTCCCAAGGCTGGTGGGAGAGATGAACGGACAGAGGTCAGTTTGTGAAAGGTGGAGGCCAGGCAGGTGTGACTCTAAAGATCTGTCACACATCTGGTCTCATTGGAGAGTGGGACATCTGTGCCCCTCCTGCCTGACCTGTGACTGAGACAGGCTTCTTGGGGCCACTCTGGTCACTGGCCAGGAGCTTGGGCAACCTCCCAGTGCATCGGTACTGCTGTAGGATGTCGGGTGAGGGGCCGGGACCCACTTGCAGTGTGGCGTGAGTTGGTGTATCAGTGGGCCGATTGCACCACATAAACCCTGGATCTGAGTCCAGCCAGCCAAACCTGAGCTGCCCGAGGTGACGCTGCCTGCTTTCTGGGAGCCAGGTGGACTGCAGCTTCCTCGGAACCCCAGATGTGGAGGAAACTAGGTGTTGGTGACACAGAGTCTGGTCCCAGTCACCACCATCCCAGGCAAGGATCTTTGCCTACAAAAAGGGGAAAAGGAGCCCTGTGGGGAAGACTGGAGGAAAGGCCCTTGCCCAAGTGGCCGAGCTTATCTGTCGACTCCTGCCCATGTGGCTCTCGGGGTGAGGTTTGCAGTTAGTTCTTCATGGCCAGCTAAGGGATGACACAGACCATGCACACTGCTCCCCAGTGAGTCCTGGCTCCCTTCGCAGTCTCCCCCTTTGTTTCTCTTGAGTGTCGCTGGGCTAACCAGAGTCTCCTGTGGAGTTGGCAGCAGGCGGACATGGAAGTTGCTGCATCTAGCAGAACATCTGGGCGTCACAAAGAGTAATATGTCACTATAAAGTGCATCTCCTCCTTGTTACTCCGAGGTTTGAAAATCCATGAAGTGTGGAGACATTGGTAATAAGTGGAGCAAGGGTTTGACAGCAGAAGCCTGCAAGGTCCTCAGGCTACTGATAGAGGACTCTGACAAGCTATCCTCTGAGCCTGTTTCCTACCAGTAAAATGGGAGTCACACTACATGTCTTGGAGGTTGTTAGGAAATGGAAATGGGATAATATATGAACTCTGAAGCTCTTATCTGTGGAACAAGGTGGGTGTTTGATAATGTTGGTTTCCTTTCATGTCCATTGGATGCAGCTTCCTGCTTGCTGATGAAGCCCTAGCTTAGGGTGTAAGAGCTGATAGGTTTGGAACCATGTGGGATCGGATTAGTGACATCTAGGTGGAAAGGGCCCTGCAAACATTTAGGGTGACTTTAATTCTTCCCCAGTCAGGGGTTTCTGACGCCAACTGTATTGTTCCATCTGTTGTTCAGCCTGTGTTACGAAGCAAGCAGGAGCCTAGCTCATTAATCGACATCTGTTCTTAGCCCAGGGCTCTCCTGCTGGGGATAGACCCCCAAGGGACTACACACGGCAGGCACATCCAAGCCTGTCTCCCTTCCTCAGATGTCCTGGAACCTCTTTGTTCTGTTTTGTTTTTTCTTGAGTAGGAAAGGTCTATTTGGGAATAGGAATAGCTCCTGAGATGGGAGGGGTCCCGAGTCAGTTGCCCTGGAAACTGTTCTTGTCTGAGACTGGCAGTGGCTTTTCACAGCCCTCATTCCTGGCGCCCTTCTTGGAACATGGGATGAGGGGAGCACTTTCACAGAGCACTCTGCCAGGCAAGGAGCTTCTTTATTGTGTACCAACATCATGTGGTGTTGTGCTGGGCGCTGAACCCCAAGTGAGCAAGTCTGGGCCAGAGCTCAGAAGTGAAAGGCCTAGGGTTCTTGGTCCCTAGCATGACTGTGGCAGGGCCAAGGCTGACACTTATCTCCCCAACTGGCAATGCATCTTCTGGCCAGAATTTACTCATTGAGGTCCTACGGTGTGCCTGGCGCTAACATGAAACACCTCCTTCAGTGGCATTCTTGCTTTACCAAGGAGAAAATGAGGTTTTGTGACATGCAGAGTCATGGGGGCTGGGTCCCAAGCTGGGGAGACTTACCTCCGCCATGCTGCATTTAAAACTCTTGAGGCCAGGGTTGTTCTGAAGGGCACTCTCAGTGGCTGTGTCCTTAATGCAGATCACCAAGGTGCCTTCTGCAAGTACTTGGCATGCCATGCAGACTCTGTGATGCGGGCTCCAGTGTGCTGGCCAGGTGCCCTGAAGGATGTGGCTGCCCTTCTCTGTGGATGCTGTCCCCCAAGACCTGTCACCTTCCAGGCTTTCTCGTCCTTGGGTGTCAGGTTCTTGCCCTTCCTGTGCCCTGGTCCCCGCTGTGCTGTCCCAGGCTTGCTGATGCCCTTGCGCTCTGATGAGGAGCACGGGAGTCACAGCGAGTCAGCTCTTGCTCACTCTGTTCCCTTGCCTTTCCCAGGGCAGCGAGGTTTTGGGCTCCACCTTTGCTGATGGCGAGCTCCTCCCCAGGGAACCTGGCTTCTTTCCTGAGGACGAGGAGGAGGTGACACTCGCCCCACCTGAGGGCCTCCGGGAGTCAGACATGGACAGCCCCATGGAGAGCGCCCAGAATCTGGAGGGGTCTGTTGGGAGTCCTGCTGAGGAGAAGGAACAGGAACTTGGGGGCCTGTTTCTATCAGAGGACAAGTGAGTGAAACTGGAAGGAGCTCGGTATGTGGCCTCTGGGCCAGAAATGAAGCTTTTTGGAAGGCCTTTCGAAACGGGAAGTGCACGTTGAGACATACTCAAGATTTGCATCATAGGCATTACTCTCATGGGCATTCTGCATGGCAAAAAATTCTAAGCAGCCTAAGCGCTCAGAAGTAGAAATAGTTCTGGAACTGCAGACAGCTGTGCCAAGTCAGGTTTTAATAGTTTTATGATATGGGATTCACAATCTTTTTTTTTTTTTTGGTACTGGGGATCGAACTCTGGATCTTGCGCTTTCGAGACAGGTAGCAGAACCACTGAGCTAAATCCCTGGCCTGGAATTCACAATCTTGATTCGTTTTAAAAAAAAAACAGGTTGCCAGGGATTTAGCTCAGTGGTTTCATAGCCTGCTGGGCATGCGCAAGGACCCCAGTTCGATCCTTGGTACGAAAAAAAAAAAAAAAGGTTACCAAAAAAAAAAAAAACAAGTTACAAGGAGGTGGGGATTTAGCTCAGTGGTTCTGTCACCTGCCTCGTAACTGCAAGGTCCCGAGTTCGATCCCCAGTACCAAAAAGAAAACAAACAGGTTACAGAAATGCCAATGAACTATGATCTTAGCTTTGTTTAAAAATATGTCCCTGTATATGAGGAAATTTCTAGAAAATATATTCTTAAAAATTGAGCAGTTATTTCTGGGAGATAGGATGATTATTTTAATGACCTTCCATGTACTCTACTGTATAATCTGTGTTTTCAGCATTGATCATGCATAGCTCATGAGCTGTTTGAAAACAGTATTAAGACCTAAGTCATTGAGTGGACTGGGTTGTAGCTCAGTCTAGCATGTTTGGCTAGGCACAGAGCTGTGTTTGATCCCCAGCTCCACAGGAGAAAAGAAGAGACCGAGTGACCTCACATTGAAAAGGGTCACTTTTAGTTTGATGTCAACAGAAGGAATCCCTTCTGTTTCAGCCCTCAGGAGATCCCCAGAGGGATACAGTGCTGGGGGTGGTGAGGTGCAGCCACCACCATGGCTGAGGAATCCATAGTGATTGGAAATGGTGACCCAGGCATCAGAAGAAGGTGACAGTTAAGAGAGAGGGAAGAGGGTGGTTCCATTATGACTGAACCACATAAAATTGCTAATTTTTAATCATTTTCAACTTTTCTCCCAAGAAGTAGCTTCACATGATTTAACCGGACACATTTTCTCAGTGATTCTGAGGGTTATGATTTCTAGGTGGCACCATTTGGGGAGCTTAATCTATCATGGGGTCCATGTTGCTTCCTGGGAGCGGTTCAGCTGCAGTACCCGTGACTAGCTAACCCAAGGAGAAGGGCTGTGAACAGTAGACCTGTTGATTTTTTTGTTTTGTTTTTGAGACAGGTTGTTGCTACGTACTTTAGGCTGGCTTTAAACTCACTATGTAAACCCAGGCTGGCCTCAAACTCAATGGCAGTCCTCTTGCCTCAGCCTCCTGAGTGCTGGGATTACAGTTGTGTGCCGCCATGCCTGGCTGACCTGTTGATCTTGTAGTTAATCATCTGCCATTTGGTGGCCCCATCGTTTCCAGTGACTGACCACCAGGAGGCAAGCCAGCAGTGGGTGCCAGGAGTTTTAGTAAAATCTTTAAGAAAAAGAACGAAGCAGTATGATTAATGCAGCCTGAAGTGCTAAGGAACTTGAGGGTAGACAAATACCGTTCCAGGAGACTTTCTTTAGCACCCTGTAATTAACACTGATTCTTAGATAGAGCCTGGGGTTCCTCAAGGGCATGATTTGGGAATTACTGCCTTAACCCATGATGTGCTTCTTGCACTGATCAGGTTTCCCTTTTTTTTTTTTGGTACTAGGGATCGAACTCAGGACCTTACACTTGCCCGGCCCTGGTTTCCCATTTTTGAGTGTGAAGGCTCATTGAGGTTGGGGAAATCATGATCTGTGAACAGTAATGGAGAGAAGTTACCATGTAGTGATGAAAGAAAGATCTGCTTGGCTGGTGATGCGTTACCTCTCTTCATTCTTAGATTGTAAATGGGCTCGGCCAGTCCCCCGTAAACCAGAGGCCGCACCACAGGTCACCCATGAGAGACCCCAGAGCCTGAAGTCTCCAACCTGTGTTCTCTGGGATTAGGATTCTTTGGACTAGAAATCTGCCCCCAAACCACGAGATGCTTCTCATCTAGTAGCACATTATCATTTCATTATAAAAGGTGTGCACATTAATTAAAAAGACTTGAGGGCTGGGGATTTAGCTCAGTGGTGCTGCCGCCTGCCTTGAAAGCGCAAGGTCCTGAGTTCGATCCCCAGTACCAAAAAAAAAGAAAAGACTTGAAACAGGTAGGAAAAGTGAGAGGGGAGAAACAACCTTCCGTAAACCCGAGTCCTGTTACCATTTTAATATTTTCCCTATGTGTTTTCCTCCTACACCGACCTTATACACAATCTTTGAAAAAGCATCAGTCATATCTAACTTAATTTATACTCATTTCTCCACATTATTGCCAATATTTTTACAAGCCTTTCAACAACTGTTTGATTATCTGATAACTTGGATCACTAATAAGTGTTGTAATTTAATAACTATAGTTTGATTGTAGTTTTAAGTCTAGCTTGTAGCTAACCCTTTAAGTTGTAACCAGTGCTTCACTCCTTGGGGCGAGCACAGGTCTGCATGTCCCCCATGCAGACGGTTTCTGTGCCAAGAGGGTCCCTGGAGGGTGGGGGCCCAGGTCAGAAGGCACAGGCTGACCAGGCTCCCTCACTAACCTGGCGCTCTGGGCCCCCAGGTCCCTGGTGCACACTCCGTCCTTGATGACGCCAGACCTCTCCACACACTCCACTGCCTCGCTCATCAGCAGCGAGGAGCAGTTTGAAGACTATGGAGAGGGGGATGATGTGGACTGTGCCCCCAGCAGCCCCTGCCCTGACGACGAGACCAGGACCAACGTCTACTCAGACCTGGGGTCTTCAGTGTCTTCCAGGTGGCCCCTTGGTCTGGGGTGCTATCTGGAGTCCAAGAGAGTGGTAGAACCAATCCAGCCTCACTCCAGGGCTCTGCAGGTGGACTCCAGAGCTAACTGCCATTCCCTCTGCCCCGTGCTGCACGGGTCTGCTCCTTGGGTTAAGGGTGCTGTACTTGCACCTTGATTGGGAGTCGGGAGTTCCTCCTCCCCTCCCATCTTGAGAAACAAAGCAATTACTGACCTGGGAGGCTGAAGAGGAAACTGTCAGGGGTGTTCCGCATCATCTGGCTTCCTAGAATCTCTGTGCTAGAAGGTTCTTCAGCATGACTTTCTGTGATCCCTTCCCACCCACCTGAGTCATTACTTCTCACATTGGCTCTCAGTCTGCCTTATCTGTTCAATGGGCACATCTCATTAATTTTTTTTCTCTTTGAGAGCACCAGGAAAGGGATGCTGTGGTGTTTATTTCCACTCCTCATGCCACCCATTTAGTTCTCGGGGAACAAACTAAAGTCAGCTCAGCAGGGTGGGGTAGGGCACAACCTGACTGCAGCTAAGAAGTGATTTCCTCTCCTCCTCTGATCAGTGCGGGACAGACCCCGAGGAAGATGCGGCATGTGTACAACAGCGAGTTGCTGGATGTATACTGCTCTCAGTGCTGCAAGAAAATCAACTTGCTGAATGACTTGGAAGCTAGGCTGAAAAACCTGAAGGCCAACAGGTGAGGCCTGCAGCCCAGTGGTGGCATAAGCTGCCACCGGGATGGGGCTGGGAGGGAGAGGGAGCAGGCAGGCATCCACTCAGGCTGGGAGGTGAGGGTGTTCGCTAGCAGGACTGATGCTGGAGGCTTTTCCTGTGACGAGAAGTCAGGCTGCCTCTCTTCAGGACTAAGCAGTGAGTGAGACCTCTTCAGTAGAGGAAAGAGCCTACCTTGCAGCAGGGGGAGTCGGGGTGGACCAGAGCCACATCTGTAGTAACTGTTTCTTCTCTCTCTCTTCTCTCTTCTCTCTCTCCCTCTTTCCCTCTCTCTCTCTTTAGCCCCAACCGGAAGATCTCTAGCACAGCCTTTGGACGGTAACCACCCCCCACCCATTAGCCATTCCTGTTCACTTGTCCCCGCTGCTTACAGCCAGGGCTCCATACCGTCAGCCCAGACCCAGCCTGTGCCGTGTGTATGGCTGAGTGAGCAGAGGCTGAGTGAGGCTGTCCCAGTGCTATGGCAGAACAGCCAAGTCTGCTCCTGAGAAGGAAGGCCAGGCTCCTCCCTGCCCTCGTCCCACACCTGGCCTCACCTGGGTGATCTATGGGGCTGCCCAGAGACACAGCCCACCTCCAGCCATCAGTGCCTTTCCACCTGTTTCCAGCCTCACCCCTCAACTCAGTGCCCTGCAAGGAGAGGGTGGCTCTCCTTGCCTTCACCCTACCAAGATTCCCCGAGATGGAGCCAGCTCGGTGGTGGGGTGCCTTACGAGGAGCCTCTGGAGGCCCAGACACCATTGTCAGGTTTCCAGCTGGAGAAAGGGGGCCTCTTAGGCCAGCCGTGCTCGCTTGGTAGCTGCTGGCTAGCATTGGTGTGAAGAGGGTTCAGAGGCAGCAGAAAGGAACTGTTATCGTTGGCCATGGCTGGCACAGGCTCAGGAGGAGCGGACATAGCACCCCCTCTGCCATTCTCAGAGAAGACAATCTATTGGGTATGGAGCTCAGGCCTCACTCTACTCCTGTGGCTCAGTGAGGGCCACCTGCCTCTCTGGGGCTTCCAAGCACCCTGGTGATAGATGTTCACCCAGCCCATAGCCTAGTCCGACCCCCAGCTCTGGGGCCTCTGCAGCCGCTGCCCTCCTCACACCTCCAGGCAGCTCATGCACAACAGCAACTTCAGCAGCAGCAACGGCAGCACAGAAGATCTGTTCCGGGACAGCATTGACTCCTGTGATAACGACATCACGGAGAAGGTAGGCCCTGTGAGGGTGGAGAAGGAAGGGATGCAATGTGTGCATGCTCCTGGGGTCAGTGGGGAGCACTCTGGAGACTTGGGAGACCCTGTACCTGCCCAGGGGTTGGGGGCAGGCAGACAGGTCACATGGTCCCCCCACACATACACACGCTCATGACTTCTGTGCACATATGATCATCTAGAGGTCTCAGTCATGAGCACCAGTTTCTCAGTGCTGTGGCCTCAAAGGTCTCCATGCCACCTCTCCCCCTGCTGCTGCAGGTGAGCTTCCTGGAAAAGAAGGTGACAGAGCTGGAGAATGACAGCCTGACCAACGGGGACCTGAAGAGCAAGCTGAAGCAGGAGAATACGCAGCTGGTACACAGGTCAGGCTGGGGTCTTTGCTCTGGGGGATGCAGGGTTGACCTTGTAACCTCAGTCCTTCCACTCTGACGGGCTGAGGATCTTGACCTTGACTTTAGGCCCAAAGTACTCCAGGTGAGCAGCCTCCAGAGTGGTCTATGACAGGACCTGGGATCTATTGACTCTCATTGCATGCAGTGACAAGGGCCGTCCTGGGGATGAGTGCTGCAGAGGGAGAGGCCGATGGAGCACAGCATTCCCAGTGCTGTGGCAATGAGGCAGTGGATGCTGGACTTTGTCATCCTCCCCAGATGCAGGAAACTTGGTAGCTGGTTTGGGATCTGGTCCCCTACCTTGTGGAACTCAAAAATGGGCCCTTTTGTATAGCCCAGAAGGTCAGCCTGTTGCAGGGACCATTAGCAGTGAGGTGCCTGAGACTGACAGGCCAGCAAGGCTACAAGTAGTGGGCTTAGAACCATCCATGGGGTCTGGCCCTTTCCCAGGTCTGGCACGTTTGGGCCACTGGCCAGGATGTACCCATTTTTGGAGTCACAGTGCCTAATGAGCTAAATTGTTGACCAGAGGGGGAATGGCCAGGAAAGCAGTGCAGAGGAGGTGAGACCTGAGGCTGTGTCCAGCGTGGTAAGGCCCGCTGTTCCTCCCTGTGTTGCCCTGTCTTGTACACTGTCCTCTGCGCCTCTCCAGTATGTGTGATGGACACACCTCTCTGTAGGTGTCTTAGATGTCTTAGACGGTGGCCCACAGGCCTGGAAAACACTCAGCCACCTTTGTCAGTAAACATGTTAGGACTCGGTGGGGCCCAGGTTGGGATGAGACCGCTTGGGCCATGAGAACTTGCCTGGACTGGAGTTGTGCCCCCTCCTCAGAGTGCACGAGCTGGAGGAGATGGTGAAGGACCAGGAGACCACTGCTGAGCAGGTGCTGGAGGAGGAGGCCCGGCGACACCGAGAGGCCTACAGCAAGCTAGAGCGGGAGAAGAGCACGGAGCTGGACCTACTCAACACCAGGTACTCTGCACCAAGAGCTTTCCACCTGCTTGTGCCCTGGAGCCTCCTGTACAGACAGGAGAACTGAGCCTCTTGTTCCAACAACTCCAGTTTGACGCCTAAAAAAACCATGGGTGTAAGCGGGGTATGGTGGCTCATACCTATAATCCCAGCACTTGGGAGGCTGAGGCAGGATTGCCACAAGTTCAAGGCCAGCCTGGGCTACATAGCGAGTTTAAGGCCCGCCTGAATTACACAGCAAGACCCTGTCTAAAAAAACAAAAAAGAAAAAAGAAAAACAATGTGTTCATTAGGGACTACGTAGAAGAGTACTCATGATGTCAGATAAAGGGAACAGTACAGATCCCCATCACTAAGGTAATAGGCTAAAAAAAACTGGTCCTGGGGCTTCCTCCAGGTCTGATGTTTGGACTTGGAGCTCCTCCTGGTGTCAGATCCTCCTGACTCTGAACACTTGGCCAGAGGGAGCCTGACCAGAGGCCAGGAAATAGAAAGCCACAGCCTGGGTTTCCTGGAGGTTGCTGCTGTGCCTCTGGTGTACATGTGGCTTCATTGTTGAAACCTGAAGCAAGCAGGGCAAGAAGCAGCGCTGGCCAGGTGTCTGGGATTGTTCCCCTTAGCTGCGTGACCCCAGGCATATGGTGTGGTCTCCATCTCTGCCTGCCCTCCCTCCCTGTCTGCCCTGCTGAGCTGGGGGAGAGAGCGGAGCCCATGCACACCTGCATGTGGGGAGGCTATGAAGCCTGTTCTGCCTTCGCTGGTAGCTGAGGCTGCCCGGACCCCATCCTCTATGTCCCAGTGCTCCTCAGCCGCTGGCCCCTGACTGTATACCACGTGCAGGCATCTGGGGTCGGGGTGCTGAGTAGTGGCTGGCAATCGGGCCATGTGAAGCACCCTTCCTGACTCCTGTGCCTGACACCTTCTTTGTCACCCTCTTCGGCAGGGTGCATTTTAAATTTGGACTTGTGGTCTAAAAGCTGCTGTTTATAGCTTTGTGTGTTTATATGGGGGTGTCGCCTTAAAGGTGGGAGCTCTCACCCAGCCTGTTCCTGATGGCTGGCCAGACAGGGCACCTGCTACACCAGCTGGGAGAGGAGCAAGAGGTAGACAGAGGATGCAGAGCAGAAAGCCCACTCCCAGGAACTCTCCTAACCCAGGGCGCTGTCTGCGTACACTGTGCAGATGGTGTTCCAAGTCACTGCGTCACAAATCACGTGGCAGGTGTCATCTGAAGGTCTGAATTCCTCTCTGGCTCTGGCCTGGAGCCTCTGCTAGGGAGCCCCAAGGGCAGCAGTGGAGGCCAGGAACCCATCCCAGTCTCGGGGTGCGCTGGGGGCATCGGTTCCAGAAACGGCCCTGTGCAGCGCTGACAGTCCAGCTTCCTTGACCCCTGAGCCCCCCAAACCACCCGAACACCAGGCTCTGGAGCCACTGTGGAGCTACTGCGGACAGCCCCAAGTGAACACCGACCCAGGGCTATTTCTGTGGAGCCAGTGCCTGTGGACCTCAGGGGCAGCTGGAGGGAGTGCACAGACAGGCACCTGCCGGAGATGCTGCGGCGAGAGAGTGGAGAGCTCTTGTGGCCACTGCCTTCAAATGGCAGATTCTGAGGGGAGAGCCCCAGTCACAGCCAGTCACAGGAAGACTTTCTTAGTCTACCGGAAAAACATCCCCCCGTGGTGTTTCAGGCTTCAAAGGATACATGCAAAAAGCATCCTACCTTCTGGCAAGGCATAGTGGTGCATGCCTGTAATCCCAGCCCTCAGGAGGCTGAAGCAGGAGGATCACCGTGAGTTTGAGGTCAGGCTGGGCTACCTAGTGAGTTCAGAGCCAGCCTGAACTACAAAGCCAGACCCTGTCTCAAAAAAAAAAAAAAAAAAATCCTTCCCACCTTATTTTTTTTTTTTTTGGTACCGGGGATCGAATTCCTTCCTTCTTATTCACAAATGTTTCCTTTTATAGAAAACATAAGAATATTACCATTATTTTGGCTTGGCTGATAGGAAGCTCAAGGCTATGCAGATTGAATATACTTTATTCACAATGCTTGGGTCCAGAAGTGTTTCAGATTTCAGGGGGTTTTGTTTTTTGGTCTTTTTTTTTTTTTTCAAATTTTAAAATATTTACATATACATAATGAGATATTTCAGGAATAGGACCCAGGTCTAAACATGAAATTCATTTATGTTTCATGTAGAGCTATACATATAGCTTGAGTGTAGTTTTTAAACATTTTTATACAATATTTTAAATTTGTGTATGAAATCAAGTTTCATGGTATGTGGAATTTTCCATTTATGGCAGCATGTCAGTGTTCAGGATGTTTTGGATTTCGGAGCATTTTAGACTTTTGGATTAGGAGTGTTTTATGTATATTTATCATTCAGCATAGTTACTCTTGTTGTGTTTTTTTCTTTTTTGGGGGGGGGGTGGTTTATTTTTTATTTTTATTTTTTTGTACCAGGGATCAAAATTGGGACCTTGTGCTTCAGGGCAGGTGGTGGAACCACTGAGCTAAATCCCTGGCCCTGGTTTTTTTTTTTTTTTTTTTTTTTTTTTTGGTACCAGGGATCAAACTCAGGACCTTGTGCTTGCAAGGCAGGCATGGTGCCACTGAGCTAAATCCCTGGCCCTGTTTTTGTTTTTTTGAGGCAGGCTCTCGCTATGCAGTCCAGGCTGGCCTTGAACTTAACTATGTAGCCCAGGCTGTCCTCAAACTCAAGGTGATCTTCCTGCCTCAGCCACCATGCCCAGCTTGTCTCTCTTTCTCTTTGTTTTTTTGTATTTTCTCTTTTCCAGGAATCAGTGAAGAGCTGCAGATTGTCACTCTCTTGTGAGATTATTTCCATTCTCCATTCCTGAGATTATGTCCTTCTCCTTTCCCCAGGGTGCAGCAGTTGGAGGAAGAAAACACCGAGCTTAGAACAACTGTGTCACGACTCAAGTCTCAGACGGAAAAACTGGACGAGGTGAGCAATAGGTCTGAGCGAGGAGCAAATCCACAGAGAAGCGATGTTGACCATGAGGAAGGGGACTTTAATTTATAGTTTCTTCAATTCTAAAAAAACCGCCATCCCATAAAAATTGCCCAAAAAATGTAAACAGTGATTTGTGTTTCTGTATTTCTGATTTGGTGAGTTCTCTGCAGTGAATGTATGTGTGCCTTATATTCCTTGTACAGCAGGGTTATAGTCCTGGAGGAGAGTGGTTAGCCTTCGTTTGGGGTAACAGCTTCTGCTCAGGCGCCCCTGCGCCACTGAATGACCTCAGAGGCCTGCGATGCTCCTCGCTGTGCTCTAGAATTGGAGGGCCCCTGGCTGTTTCTGCAAGCCATGACTCAGAGGGTGCTGTCACCTGCCACACCGAGGTGTCTGGTAGATCCCCAGGGAAGCACCTGGGCATCATATGCCCCTCTCTGGAATCTCTCCTCCCCTGACCGGTCTCCCTGGCTGCAGGAGCGGCAGCGCATGTCTGACCGGCTGGAGGACACCAGCCTGCGGCTCAAGGATGAGATGGACCTGTACAAGCGCATGATGGACAAGCTACGCCAGAATCGCCTCGAGTTCCAGAAGGAGCGAGAAGCAACGCAGGAGGTGGGTCCCAAGACCGAGGGTCCTGGGACTCCCCACAGTGTTCTTGCTCCCACTAACCGGCCTCTCTCCCCTGCAGCTTATTGAGGACCTGCGGAAGGAGCTGGAGCACCTGCAGATGTACAAGCTGGACTGTGAGCGGACAGGCAGGGGCCGCAGCTCCTCATCCGGCCTGGGCGAGTTTAACGCCAGAGCTCGAGAGGTGGAGCTCGAGCATGAGGTCAAGCGGCTGAAGCAGGTGGGCCTGGGAGCCAATATCCAGCAAGACTGTGGGCTTCCGGTGCAGGACCTCCTCACCGACACTCACTCACTGCTCGCTGCTCCTTGTACAGACTGTCGGGCCAGCCAGCCTGTTTCCCTCAGGTCAAGCAACAGCTCTGGCTGTGTCTGATGGGTCTCAGGATCTTTCTTTTGTGTCCATAAAAAAAAGACACATTCCTGTCCTGTCCTTGGTTCTTGGGGTGAGGATGAGCCAACATCAGCTCCAGATGAGTGCCTAACTGGCTTGGTTCTCCCAGAAGCAGCCCCGAGGCCTGAGATCCCGTTTCACGTTCCTGGGAGGGCTGCCTTCACCAGAGACCAGACCGGGCTCAGGGAGTGGGTTAGGAAGGGCTGTGGTGCAGACTGGGAGCTGTCTGCTGAGGGCCCCCAGCAGGGCTCAGCCAACCCTGCAGCTGGAGGCTGCTACTCAAGTCACACCTCTGAGTATGCATCACCTGTGGCAGAAGTGCTGGTGGCAGGGTGCCCTCAGTGTCCCTAAACCCAGCCCATCCAGGAGGAACTTCCAGGTCTCAGGTGTGAGCCTTAGGTGCCTTTAGGCAGGAGCTGGAGCTTGGCATTGTGACCCTGGGGTCAGCTGTCCTCAGGAGCAAAGGCACCTTAAGCAACTCCCAGTGAGAGGGAATCCAGAGCCCGGCTGCAGGAGGAGCCCTAGGGAGGAAGGGATGGCCAGCCACACACCTGGCTTGAGACCTGGCTCCTCTGAGCAGGGCTAAAACTCCCCCTCTAAGCCCAGGAATTCTCGGGACACCAGGCCCTAGGCCTTCCACACTGACACCAGGCAAAGGCTACATCACCTATAGGCCACCTGGACTGGCTGTGACACATATAGGGAGGGTGCTGGTGGCCATCAGGAGACAGTGGATGCAGACAAGTGGATTCTTTCGGGCTCCAGTTGCTTCTGGAAGCTGATGTTGTCTTTATCCTGTCTTTGCAGGAGAATCACAAGCTGCGGGATCAGAATGATGACCTGAATGGACAGATCCTGAGCCTGAGCCTCTACGAAGCAAAGAACCTGTTTGCTACCCAGACCAAAGCCCAGTCTCTGGCTGCAGAAATAGACACAGCCTCTCGAGATGAGGTAGCCATGTCCTCTTGCTCTCTTAAAGGAGCCTGGCCCTATTGTATGGGTCCTACCCCATTCCTCCCTTCTGGAACCATGACCCCCAGGCTACCTAGAGCCCAAATGCCAGCCCAGGGCCTTCCTCATTGGAGACCCATCAAGGGGTACTTGTGCTGCCAAGCAGGCAAGGGAACCAGTGTTTCTTGTTTGCACATATTTTCACTTAGCCATCTCAGGGACACAGGCTCCCCCAGCTGCAGAGGGAGAGGGACCCATGTCTCTGGTGCCACAGCTCACTGTTTCTGTCACAAATACCAAAATACTGCCTACCCTTTAAGGTGCACTGAAGACCCCATGTCATTTCCTTCTGCCTGGGACTTAGAGCTCAGGGGTGGCATCTGACTTCAAAGAGTCCCTGGGGAAGCTGGCACTGCCCTGGGCAGAGCAGCAGTACAGTGGCACTCTAAAGGACATGCTGAGGACTGCCTGAGTGAAGGGCAGGACTGGGGTGGGGAGGGGGCCCTCATAGGCAGACAGCTGGCAGCCCCAGGAGTCTTGGGTTTGGGGCTGTGAGTATGAATTTCCAGGGCTGGGGATTTAGCTCAGTGGTTTCGACACTTGCTATGCAAGTGCAAGGACCTGAGTTCGATCTCCAGTACCAAAAAAAAGCAATGAATATGAATCTGCATTACACATACCTTTTGCTAGTGTTCTTAACCTTTGTGAAAGATCACCTGCATCCTGGCCGCTCCACAGACCAATTACATTGCCACAGACAATTGTCCTGGCCTCTGAGTGCCGAGGTTGATCAGGGGCCACCTAAACTAGGGCCCCTCTTGTCATCGGGCACTGGCCCACCCCAAGTCTGGGAGTCTGGGCTGAAGCCCAGCCCAGGTCCAGCCCCTGACCATCCTTCCTATTCCTTCAGCTCATGGAAGCCCTAAAGGAGCAGGAGGAGATCAACTTTCGGCTGAGGCAGTACATGGACAAGATTATCCTGGCCATCCTGGACCACAACCCTTCCATTCTGGAGATCAAACACTGAGCCAGGCTAGCTGCAAAGCAGCCTCAGGACCCCAGGACTAAGGGGCAGCCCTGCTCGAGGACATGGGGCTGGCTCCACACTCACATTCACGCTATAAATGTACCTCTGGCCGCCATGCCTACCATGTGCTGGTGTATGTGTGGGGAGGCTGTGAGCATGCCCATGGTGGGGTGAGCATGGGGCAATGGTTGTTAGTGGCACCTGCACAGTGAGCTGCGCCTGCACTTTGTGGCCCCTTTGCAGGGGCAGTGGACACTGGAAGTGTGGGGGCAGGGTGTGCTCTCAGGAGTTACTGTAATAATGAGAACTGGAAGCATGTGTTGCAGATACTGGGTAAAATGATTCTACCTCTGGGGATAAGGATGAGGAAATACTCTAGTGAGCTGGCTCTTACCAAGATGGTGACCTTTCCCAGGAGTTTGCTTGGCCTTGCCAGGCTCTCTGGCCACTTTTCACATCCAGGTGGGGAGGCATGGCAAGGAGGAAGGTTGTGGGAGAGCTCCTGCCCCATGGGTGGCCCTGTGTGGTTGGGGTGCACGAGGCCCAGAGGACTCAGGTTCACTGGGCAGTGGCACAGGCCGTCCTCGTGTGGTAGGGTTCTTGGCATTTTTAGGTTCTCTTTGCCCTCTCCGTCCCTGCTTACCTACCTCCCTTTTCTGTTTTTGTTTTGTTTTGAAAACAGTGAAATAGAAGAAGCATTCACTTGGGTATAAAATAAAGAAATGAAAAAGGAAAGTGGGGAAGAAGATTGGGACCTCGAGGTGTCTGAGGCCAGCGTTGACATCAGGCAACCAAAGAAATGATTTCCAGGGAGGAGCCCGCTCCCTGCAGGTGTATCTTGATGGGGGCCCATCATGGCTCCATTCAGCCTACTGAGAGCAGGTTTTGGGCTGGGTCTCAGGGTCTGAGCTCTGGGTGCCCCTGGGAAGTAACGAGGTCCCGTTCCAGCCCTGAGGAACGCACTTGTATCTGCTTCTCTACTGGGGAGCTCTGCTACATCAGGGAGGGCAGGGTATAGTCAGCAGAGTTGCAGGGAAACCTGTCTTCCTCCCTTCTGGCCCATGGTGGGAATTCACACCATGGATTTTTTAATGTGATCTTTTGTTCTGGGTGGCTGGGAGTAGAAACAATACTTTCCTTTAAATTTTCCAGTTTATCTCAATTTTATAGCTTGTGATTCATTTCCTTAACCCGAATCGATATAAACACATATGGCTTTACTTCTTCCCCTGTAGTTTCTTGTTTTCTTCAGCACATGTAGTGTAAGAAGGAAGGTTTGGGCATGTTGGGGAGGGGCAGGGAGGTGTGTGGAGAGAAGGGAGGGTCGAAGGGCCGGAGGAGGCCTTGTGGACTTGGGTGTGCTCCCTGCTTGACAGAAGCAGGGCTGTGGCCAGAACCGATCTTCACTCCATCCCAGTCAACTTGTGCTTTTGTTAGATTTCATGATTACTTTTTAATCTTATGTATGAGGTTTGGTCTTCTCAGGACTGGAACCACCCATGCCCAGCAGAGGGGTGAGGGTTGGTCCTTGGGAGCCTCTGCTCTTGGGATCCAGGTCTCCTTGGGCTCCCCTGAGGGTCTGAGGGGACACAGGCAGAGAGGGCCTGAGGAGTGGGTGTCTTGAGAATTTGCTAGGAGGCCATGACTTAAAGATAAAAGACATGGCATGGTGTAGGTCTGGGTTTGATTTTGGAAGGTGTCCCACAGGAGCCAGCCAAGTCAGGGTCCTGGTCTGTGGAGAGCTTAGTCCAGGGAGGAGTATTTTACACATGGAATTGTGTATGCTCCTTAGCTGCATTGGTGCAGAATTCCAGAGAAGGCAGCAGAGGCCATGGTCAGAGTCGGTAGAGGAAGAAAACAACACTGGCAGCCTGTCCTGCCAGCTCCTCCCTGTAGGGGGTGCCATGGGAATGGACTACCCCAGGAAATGCCAAGTCTGAAAGGCACCTAGACCTAGCCCAGTGCCACAGAGGCCTCTGAAGAGGGCCTTTTAACAGAGGACCTGCATTCCATATATCGCCTCCAGTTAATGCCAGCCTTCTTCCTTCCTTCAGCCAGGATGTACGTCTTACAAAACCTCATCTGTCAACTTGGTTTTTTAAGATCATGTATGTTTTTGAAGTGCACTTCTGGACTTGAAAGTTAACCTGAGGGGGTCTTAGTTCCCCAGCCCCTGGGGCAGGCTCCAGAGCTGTGCTTGATAGGACAAATTTGAACAACAAATAATTTTTAACTTTTAGAATATGCATGATCCATGCCACCCTTGGGACATACTGAAAATAAGCTTTTAAAAATTTGAATTACCAGATGTTCTGGTTTAATTACTGTAGGTGTGGCTCAGGTCTTGAAATATTTTACAGGTATTCCAGCTGACTCTAATTTAACTGGGCGTTGTATCTAGGGGGTGGGTGAGATTTTCTGTTTATTTTCATTTGTTTTTGTCAAACCTGGCAATCCCAACAAATAGGAATTAGCAGAACTTTGCCTGAAGTTACAGGTGGTTTTTTTCTCGGTTGAGAGAAGTGGGGGGTTTTGTAGAAGAGGTACCTTTTGAGTCAAGTGAAGTAGCACACATCTGTAATTCCAGCTACTGAGGAGGCTGAGGCAGGAGGATTGCAAGTTTGAGGCCAACTTGGGCAATACAACAAGACCTTATCTCAAAAAATAGAGCTGGTGGGCCGGGGATTTAGCTCAGTGGTTCCGATGCCGGCCTCGAAAGCACAAGGTCCTGAGTTCAATCCCCGGTACAAAAGAAAAAAAAAAGCTGGAGGGCTGAGGATTTAGCTCAATGGTTTTGCTGCCTGCTGTGCAAGTGCAGGGACCCGAGTTCAATGTCCGGTACCCTCCCCCCCAAAAAAAGACATACATTTTACCTGACACTAAGCTGTCCTTGTATTGAGTTGGAAACCAAACAAAATTAGCAGTTTTTTTAAACTTTGCAGTGGCCATTTATGTTAAACTGGTAGATTTACTTGAGAATTGTCAAAGAGATTCTTTTTTCCTGATTGCATTTCTGACATACTTCAAAGACAGAGCTCAAGAACCTCCTGAGCACTGTGTCCTGGAAGAGAGGTTTGCAGCTTTGGCTGTGCCCTGGAGTCTCCTGGGAATTCTGAAAGCTCTGATGACTGGGCAGCCCCACCCCACCCTGTGGCTCGGATTCAACTGAATTTGTACATACTTCCCCAGTGATGCTGAGGTGTGGCTCAAGGGGAGACCCCTTTGTTCTAGAAGGTTGTTGCCCAAAGGGAGAGGAAATGGGGCTTGTTGAACCTAGGCTAGAGAGTGGACCCTCTGCTGGGACAGTCCATGGTGGCTTTTTCTGGTGCTGATGCTGTTGAATGGTCCTTGCCTCAGGATGGGAGGCCAGGTGCCTTCAGGACTGGTGGCTCTTGCTGTTCTCAGAGCCAGGAGGCTAGCAAGACTGAGTGGGTGGCAGGGTCTCTGCCTGGTACCCCTGGAGTCCTAAGTGACACGTGTCGTGACGTACTGACCAGGACTCATTCCACAGTGGGAATACAACAGTCAGCTGCGCGCCGTCCCCCTGAAAGCAGCCTTGGCCACAGCAGCCACCTGCTTATACCACAGAGCAGGAGGGGACACTGGCTCTGTGGATTCTGCCTATTTCCTGACAGCCAAAGCCTCCAGCAAGGCCTGGTGGAGTAGAGAGAAATCCAGTCCTCTTTTTGTGCTGTGAGTGTGAGACATTGGCAGTTTTAACCCTAACTGTAGATGTGACTGGAATAGGCCAGAGTTTGGGGTGGCCCTCCTGTGAAGAAAATGAGTGCCTGGCAGGTCCCCAGCAACCCTGCAGAGGGCCGAGGTGGAGTCTGGGTTGAAGAGGGGCCATTTAGGACTTTGGTGCTGGCCTCCTCCACAGTCTTCACTCCCAGGCTCCCCTTGGGACCCACGGTCTCCCCTCTAACATGGCACTTAAGACTAGTAAGACTGACGTGTGTCCCACAGAGGTCCTCAAGTTAGACGTGCCATGCCCTTCCCTTGGAGCACTGATCTCAGGGACCTCCTGGTCCTGACATCCTGCTAAGCATGCACTGGTGACAGAAGCAGCCGGTGCGAGGCAGTAGGGACTGAAACCATGGGCTTGCCCTCCCTGCCTGGCAGGACAACCCCGAGGCCCTCCTGCCGTCCTCTCGCTGCCCACCTGAGAAAACAACTGCGTTGGAGGAGAGTTTGTTTCTCGCCCTGTGACCCTGGTGGAGGGTAATGCCACTGTCCTTCCTGGGTACTAGGTTTCCCATGTGACCTCACTGCCCCAACCTTGTAGGCTCCTCTCCATTGTGACCGTAATGCTGGGGTGTCAGACCCAGCTAGGGATGGCATCCCAGGCCACCCCTCCTACAGGTCTAAGTGCTGATGTCCTAGGGGTGACCCTGTCTCCTGCTGGGACCATCTGCTTTGCTGTGCTGCACAGGCTGTGATTTTTGTCTGCATGGTTTGGGGTCCCTGTCCGTGTGCCTTCTTCCCTGTCACCACTGTACAGGATTCTCCACGTTACCCTCTGCCCTGTTTTCTACGTCCCCTCTCCTCTCCTTCCCTCCCCTGCCCCGGAAATGTGTAGCACTCATCTTCTTTGTGGCCCCGTGCCCCCACCTTGTAAGGCCTTGCTCGCAGGCACATCTCCTGAGGGAGGATCAGGCCCGCTTCCCCTTGGCTTGCGCAGTCTTGTAGACACCGTCACTTTGTACAGAATTGTTCATTGTCTTAGGTCTGGGGGTGCTTAGTCCCTCATCGAGCCTGCAGGTAGTTTAGAAGCCTTGCTTCCCAGAAAAGGGTAACTTTGTGTAAAGCAGCTTCTCCCACAAACCTCTTCCTGTGTTGATGTGAATATTTATAGGCGGCAGAGTGCACTTTTAACCTGGGGCATCGGCCCGGGCAGGGATGTTGCAGAGCTGCAGCAGCTCCGGTACCCACTCTGCCCCAGAGGAAGCCCTGGCTGTGTGGTTCCCCATGCTTAGCAAAACTCCACTGCCTCTGGTGTATGGAACAGCTGTGGACCCCAGTAGGGCTGAAGGAAGAGACTGCTGCCCTCCCTGCCTGCTCTTAATACCTGCCCAGCCCCTGTCTGCTGAAGGTGCTCAGACCAGAGTGCCATTAATAATCCCAGACTGTCAGGACCTTGATGGGACAATACTCGAGTGAGGCCTCAGCCCCTCCCACTCCGGGCAGGGTCTCCGGGGCCCAGGCGGAAAAACTGCCCCCATGGCCTAGTGCCCAAGGGTTGGTTAGATGGCTTTTGACTCTCTGTGGGATTCAGCTTGGTTTTTGCCCCAGGAACCTATGTCTGGAAAGAGCTCTGGGGCCAGAGGAGGACCTCCATGTTCAGGTCCAGGGGAGGGAGTGTGGGCTGAGGCCCCAAGGTGGAGTCCCAGGTCCTGAGCTCTTCGCCTGAAGCCTGCTTCCTTCCAGAAGGGAGCAGGCTCTCCACGGCAGGCACCTTCCAGGGAACTGTAATGTACAGACCAAGGTGTAAATAAACCGTTGGCTTTTCTTGCCTGACTTGCTGTGAGTTTCTGTGGTTGAGGGAGGATGGGGAAGAGGCAAAGCCTGGCACCTGGTTCCGGGTTCACAGTGACTTCTCCCTCACCAGGAGCAGGCCCCGCCAGTGTGATGCCTGCTGTTCCCAAGGGGAGGAGATGTGAATCTGAGAAGCCCTGCAAGGTCCCCATTCCAGCCTGGGGCCCTTGATGTTTGAAAAGTTTGTCCTTGCTAACTGTGTTTCCCAGGAAGGGCTTCCCATGGTCTGTCTGGTGGGGCCCCAGGGCTGTGCTTCCTACCCAACAGCCTCCGTGACTCCCCTGGGTCATAGGCCCGCACCCTCCACTTGAGCCTTGTTTCAGACCTGCCAGTGTTGGGCTCTGCCATGCCCTCGAGTCCCAAGGTGACCCTGGTTTGGGCCACCCATTCTACCCTCTCCTCGTCTGCCCCTTCCTATTCTAGGACTCCATGTACCCAAATGGCTTCACAAGCCCAGGATCTTGGCCCAGATGCTCCATCTCGTAACAGGACCTCCACCACAGGTCCCCACTCTTGAGTTTCCACCACCTTCTAGGCCCGGGGGAGCCATCATCAAACACTGGGAACTGTGGGTTCTCAACCTGTATTCTGTCCTTCCCAGCTAGGGTCTCCACATTTGTCCACTAAAAATACAGGACAGCCCAATTAATTTGAATTGAGTTTCAGATAATTGTTAGCCTCATCTTAATTTGATGACATCTGCAGAGGCCCTGTTTCCAAATAAGGTCCCATTCACAGGTCCCATATGAGGACTTCAATGTGTCTTTTGGGGGGACATGACTCACAACACCTACTGGAGGAGGACGTTGGACTGGCTTCTGGAGAGAAGTGAGAGAAAGTGTACAGGTTCCTCCCTCCCCCAGGTGCCCTCCCCACTCACCTGCGTCCAGCAGTCCTTACTGTTACAAAAGATGTCATCCGGCACCCCCCGGAGCCCCCGGCACTGCAAAGGAGTTTGATTGTCAGATCCCACCAATCACAGGCCCTAGGGTAGAGAGCCTTTGGGGGCATCTGCTGGGCCCAGGCCAAAGTCTCCTGGGTGGGTAAAGATATCTGGGTGTAGAAGCCATTCAACCAACCAACACCAATCCACTGAGCACCACTTGTTCCAGGCACTGAGGTTGGCACAGGCAAGGCCTCTGGGAGTCCCAAAATTCACAGGAGAGAGGAGAGAGAACCCATTCCCAGGGCAACAGATAGCACTGAGAGGGAAGGTCAGGGGGGCTTTGGGAGCTGGGGCCAAGGGGATGTAGCCTGGTCAGGGCTCAGGGACAGCTTCCCTGCGGAAGGGGGCTTTCAGCAGAGCCCAAGGGGGCTGTAGAATCTAAAGGGGCAACCACTGGAGAGAGCTCAGCCTCTGCAGGATGCTGGGGTTAGGGGGGTGAAACATCAAGCACATGTTTCGCCAGTGCCTAACGGTGCCCGGTGAGGAGGGGGTGCTGGGCCCACTAGTGAGCAAAACAGACCCACTCCCCACCCTGACCGCACCGGGACCTCTCAGGATATCTCTCAGGATGTTCAGATGAGGTTCTTACACTCCGGCTGCACATTTGAATCACCTGCATATTTTAAAACCCACAAATACAACCCACCCCATGATTCTGATTGGGTTGAGGGGGAGCATTGTAAAGCCCCCTGGGTGACATCAGTGTGTAGCCCAAAGTGAGGCTCCTGGTGCTTAAGAAGGGCACCAGGATGAGTCATGGAGTCAGGGAGGCTTCCCTGGAAACCTGGAGGAGTCAGACAGCCAGGTGAGGGAGGCTGGGGCCGGAGAAGTGGGGAGGGTAGAACCTGGAGAGGGGACATCAGGCAGTAGGGCCCAGACCTGGGAGGAGCTAACAGCCAACAGCGGAAAACAGTAGCAGAACAGCTGAAGGGTTTAGCCAGGGAGAGTCCAGGCCCAGCCTGAGGTTCAGAGCTGGGTGGTGAGCAGCAAAGCTGTGGCCTCGGGGATGAGTGCTGCTGGACTGCCCTGGCAGAGCACCACCGACCAGGAGGCTTCCACCACACATGTGTGTTTCCTCAAGGTTCTGGGGGCTGCAGGTTTCAGATCAAAGTCCCCACAGGGCTGGGTCAGTGAAGCCTCTACCCTCTGCCTACAAGTCACAACCTGCCCTCTGTGTCCCCTCAGACAGAGAGGTCTCTGGTGTTAGCTGTCTATTTGCCTAGTGTTATTGGGTTAAGGCTCAGCTTTATGGCCTCATTTCATCTTAATTACACCCCCCCCCCATAGTCACATCTACTGTAGTTAGGGCTTCCGCTTAGTTGGGCAGGATGAGACAGTTCAGTCCATAACAGGTAAGATTCCTTTTCCTGGCTGGGGGCATGGCTCAGTGGTAGAGCACTTGGTAGCATGCATGAAGCCCTGGGTTGGATCCACAGCACTGCAAACAAACAAAACAAGATTTTTCCTTTGTTTTTGGTGTATGAGAATGAGTTTTTCTTTCTGGTTTTGGGTAGTCACTTCTCCGAAAGTGATTATAAGACCACAAAGGGTGGAGAAAGCCACCCCTGCTGATGCCAGAGTTCAGGGCCTGGGCCCAGGGGAGCCCCACACGGCAGCACCCCTGACCATTGGATCCACAGGCCTAATTAGTGCCTGGGGGCTTGTTTGAGGGCCCAGATGGGTCCTCTTTTGGTCGGGCCAGCTGGTTGCTGGTATACTCCAGCCCAGGGGATCTGAGATGAGGTATTATCCCTTCCTCCACTCCCTAGGTCCTGTGCCTAATCCAGGGTTTGCCCCACAGGAGCCTCCAATAAGTGGCTAATATCATCCTCCCTCTGTGTCCCTTGCTATCTACAGGGAATTCATTCCAGGACCCCCAGCAGATAACCAAAACCCTTGGATGCTCAATCCCTTACAGAAAATGGTGTAGTACTTGCATATAACGTACATATACCCTTTAAATTATGTCTATGGCCAGCCACAGTGGCACATGCCTGTAATCCCAGCTATTCAGGAACTAAGGTGGGAGGATTGCAAGCTTAAGGCCAGCCTAAATAATTTTGCAAGGAGTAAGAAATTAACTTCCCCCAAAATAAAAAATAAAAAAGGATGGGTATGTCACATAGTAGTTCAGCACCCCTGGGTTCAGTCCCTAATACTAAGGGGAAAACCCCTGGAGACTACACATAATAATCTAATACAATGTAAATGCTGTGCAAATGTTATACAGTACTGTGTTAAGGAATAATGACAAGGAAAAGTCTGTACATGTGCAGTACAGATCTAAGGTTTTGCTGCCTTTTGTTATTGTTGTGGGAGTTTTGTGGTTATTTATTCTGAAACAGGTTTTTGTTCCCCGTGGTGGGCTTGAATTTGCATTCCTCCTGCCTCAGCCTCCGAGAGTGCTGGTATTGTAGATAGGTAAGTTAATTAGAATCTTTTAGGCAGTTAGACAGGGGCCCTCCCTAAAGGCCCCAGTCCTCAAGGTGCCAGCCCTCTAGGAGCCAACACAGTGAGGAGCCAACATGGAGAACAATTGAGGCACATTCGCTGGTTAGCATTATAAAAAGAAGAGGCACTACTTCCCTTGGAGATGGATAGCAGTGATTGATACTCTAAATGGGAAATTCCTTGTATGCGACTTGTTTTCCCATTTGATCCCCATTTAATCAGTATTACCTGGGTGACCGGACTTGTAATCTTATTGGCTGGTCATGGTTTTGTCCCACCTCATGCCCCCCTTGTAAATTTCCATTGGGTCTTAATAGTTTTGTGCCACTTTGCACCCGCCTCATCTCATGGGTTTGCTGTATAAAACAACTTTGAAAAGTGGGGTGGGCGGGGAGCCCACTTTCCAGTCCACCTTCTGTCTCTCTTAGGAAGAAGCTATCTTTCTCTCAATAAATTTTCCTGCTCTTAACCTCCGTTATTCCTAGAATTCATTCTTCGATTTCAGAGAACACGAACTCCAGTTTCAGATATGTAGTAAGTTTGGGAGTTACGTCTCTTCCCCCTATATCACTGCGATTACAGGCATGTATCACCTATGGCAGTCTGTTGAATGACACTAAGCCCCAGTGAACCTGTGAACCCCATCCCCTGCCTTGTGACTCTCTGAACTTCTCCAGTTGCCTCCCACTTGGCTGTATTTTCTTTTTCTTTTATTGGTACATTTTAGGTATAGAATACATTTACATTCATCATTGGGAACTTGGACCTGTACATGATGTATCTTGGTTCTTATTTTTTTCCCATTCCCCTGCCCTCCCTTCACCCCCTCCACCCCTCCCTATTTGCAAACGCTTTGTTTCCATTTATTTCTTTGGTTTTTTTTGGTACCGGGGATTAAACTCGGGTCCTTGCGCTTGCAAGTCAGGCGGCAGACTGAGCTAAATCCCAGGCTCCATTTATTTATCTCATATTTTTTCCTTTCCCCTACCCCTCCCACTTCCCCTACCCTTTTAGACCTTTTCTTCCTATTTCACATTATCCATTATTCATTTTAATCCTTATTTACACTTTCAGTTTCTTACACTAGAGAAACTTCGGTATTTATACATGTGTGTCCTGTTTATTTCACTTAAGAGTATGTCCTCAATGTGCATCCATTTAGCTATAAATGTCTCTAATTTCTCATTCTTTGTGGGTGAGTAGTACTCCATTTTATTTAAAAAACACATTTTTGTTAGAGTTCTCTACCAGACAAAATGACCTCAACAGTCCCACCTTCTAAAATGGCTCCCGATCCTAAAACGGTTCCCGCTTATGGAAATGAGCCGCTTATGGAAATGAGCCACTTGCGGGGGAGGGGTGAAACCTACCCGCTCTGGAGAAGCAAAACCTAACTTGTTGCTCCGCCCTGCTACCCACATGATCCTCCCCTTCCAAGCACCAGGGGTCCAAACTGCTCAACTATCAGGTTACTCTCCCCGCTGCACCGCCCTATATAAACCTCACCCCAGTTAGTCTCACCCTCTCTCACCATTGTTCGAGGCAGCCCGGCAGCTCCATCCCCAATAAAGTCCTGCCTCAGGTGCTCCTGTTTCGGCTTTTCTTTCAATTTTCTTTATCCAGTCTCCAGTTGATGGGTACTTGGGCTGTTTCAAAGCTGTAGCTATTACAAACTGTGCCCCTATAAACATACCTCATATATCACTGTGATATGATCCTTTTCTTTCGGGAAGATCCCCAGCAGGGGAATAGCGGGGTCAAATGGGACCTCTGGCCCTAGTTCTTTGAGGTATCTCCATACAGATTTCCGCAGTGGTTGCACCAGTCTACACTTCCACCAACAATGGCAAAGGGTTCCTGGGCCAGGGATTTAGCTCAGTGGTTTCGCTGCCTGTGTTGCAAGCACAAGGATCCGAGTTCGATCCCCGGTACCAAAAAAAAAAAAAAAAAAAAAGAATGGCAAAAGGTTCCTTTCTCTCCATAGCCCTGGCTTGGCCGTATTTTTGGGTTGACTTTCCCAGCTGGTGCAGCTCAGCACACCACCCCACGGACCAAGCTGGATTCAGCCAGTCTCCAGCAGGGCCTGGACCAGACCCTTAGGTCTTTGTTCTCCAGTCGGGGGTGGATTGTGAGCATGGACTCAGGAAGCTGTCCGGGCACGAGTCTGGAAAGATCTGTCCAACCTGTCCCACTAGGCAGCCCTACACGGGTCAGTTGCTGACTCTGCCCCATTTTGCATCTCTGCATCTTCTGTAGGATGCAGCCCCAGGCCCAAGTCAGTACCTGCACTCAAAGTCACCACTAGGGAATGACAAGTGTGACGACAACTAAAGAGAGACCCCCTCCACTTATTCCCTACTTGTGTGCAGCTTTTGGTCCCTGCCCCCTAACCCCAGGTGTTTATTTCCTTCCCCTTGAATCTGGGCTGGGGCTGCTTTGATGATACATGAAAAATGCACTGCTGTTGCAGAAGTGGCATTCTGGGACTTGTGAGCTCTGGCCTTCGGAAGGTGAGCAGCTTCTGTTGAAGTGCATCTTCCAGGAGGGAGGGCCTGGCTGCCACGTGAAGGAGAACGTGGCCCCAGTCTGCACAGGAGGCAGTGTGTCAGGCCTTCCACCTGTCTCAACACCCTGGACAATGCCAGACACAGAACTGCCTAATCAGCCCACAGACCCAGAAAAATGAGTCGTCGTTTTCAGCTGGGAGTATTGGGGTAGTTGGTTCTATAGCCTGAAATGGCAGGTCTTCTAGTTTCCCCTCCACCAGATTGCTCCTCTGAAGATCCACCCAAGCAGGACCAAACAGGGGCAGTGACTGGTCCATCAGTCCCCTGATGCCAACCAAGCAGGGCTGCTGCTGCTCAGGAGCCTCATCAGAAATCCTGACTGCCCACCACAGCGATCCCCAAAGGCTGCAGCTGCTTTGGGGTGATGCTTGCTGAGGATTCTACCATCTTAGGGGACTTTGCAGAAGGCCTGGTTGTATTTATTCCATGATATGCTCTGCTCGTGAGCCCTCTCTGTCCCTTGAAGCATCAAAATAAGAGTAAACACAAACAAGTAGAAGAGTCAGGAAAAGGTAACGGAACTAAATACGAGAAGGGGATGAAAGAAAGAAGAATCTAAGCTGCTAACTCTAAGTATGAAAAGCAATCTAACAAATGAGGCCACACACTCTGCAAAAGACTTCAAATTGCATTAACTTCTCCCCCTCATTAGCAGAGTCAATTTAGAACTCTCTGCTGGCTGTGAAAGGGGATCAAAGGGAAACGTGTCAGGTTGCTACTGAGCCCTCTGCCCAAGGAAGAGGGTTAACTTGCGTTAACTTTAGCAGTAAATAATGAAGAAGCTTCTTCAATTTTTAATTAATGCAGGGCTGTGCCTAATGGCCCTTATTGTGTGGATGAGGAGACAGATTAAATGGTGGCAGAGGGGACACTGGGTGTAGCCCGTGCCACACTGATTAGCATCACTAACGATTTATCTACTCCATGCAAACAACCAGCCCACACACCTGGAACAGAAAGGTGTGTGACCTTACGTGATCTCCTGTGGCAATAGGTTACTGCTATTGTGTCACAAACCCCCTCAGACCTTGGCTTCCAGCAAGAATGATTTGTGTTTTTCCTTTGTGAGTTAGGTGAGGGGTTCCTCAGCTGGGTTGGAGCTGCATTCAGCAGAAGCCTAGCTCAGCGGGAGGCTGAGATGGCCCTGTCCGGCAGGTGGTGCTGGCCTTGTCCCCTATAGCTGGACTGCCATCCTCAGAACGAGTTTTTGGGCCAGTGGCTGTAAGATGGTGGAGGGAAAAGCTTCAAGGTGCCTTAAGGCTTAAGTTTCAACATACACATCATTTTTGCCACATTCTTTTGGTCAAAGCAAACCATGTGGCCTCCTGTATGGAGGGTTTAACCCCACCTGGGGATGAACAAAGGTGCAAAAAATGTGTGACTACATCTATCCCATCCCCCTCATTAAGTTCAGGCTGGCCTTACACTTGTGGCAATCCTTCTGCCTCAGCCTCTCAAGTGCTGGGACTACAGTATAGGCCTGTGCCACCATGCCTGTCTTTTCTTTTTGGTATCAGGGATCGAACTCAGGACCTTGGCTTTTTTTTTGGTACTGGGGATCAAACTCGGGACCTTGTGCTTTTGAGGCAGGTGGCGGAACCACTGAGCTAAATCCCCAGCCAATGCCTGACTTCTCATTTAAAATCTTAATCCTCCCTCCTCACTCCCAGCACTTCCTATTCCTTGCTTTATTTTTCTCTCTGGTACAGTCCTTCTCACCATGTGAGATCCTGGGTTTATTTAAGAAGGAAAGCTCCAGGGAAATGTGCTGTTCAGTTCGCTGCTATAGTACGCATAGCAGTACCTGGAGTCCGTGTATACAGTAGGTATTCAGTGAGGCTTTGCTGAGGCATGAAGGACCAGATGCCTCTAAAGCCACATGAAGGGGAATGTGGCCTGATTTCTACCTGCCCAGAGTGCTGGGTTCCACAACCAGCTCTCAGCTTTTAAGACTATTTGTGACAATGCAGAAGTTCCACATTAAAGGTGGTATATAGTGATGATACACACAAGGTCAGAAAACAAGTTACACTACATATATGCTCCCTCCAGAGAGAAAGACAGGCTTCTAGGCCTACAAAGCTGGTACAGGGGACCTGGAGGGAGCCATTGTGATAGCCAACCTGACTCCATTTGTGCAAAGTCCAGTAATTCCACGTGGTCGCCTTCCCCTTCCCCCTTGGGAACGCCCTCAGTTAATGCATAACAGACTTCAGCATCCTGTGTCAATCTGCAAATGCTATACTTACTGCCCTGTAAACAGGATGCCTTTGTAAGTCTGCAGCTGTTATCTTTACTACCATGTAAACAGAAGACCCCCACCTGCTGTGACTTTGTTTTAACTAAACTGTGTGAAACTTCCCCGACGCCCACTAGCTTAGCAAAGTTCTGCCCCTGCGAAACTCCGCTTGTGCTCCCCCAATCCGAGCCCTCCCCAAAAAGAACCCTTAAAAGGATCCTGCAAACTGCCTTTCCTTTGTCCAGTTTTTGGAGGCATGAGCCCGCTCTGGATCACCTGGCTTGTAATAAAGGATTCCATTTAATTCAGTGTGGTGAATCCCTAGAGTTCCAACTTGCCTGGCCCTATTATACCATGTGACCCCTCCAAGGAGCAACCACAGTGTGGCCTGGGATTGATGGTGACTCACAGCAGGGGCCTGAGAGAGGATTCAAGAATTACTAGTATTTAGCTTTTTTTTTTTAAGTAAACTTTATTTTTTAGAGTAATTTCATGTTCACAGCAAAACTGAGCAGAAAGCAGTTCCCATATGTCCGTGCCCCATCCCTCCCCATCCTGACCCACCAGGGTACATTCGTTACCACTGCTGAACCTACACTAGCACCTTGTTACCCTAAGGGCCCCCTGCCAGTGACGCGTGTCCCATGGATTTCCACACACGTGTAACAACGTGTATCTTCCATGACAGCAGCAGCCAGAATAGTTTCACCTTCCTAAAAATTGTCTCTGCTCTACAGTTCATCCTGCCCTCTGCTCAACTCCTGGAAACCACTGATCTTTCGATTGTCTCCATAGTTTTGCCTTTTCCAGAACATCACAGAATTATGTAGTCTGTAACCTTTTCAGATTGGCATCTGTCTTAGTCTGTGTCACGCTGCCATAATTTATTTTATTTTTTTGAGACAAGATCTCACTATGTCATTTGGGCTGGCCTTGAATTCACTATGTAGTCCAGGCTGGCCTCAAACTTGTGTCGATCTGCCTGCCTCAGCCTCCCAAGGGATTACAGGTATCAGACGAAGGAATTTATGATACACAGAAGTTTACAGTCTTGTACTTCTAGTGGCTAGGAAGCAGCTAGAAGGGTTGGCATCTGGCAAGGGCCTTCTTGCTGCTCTATGGCATCTCGTGGTAGATGAGCAGAGAAGGCGAGTGGGAGCTAAATGGATCACCTGGCAAGGACCCTGCTCCAGGACAGCAGCACTAACCCACTGTGGGCGGCAGCTCCTAGGCCCCTCTCCTGAAAGCCCACATGGGTCTAAAGCTTCCAACACACGAGCCTCGAAGTTCCTTTCACTTCATGATACAGACTTAAGGTTCTTCTGTGTGTTTTCATGACTTGCTAGTTCATCTCTTTCTTACTGTGTCAGAGTTTCAGGGTCACAGCAGAACTGAGGGCAAAGCACAGAGAATTCCCTTTCACCCTCTGCCTCCAAACAAGCACAGTGTCCCTCTGGCCAGTATGGAGCAAAGGGAAAGATCCATATGTAAGGATGTGGAAAACGTGTGTCCCACAACATTAGGAAAATCAGAACACTGCAAAATCATACAAGCGTGAAAATGACGAGTCTGACTCTCCCATCCAGCTGTACTTATGTTTTTAGGTTTTCCGCTTTTTATTTTGCAGTATACTAGCTATTGAACCCAGGGCCTTCACACTGAGCTACATCCCCATGGCTGTTTATTTTTAAGATACGATCTTGCTAAATCAGTGAGTTGCCCAGGCTGGGCTTGAATTTGTGCTCCCCCTGCCTCAGCCTCCCAGAGTGCTGCAATTATAGGTGTGTGCCACCATGCCTGGCTATCCTACTACGGCTATCCTCTATTTAATCAAACTGATTTTTAAAACTATTTTATGTTCCACTAAAAAAAAATTGCCAATTAGTTGTGAGACGCCATCAATTGGAATAAGTCACCACCCCAATTTCTAGTTTATTAAAATATGTGAAAGTCACCATACCTCAGAATAAATATATGGCACTGTTTTATACTCATATGAACACATATGCTGTGCTTCTCTCTAGTGTGGAACTTGAGGGCCTTTGAATTCTTGCTATGCTTTTTTTTTTTTTTTTGGTACCAAGGATCGAACTCAGGTCCTTGCGCTTTCAGGGCAGGTGGTGGCACCACTGAGCTCCTTGCTATGCTTTAAAAACTTCCTATCTCTTCAGTAAATGGTGCTGGGAAAATAGGCCATGGGCAGGAAAAAGAATGAAGTTAGATCCTTATCTTACATCACCTACAAAAATTAACTCAAACAGATTAAAGATGCAGAAATAGACCTGTAACTGTAAAAACCCTAAAAGAAAACTTGTAGGGGAAGCTTCATGATGTTGGATGTGGTGATGGATGACACCAAAAAGAACAAACAGGACCACACTGAACTTCAGAACTGCACAGCAAAGGACAAAAGCAACCTACCAAATGGGAGAAAATACTTGCAAACTATGTATCTAGTAAGAAACTAACACTTAAAATAGATTCTTAAAACTATAGCTCAATTTTAAAATGGGGTTGGGCAGGATGGCACACACACCTGTAATCCCAGCACGTAGGAGGCAGAGGCAGGAGGACTGCTTCGAGTTTGAGGCCAGCCTGGGGTGGGCTACACGATGAGCTCAAAATCAGTCTGAACTGCCAGGGATTTAGCTCGGTGGTGCCGGTGCCTGCCTGAAATATGCAAGGTCCTGAGTTCAACCCCTGGTACCAAAAAAAAAAAAAAAAAAAAAATCAGCCTGAACTACATATTGAGACCCTGTCTCAAAAAACAAAACCAAAAACAAAAAAGGGCAAAGGACTTGAATAGATATTTCTCCAAAGACAATACACAAATGGGCGGCAAGTATATGAAAAAATGTTCAACATCACACATGATCAGGGAAATGCAAACCAGAACTACAATGAGATATATCACCTAACATCCACTAGGATGACCACTACTCAAAAGAAAAAACAGAAAATAACAAGTGCTGATAAGGATGTGGAGAGATTGGAACTCTTGTGCACTGTCAGAAGGAATGTTAGGGTGGTATAACCAGTATGGTAAACAGTATGGGAATTCCAGGACCTGCATGATGGTGCCTGCCTGTAATCTCAGCACTCTGGGGAGCAGAGGCAGGGGGATTGCAAATTCAGACCCAGCTTGGGTGATTTAGCAATTTAGCAAGACCATGTCTCAAAACAAAACAAAACAAAACAAAACACTTTTTTTTTTTTTTTAAAGGGCTGGGGATGTAGCTCAGTGCAATGGATCTGGGTTCAATTCTCAGTACCAAATAAATAAATTTAAAACATACTGTAGAGTCCTTAAATTAACAATAGATTTACCATATGATCCAACAGTCCTGCTTCTGGGTATATACAAAAAGAAATAAAAACTATCTCAAAGATACATGCACTCATATTCATTGAAGCACCATTCACATTAACCAAGAGGTCAATCTGTCCACCAACCAATAACTGGATTTAAAAAAATGTGTAGCCGGGCATAATAGTCCTAGCACTTAGGCAGTCTGAGGCAGGAGGACGGCAAGTTTGACCCCAGCAGGACAAGTTAGTGACTTAGAGAGATCCTGTCTCAAAAAAACCCAAAAGGCTGGGGATGTAGCTCAGTGTAAAAGCCCTGGGTTCAATTCCCAGTACCACCCTCCTTCCAAAAGGTGATATATACAAACAATGGAATACTATTCACCCTTACAAAAGAAGAAAATTCTGCCGCATTTTATATGAATGAAAATTAAAGACATTATGCTTATGCTAAGTGAAATAAGCCAGACACAAAAGACACCCTGTATGATTCACCTTAGGTGCCACATCTAAGGCACGCCTCCAAAAGTAGAATGATTGTTTCAGGTTCCAGAGGAAGAAAAAGGGAAAGGTCGTTGGACGGGTAGGGTTTCAGTTCTGCAAAATGAGAAACTGTTGCACAACCATGTGCACACAGCGAACACTGCTATATGTACACTTCAAAGGTTAAGATGATAAATTGGTTTGTTTTTGGAGACTGTCTTGCTATGTAGCACAGGCTGACCTCGAACTCGCGGCCATCCTTTTGCCTCAGCCTCCCGAATGCTGGGATTACAGGCAAATTGTGCTTTTTTTTTTTTTTTTTTTTTTACACACAAAGCTTTCTTCAACTTCTCCCAAATCTCCACAATTTACATTTTTAAGAAGTTCCAAGCGTCGACCAGAATGCACTTGGCGTGGCAGAGCCGGGGCCCGGGCGTGCCGGGCCGGTCTGTGCCTCTCCCTCAGGCCCTGTTGTCACGGAAGTTGGCTGGGGTCCCGCCAGCCTGTTCCAGGGAGCATCAGCCCCTGCCCTGACAGGAAGGCTTCTTCTCCGGCCCCACACACCGCTCACTTCTGCCTGGGAACAGATGCAGCGGCTTACAGGCCAACAAGGACACAGAGGGCTACTTTCCTTTTTGAAAAACTTTTCCTCACACTGAAAGATCTACAAAATAAAAGATCTACAAAAAGAGCGCGCATCAGCCTAATCCGCCCCCCCCTCCCCGCCCCGTTTCCAACCTCTCACATTTTCTTCTTTCACGGAATACACACAAAAACCTTAGCTACTCCGCTAACGCACCCTTCGTACCCAGTCCCACGCGGCCTCTCCCCGCACCTCTCCCGGCCGGTGCTCCGCCTGCGTCAGCCCGCTTCGGCGCATCTTCGAGCTTCTCACCAGCCCTGGCCCTCAGCCTCGTGGCTCGGCGCCCTTCCCCCGCTTCGCCCTATCGCGACCCTCCGCGGGAGCCCGCAGCGGCGCTTGGGGCGAGGTTCCCGCGTCTCAGGGGACGTGGGCAGCGTTCACCCTGCCCGAGGCCCGGGCGGGGTGCTAGGAGAGGGTTTTGCCTCTCAGACCCCCAACTTGCGCCCCCCGCGGCCCGGAGCACGGGTTTGGCGCCCATGGGGCGCAGGGCTTCTCCCCAGCTTTCGGCTCCCATGGCGCCGGCCCAGGAGACGGCGTGTCGGAGAGTGTCCGCCCGCCGCCCCGCGCCTGCGCCTGCGCCTGCGCCACGTCCCCCTCCACTGAGAGCTTCCGCCACTCGCTCGGCTGTCAGGCGCGGTGGCCAAGTGGTAAGGCGTCGGTCTCGTAAACCGAAGATCGCGGGTTCGAACCCCGTCCGTGCCTGTGGCCAGAGGCGGGTTTTAGGCAATGGGAGTTACGTTCTCCCCTCCCTCCTCTACGTGGCATTTTTTCCTTTTTGGGTTCTGTTCAGGCGTCCTTCAATCCCTCTTCCCCTGCAGGCTCTGCTACGCTCGATCTCGCCCAGCGCTCTGCGGCCGGATTCCGAAACCCCGCGGGCGAGCCAGCCCAGTCCACCCCCGCACGCCCTCGCAGGGGGTCTCTGGCAGCCCAGCTGCTCTGCGCCCCCCCCCCCCTCGGCATGGCGTCGCCGGCGGGTGCTCGGTCCCCGTCGGTGGATTCTGGTATCTCTGGGATCCTTGCAAGCTACCGGCTTCTCATTCAAATGCCTCGTTCCGGTGGACGCCTATTCCTTCCTCTGCCTCGCTGAGCTGACCCTTGGAATCTGGCCCAGGCCAGTTATGACACTCCTCGCGTCACCGCTAGGGTAAACAGCCCATTTACCATGACAGGACCTGAGAGCCTTTGATTCCTGGCCCCTCTTTTTGTATGCTGTACTCCACCTGTCCATGTTTTCACTTCAATGCTCAGCATACTGAACATTCTACTCCAGATAGTCTCATGAATAGAACTTCACCTCCCCATTCTGCATTCCATATGTCTGCTGATGTGACCAGAAAATAAAAAGCACATTACTTTTCCCAGGACCTATTGCACGGCTGACCATGGGGAACTTCAGGTGAACTGAATGTCAGCAGTCAGGGGATCGGGAAACAGGATATGGAACTAGCAGCCTGGAAATATTGATCATATTTCCCAATAAATGAAAGAAATGATCTTGGTTTGGAAGGGAATGCTGAGCTGGGGTGCCTGCCATCAAGAAATTGTTACTAAATGCAAATGAAGCCCCTTTCTGAAAAGTTAGATCGAGCCCAGGTATTCAGGGATGGGGAGGAGAGAGGATTGCATTGCTGGATGCCATGGCCCTGAATCCTGCTCCTCACCTGGATTCCTGATGGACGGAGCTCCTAGGAAGGACAGTGAGTCTGCATCCGCTGGGACAGAGGATTCCTCTGCGACCCTGGGGATGACCCAAGCCAAAGTCAACACGAAAGGTACAAGGTACAGAAGGGTCAATGTACAGATTTGGGGAAGCAGACCCCAAAGGGGAAGGGTCAGAGGCGACGGATCCAAAGTCAAGGTCGGTGCGAGGAGATGAAAGTGATGGCAGATAAGGGAGAACCGCGGACCAGAGGAGACTTGCAGTTCCTCCTGGTGGCCAGCAGGTGTCCACACTCACACCCCGTGGGGCTGGATACCGGTCAGGGGCTTGCTTCACCGGTGGGCACTAGAGCAAAAAGAGGACTGCTATCTTGAATTTATAGCACGACCTCCGTTAAATCCCTGACACCGCCTGGACTTTGGCTGCCCTCCTGGCTAAATTCTAAAGAGTTATATCCCATATTCCTCCTGGCCAGACATTCTTAGTTTTTATCTCAAGGGCTCAACCTTAGATAAGTAGAACCTCAAGCTGTCCCACCACTCTCTCCCACGAGCCCAGAGATGGTGAATCATAGTGGCCCCTTTCCCAGGAGGCTGGCCATTGTGACCTCCTGGTGGGGACAGTGTGACCCTGGACCCCCTTCCAGAGGGTTTGTCTGCCCCTGCTGATGGACAAGAGGGGAGCTGCAGAGGCCATCCCTCCTCACCCCAGTTTCCCTGGTGCGGTCCTCCTCTTGGTCCTCCCCCAGGGTCCAGAACAGATCCCAGGGGCTCTGCACTGCAGTGTTCGGGCCTCACTGACAGACACGCTCTTTTGTGGGCAGGTAAAACCTCAATATTTAAAAAAATATAATCTACTTTACATCGGGTCTCTTCCTTCCTGTGAACAATTATTGTTTAACTTAAAAGCAGAATTTGGCAACTGTATCTGTTATGCCTCATGCTGCGAGTTTTAGTCCTATATTTTAGCCTGGAGAGATATATTTTTAAATCTCTTATTATACAACGAAACATTCAGAAGTCACACAATTGAGACAAATGTGTTAATGAGTTCTAAGGGAAACACCACCCAGGCCAGAGGTGTTTGTCAGCTGCTCCAGAAACCTCCTTCACATTTCCCTCCCAGTCAGCACCCCATAACCATGAGGACCATACCCCCTGCTTCTGTAGCAACCACTCCCTTGCATTTTATTAGCTAGGGGAGCTTCTTTGCATTTTTATACTTTATAATTTAATTTTGCTTATTTTAAAACTGATATCTCTTTTAAGCTTTATTTTTTTTTAATCAGTAGGACTCTCTTTCTTCCCTTTCATTTCCTTGCAGTGTATGTGTTGAGGGAGGAACCTGGGTCATTTGACCTGTAGAGTCTCCCTGAGTCTGTAGATCTGGCTGACTGCAAACTTTGGTGCTATCCAATTGGCTCCTCTGTCCTTGGCATTTCTTGCAAATTAGCAGCTAGGAACCACGCATGGGGTCAGAGTCAGGTTTGATGCCTTTGGCAAAAGGCTGCTATCACCACCTCTGAGAAGCCTCTGGGTCCCCGAGGAATGGAGGCCCTCATTTTCCTCCAGGAGGCCCTCAGTTTTCTGTCTGGGACCCTTTGTGTATCTCACATACTAAATGACAAGCCCCTTGGCCTGGGACAGTATCTCACACACGTCTGTTTGCAGCACCTGGAACAATAGAGCCCTGGCCCAAGGCAGGTCCCTACCTCAGGGGTTAGGGAAGAGTTCCCTGAGGAGGTGACCTCCTGGCTGGGCTCTGCCTGATAAATAAGAATTCACCAGAACACCACAAGATCGTGGGTACTTCTATCATTGTCCTTTCTGATACTCAAATATTGTGATCAAGGTTGAATTAAGCAGGCAGGTCCCTCATGGTCCCTCTAATGTGCAGGAGAAATCAGTTTTTGAATTTAGGAAAAAATACTCATTCTCTGTAGATGTGTAGGTTTGGTTAACAAACCCTAAGCCCCAACCCTATCCTGGGGGACAAAACAAAAAGTCATCTCCATTGTCACGCTGTCACCCACCCAGGAGATGGCCATCTCTGTGCTAGCTGTGGGCCACCAGGCCATCACTTGTGTAACATTCACCCCTGCTCAGTGAGAAATACAGACAGTGCCCCAAACAACCCAACTCGAGCAGTGTTCAGGCTTTGGGGGGCAAGGGAGGGTCACAGACACATTGCCAGAGGCTGGACTCCCAGGTGGCTCAGGCCCAGGCGGAGACTGATGTGTAGTAGTCTGCTCCACTTGGGGTGAGTGGGAGCAGGTAAGAGCAGAGGCTGGATCTCTCCCCACATTCCTTGGACGTGGGCTGTCCCAGGGGCCTTAGATTGGGTGGCTCTGGTAGTAGAGGAGTGTGTGTTGACAGCACTCCCCACAGCTGGAACGGGCCCTTCCTTAAAGGGGCAGCATCTCACAGTGACCACCATACACACACACACACACACACACACACACACACACACACACACAGAAAATGTAAAGACAAGAATCAGTTTTGGCATAGGAGGTGTTATGGTTTATACCTGGATGTGCCCCCCAAAGCCTCATGTGCTCATTAGTGAGGCTTTGGGAAGTGACTGCATCATGGGAGTGTGATATCCACTCCACTGATGAGTTTATAGCTAAATGTGATGTTGGGAGGTGGAGCCTGGCCTGAGGTGGTGGGTCACTGGGAGGCTCTATGTCCCTCCTCTTCCCTTGATCTCTCCCTGCTTCCCACTGCCAGGCTGAGAGCTTTCTTCTCTCCCATGCCATGAACTGTTTCTCCTTTGCCATTCTGCCCTGCCTTGGAGCCAGCCAACTGTGGACTGAAACCTCTACAAACTGTGAGCCAAATGAACCTTTCTTCCTTTTAGCTGTGGGTGTCAGGTATTACGTCTTAGTGATGCGAAAGTAAGGCAAGAGGCAAGGGCAGAGACTCACAGGGCTCTGGCCAAAGCCTTTCAGGGACCCTTGTGTGAAAAGGCCACACCTGGTCAGCAGTGATACCGTGTCACTCACTTCCCAGGACTGCCACCCTTCTCCACAGAACTGCGCAGCCCCCGCCCCATTATTCAGGAGAATCAAAGCCAGTCTGAAGCACAGCCATGATGTTGCTGAGCCACAATGCTACACACCTGTGGAAAATTGACTCCTTGGTGGAGAAGTTGTCCCTCTGCTCTTTTTTTTTTTTTTTTTTTGCAGTCCTAGGGATCAAACTCAGGACCTTGTGCTTCTGGGGCAGGCAGCAATGCCACTGAGCTAAATCCCTGGCCCCCTCTCCTCTTTCCTGAGGGCAAAGATCATATCTTCTCAAGGGACCTGGTGGACAAAGGAGGGGGCTCTTTTTACATGTTGGCTGAATGAAGTCAATAAAATCAATCAGTTGATCAGTCAATCACCACTTCTCGTCCTGCAGTTACGGAACAATCAAGCTGGGAGAGGTTGTAGAGAAAACCAATTTGCCAACAAGGAAACTGAGGGCCAGAGGCAAGAGATTGTACAGGCAGTGAGGGACTAAAGCAGGTCCTAAATGCTGGCAAAACTGGTAATCCCAGTATGGTCTTTCTGCAGTATAGTGTTCACTCCAATCTTGTTTTGCCCTTGGGCTCTGAGACTTTCTCTGTCCAGACTATATGGGCGAGAGAACAAAATTTACGTAAATTGCCATGTGAGCAAAATATGCAGAGAAAATGAGCCCCATGAATTTCACAGGCACATACAAAAACTTCAGCTCTGAAGCAGAGGACAGGATGCCTGTGTCTTCTGCCAAAGCCCTTTCTGGTGGATGGCAGAAAACTGAAAAGAACCCAACACAATTTTATTGATGCCACAATGGAAGTGGCATCTGATGGACCGGACAGTCCAAAAATGGCAGCTACGTGGAAAGACATCAGTACTGAGTGAGCTGGGGCAAATCATTTCACCTCCCCAAGCCGAGGCTCTACATCTGGAATATGGGGCCTGTCATTCCTGCACTGCCACTTCAGGGCATTTTATGCACTGCCAGTTATGTCAGGTGTGCGTTTAACAGACAATCGAAACACGGTGGGCCTATTACATACCTTGCTGGGTTCATACGTTGGAGGCCTCAGTGAAGATCCACCTTCTCTGCCTGTGGGGAATGCGGTTATCCTCTGAGAGGAAACTGGTACAATCAACACACCAGAGCTATGCTCCTGGGGAGGATGTGCGGGCCTGAAACACACTCAGCACATATTTACTGATTGTGCTGTATGTGCCAGGCTCAGGGCTGTAGCAGTGTGTGAGACAAAAAAAATCCCTGTGCCTGTGGACTTAAGTTCTGAGGGGAGGCAAAAATCAGCAGTGGGGAGACAGGACTATCCACAAAATAAATGAGTGAACTATGTGGCCTGTGAGGGGGCACGAGGGCCATAGAAGTAGCAAAAAAAAAAAAAAAAAAATTGGGCTAGCGGATAAGAAGTGATGGGCCAGGGAGTTGGAATTTAAAACTGGGAGGCCAGCGAAGGCTTAGGAAAACTCAGAAAGGGCACCCAGAAGACAAGAGTTTCTAGCTCCATGGAATTTTGTCCCCAAGCCAGGTTGCTCTCTCCCAACCACGGAGATTGATGTGCACAGCATAGCAGCAAGGACACTAAAATTCCCCACACACCCTCACCCCACTTCCATGCCCTGGAGACGAGGCTTTTTTCTAAGATTTCACTGAGGGCAAGGTGGGCAGTGCACTCAATCAGGGTAGAGCTGGGTGCAGAGGAGCTGGTCTCAAGTTTGTACTTACTGTCACCGGCAGGTAGTTTCACTGGTTGTCTTAGTTACTTTTCTCTTGTTCCTGAGACAAAATACCCAACACCCAAAGTTAAAAGGGGAAAAGGTTTATTTAGCTTACAGTTTGTAAAGGTTTCAGTCCATAATCAGCTAGCTCCAAGGCAGAGTGGCACATGGCAATAGTCACAAAGAAGAAACAGTTCATGGCAGAAGACAGCAAAAGCGACAAGAGACCTTAACAGCATCTTCCTACCCCTTTTATCTTATCCAGATTATGTAAGGGATAACACTCACACCCTTAATCCTAGTGCCCTGGAGCCTAGCACTGTACCATGAATCAATTCCAGCATCACACATTCTAAATCCAGCCACCTCTGAAGAAGCCCCACCTAAGACAGCATGAGGTTTTGGGGAGACATCTAAACAAGCCACAACACTGGTAAAATGTAGACAATAATAAGAGCTATGGACTAGAGCCCTTGTGAGACCGTAAGGAGAAGCTGGGCATCCAAGGCCTTGGCACCTAGAAGCTTTTCAGTGAGAGCTGTCAACATCATCACCATCACTAGTAGGCATGTGCTCTCGGGCCACATCCCTCCTGCTGCACAAGGTAACCCTACTGAGTGAAATCAATTAAACAATTTGCAAGCAGCATTTTAAAATGGAACCGAATAGGATAACATAGAATATATATTTGAGTGCATAAGAATTGTCTCATAAATTTTTATATATATGAAGATACACCCATACCATACATACATCCCCTATCATGTGGCATAATGAAGAGTCTGTGAGCCAGTGTTGGCAAAGGCGGTGTTTAGTCTAAAGGTGGATGTAGGTAGTATTTTTAACTTCAGCAATGTGCATACCACCGTTGCCATTTTGGCCATGTTAGAATACCACTGGTATCATTATGTACCAAATACCTGTCTTTACTTTTGCAAGGCTGTGTGATGTTGGGCAAGTCTCAACCCTCTCTGGGTCCCTTTCTGCCCAGCCCCACTGCGTAACCACCCGAGTTCTTTTGCTTGACCTTCCCACAGCGGCTATCTCAGGAAGCAAAGGACAGGTCCTGGCTGCTTGTGGACTAGCTGAGGAATTTTCTAGGAATGTAGAAGAAACAGGAGCCCAGGGCCTTAGGATTTGTCTTTCTCTGGCACACTGAGTCCCATGGCTGCCTCAAATTTGCAGAATTTCCTTTCTTGTCTTGCTTTGATTCCATTGATGGGATTAGGTGCCCCCCACGGCCATGCCCTTTGATGTGATCAGGGGGTAAGGAGGAGGTTTCAGGCCCAGGGAGCAAATCTTAATCTTTGCAGGCTTCTCTGGGATCAGTGCCTGGGTAAACCCATTACATCCCTGCCCTTTCATCCCTCCAGGACACCGGCCCCTCCAGACTCCTTCAATCTCATAGATCCTAAGGGTCTGTCAGATTTGGAGAGAGCAATAAAACGGGGAAGAGAAAGCAGAGCACGAAGGCTAGCCCCTTCCCGCACCAGCAATCGTCAGGGCATCTTTCTCTTTCTTCTCTTCTAATCCTGGCCTCCCACAAAATGGGGATTAAGAGGCCTGGGACCAAACCCTTTCCCCGCCCCGGGTGTTTCTGCCCTCCACCCCTCCCGGAGCCACGGTCTCTGGTGAGCACCTGCTCCTGCAATCAGTCCTACCAGGGATCCCCTGGCCGGGGTAGGGGACTGGCAGTCAGAGCAGAGAAACCACTCAGCTGCCACAGCAGTGAGGATGTAAGACATGACTGGGGTTTGTGGGGCCAGGAAAGAGAAGATAGGAACTAGTTGATGTCTATGTCAGGCCACAAACAGACCTACGGTAGTATTTTCTTTGAATGAGATCCCAAGCCGCCACCTGACAGAAAGTGGGGAAATTCCGTCTCAGGGATTATTTGGGTTTCCCCATCACCCTCTCTTCCATAATCCCTGGTGACCTGGCCGACCAGAGGGTGGGCAACTTGGCAGAGGCCTACGTATGGTCCAGAGGGTCCCAGCTGACCGTGCACAGTCCCCGACGCAGTGCCTTCTGCAGACAGTAGGACAGCAGGTCCCTACCAGACGGAATTCCAGGGCCTCTCACCTCTCCCCAGTCTGGAGAAAGCGTCCCCCTAACCTCAAACACCTCCTCCACTGCCCCCTCCTCCCCCGGAACTGGCATTTCAAGGAGCACTGTGCAGGCAACCAGCACTGGGAACTGGAAACACCCAACGTCTCATGAAAGCCCGTAGCCAGGTACTATGCATGGCTCTTTGCGCTTATTTTCTCCTCGGTTTGCCACCACCGCTCTACAAGAAGTGCCCGGCCGGCGCCAGGTTCCAGAACGGGGAGGTCGAGGCCGGCTGCAGGCCAGGCGCGCTCGCCGGGGAGGGGGCGCGGCCCGGGAGCCGAGCGGCCGGCAGGGGGCCCCTCCGCGCCGGCCTTCGCGGGAAGAAGCGCTGGAAGAGGCTCGGACGGGTCAAAGGAGGAAAAGGGAAAATTACTGGGGCTCGGGGCGGGAAGGGCTGCGTGACAGGCAGGAGGGCATTCGAGACTGTCGAGTCGGGGCGCCGGGGTCCAGGCTCAGTGCCCAGGGGGACAAGGGCAGCGGGGGAAGGAGACGCCCGGAAAGCTCCCGCTCCCGACCCCCCCGGTGTCCTCCTCCGGTGCCGCAGGCTGCTGCGGGCGTCGCGGCCGGGGGCGGTGCCGCCGAGGGGCGGGCGGAGGGCGGGCCGGGGCGGGGCGCCGTCCTCTCGGCTCCGGGAGGCGGTGCGGGAGGGCGCTGGCCGCGTCCGCCCGCCGAGAGCCTCGGGTCGCGCAGCCTTCCTGATGTGTCACCAGCACGTGGAGCCAGGTCGGGCCTTGCGAGCGAGCGGAACCCCCCAACTTTCGAAGGGTCTCGCTGCTCTGCTCCTGTCCCCGCTGCGCCGGGCGCGCCCCCTTTGGGGACTGGGCAGCGGCGGCCTCCGGGTCCGGGCAGGGCGAACGAGGCCGGGGCCCCAGGCCAGATGCGCGCGGGGCGGCCCGAACGTCGGGGCGCGGAGCCCCGGCTCGCGGCTGAGCCACCAGCGTCTCGGCGGCGGCGGGGACTCGCGTGCGGAGGGCGTGGCCCGCGGCGGGTGAGGGTTCCCGCCCCCCCCCTCTCCGAGCGGAGCGCAGGTAACGCGGCGGCGCGGCGTGGGCGAGGCGCGGGCGCGCGGTGAAGTTTCTCGACGCGGAACTCGTGCGCCCGGGGGGGACGCGGGTGGAAGACTCGGGCCCCGCGCCTCCCCCACCCCGCACTCTCCTTTAGCCTGCGCGAGGGCGGCCCGGTGGCCTGGGAGCATTGGCGCGCGCCAAGTGTCTTGTAACCCTTCGAGGGCTGGCTTCAGAGCCTGTCGCCGGCCGAGGGCTGGCGGGACAGGTGACCTCTCTGAGGGACGCGGTGTAAAGAGCGGGCGGCCTGAGGAAGCCCGTCGGGGACGCAGCGCCCCCCGAACTCCGAGGCGGACGGGAGCTGAGGGCTGGGTCTTTGCGGGCGAGATGAGGGTGTCGGTTCAACTGGCCTACAAAGTCCCAGTCCTCGGCCCCCAGGACCGGCGTCTCCTCCGCTCTCCTCGCCCCAGCCCGGCTTCCCTGGGCTCAGCCCCGGGGCGTACATTCGCGCCCTTCCCCCGACTGGAGAAAAGGGTGGCAAGTCGCACGAACGCCGATTGGGGACCCCCGCGCTTCGCAGGAGGAATGGCAGTGTGCTCGCTGTGAGGCGGACGTTACCTGGGGGCTGTGCTCTCCTGTGGAGGTGGACCTCGCTGGGGCCAGCTGGGGTGAGGGGACAGACAGACAGCCTCTCTGTCCCCATGGCCGAGCCCAGCCCGCCCACCGAGGCCTGGCTTTCGGGCTTTCCAGGGCGGCAACCTTGAGCTTGGGGTGGGCAGGTCCAGCTTGATTTCTAGACCTGCTTCTGGAGAGGTGGGATTGGATGTGAAGGTTTAGCTCCTGTGGAATAGAAAGCCTCTGGCCCTCCCCCAAAACTCTGTCTTTAAAGATGCATCTTTTCGTATATGTCTCCCCCCAACCGGCTGGTGTTTTGTTCCTTGATACACCCAACATTGGTGTCCCATGCCATCCCTCTTCAAGTTTTATGATGAAATTCTTCCTTAACCTATATTCCTCAAATAAATTTGATTCTATCTCCTCCCCCCAAGAAAAACCCCAGCAACCCCTAAAACTTGAAGTTGATGGATATTGGGAAGTCTTGTCCTTTTGCGTTGTGTTTTGGCTGTCTTGTCAGGGGAAGCCTTGCAAAAACATTTGAGGACATGTGGTGAGGTGACTTGAATTGTGTGAAGGGCAAGTTGACAAAATGGGGCACCTCTGGCCCTCTTTTTGGCTTTGGGAAACAGATTTCTAGAAGCATAGAGGAGGAAAAGGGAGAAACTGCCTGGCCAGGTCAGCTCACCTCTTGGGAAGTTGTGCAGAGACCCATGAAAAAGGCATTTTCCCACAGGCTCTGTGACCTCTGTACGCCTTGTACAGAGACGTCCTTGTGGGAGCCATGCCGATTTGATGTGTTGGTAGCATGTAGGGCTGGAAACAGAGGTACAAAGGGCAGTGAGGAGAGCTTTGGGGTCACTAAGGCAGGATTGGGCCCAGGAGCTCAGCTGTTGGCTGATTTTGGCTATGCAAGCGCTGTCCTGCAGGCTCTGGTTAGTGGAATATGCAGACGCAAGAATTATAAGAGAAAAGTTTCTTTGACGCTAAGGTAGATTTCAGAGATTCTTGACAAATTCTGAATTTTGAGACTATAGTCTGGGAGTGGAATTAGTGAGACTTCTAACTGAAGGCCTTACCCCTAAATAAAAATGCTGTCTTCGGGGCACTGAATTAGGTTGAGAAAACAGAGTTCTCCCTTTGAACCAACTCTTCTCCCAGCCCTGGAGATCAGTATCGAAAGTAAGTGAAATGGAAATCTCCAGAATAGTTTAAAACATCCACAGGAGTGGGCTGGAGAAGAAAAGCCTGCCAAGCTGGTGTTTTATACCCACCCTGGAAGGGACAGGCTTGGGGATGGCGGAACTTAAGATGACGGGAATAAGGCAGATGGAAACTGGTAGGACCCCTGGCCTGGTTTTGTAGTTCTCCTTCAGGCCATGGTTCTTTCTGTCTGTAGCTGGCCAGGGCTTTAGGGATTTTTAGGAAATGACTTGATGCTTCTTCTCTTTGAGGGAAGTGAGTGATTAGGGATTTGGGGGTGGGGGTACAGGGGATCGAACTCAGGACCTTGTGCTTTCAAGGCAGGCAGTGGAACCACTGAGCTAAATCCCTGGCCCTGGTTTTGTTTTTTTGAGACAGGGTCTCACTACATAGTCCAGGCTGGCCTTGAACTCACTATGTAGCCCATTATGGCCTGGAACTCCCATCAGTCCTCCTGCCTCAGCCTCCCGAGTGCTGTGATTATGGGCGTGTGCCACCATGCCCAGCTTTTCTTGGATTTTTTTCCTTTGTAAAATGTGATTGAATCAGCTAGGCAGTGGGCTGAGCTGGCCTGGCTTCAAGCAGCTAATTTTTGCGTTGATTTAAGTGGATTCATTTAGTATTTGTATTTTAGTTGAGAGTTTTGTGATTTTGCTGTCCCTTTTAAATTCTCAGTGTCCTGCAACAAACGTCTCCTTCCTGCCCCAGCCCCACCCCCAATCCTTCGAAGATGGGTAGGAGCTGGACTGTCAGGTTTGTTTGCCCTGGGGCCTTCTTCAGGAAGCAGCTTAATGTAAGATGGAAAGCTGGTGGGAGGGGAAGGATTTTAGCCCGACCCCCAGGGAGACCCCCACCAGACTCCAGGTTCTGCCTATTGGGAGGAAATTCACATTCCCTCAACTCTTAAGTAAATCGCAATCTGGTGAATAATTAACTTCCCCTTCTAGCTTTTTTTTTTTTTTTTTTTTAATAAAACCCCAACCTATTCAAGATTAGAGATCAGTTTTTGCCCAGCAGGGTTGGAATGACAAAGGACATACTGGTCTAAGTGGTTCTTCCCCTGTCTATTCCTAACCCTAGCAACTTTGGACGTCCTGATGCAGACTTAGAAATGCCTCCTGCAGGGTCTCAATGTGGTCACCCCTGCTGGGCCTCTGAGCTGCTTTACTGGGTCTCCTTCAGTGTCCCTGCCCAAAGCTGAGCTGTCTGAATCCTCCCGTATAGTGAGGATTTGATCCTCCACTTTGTCTAGCAACAGCTTGGCCCTCACTACTTTGTGAAATTGATTCCCCTGCCAGGCTAGTTTGCAGCTTTCTGTGCGGGCTGGTAAATATTTGGCCAGTCTGAGTTCTACACAAAAGCACACTGCTGTAATCTCTGATAAGTCCCGAAAGAGAGTTGTCTCGGAAGGGATCATTTTGGTTTCCACGAAGGGTTATTCTCTGGAAGCAGCCCAGTGAAGGCCACCAGGGTGTGCAAGTGGCTCCAGTCCTGGCTCCACTGCCAGCTGGTTGGGCTTCACCAGTGACTTATCTGTGTCCCAGTTTCTCCCCTTGTGAAGTGAGGGTTCTGATAACCCACCATGTAAGGGTGTGGCAAGGCTTACATGAAAAATGTATGTACAGTTCCTGGAACAACCCAGTGGATCTGTGAGGGTTAGTCCTCACCCCCTAGGCTCTTTTCTTTTTTCTTTTTTTTTGGTACCGGGGATCGAACTCGGGTCTTTGTGGTTGCGTGGCAGGCAGCAAAACCACTGAGCTAAATCCCCGGCCCTAGGCTGTTTTCTTTTGAAACTTCGTGGGTTTGCGTGTTGATTGGTGTAGAGTGATGGAAGCCTCAGCCTTGTGGGTCTGGCACATTCTCAGGTTGATTCCTTAGCTCACTAGCATATGGCTTTGGGTAAGTTATTTAACCCACCATATCCAATGGCTTCATAATCAGAAGGCGGGTCGATATCCTGGAGGTGTTCCTCGTCTCAGTCTCAATTCTTTTGGTTTTTATTGTCTACTGCCTGTGTGCCAGGAAGAGGCTGGCGTAAGATTCACTTGGTTCCTCACTGTCCACTGTGGCTCTTACCCCAGTCCTTAGAGTGTATGAGGGGTATTGGGAGGCCTCATTTTATATCTGAGAGTGAAATCCTGAGGGGATGGATGAGCCTCTCCTAGGAGCTCACAGCTGGCCTTTGGGGCAGTAGGAGCAGAGCCCCAGCCTTTGGGGTACAGTCTCCCAGATCTGGAGCCAGCAGGCCTGAGCTCTAGCCCAGGAGCTGGATTAGCCAGCAGTCCTTGAAAGAACCCTGCCTTGCAGATGTGGCCGTCTTGTACATCTGCTGTGCAATACAGCCAGCCTGGAAAGCCCAAAGACTCCTCCGCTTGACAATGAACACATTTCTTGAAAGATCCCAGGAAAGACATTTGAGCTGCTACAGCCACTGCAGGCTCGCTCACTTGCTGGCACCCAATGAGCAAGCTCAGCACACTCTATCAGGACAAAGAAATGGGGAGAAAAAGTTTTTGGTGTTCCAAAAAAACAAAACTGAGAATAATCATCAGATGGGAAAAATCAGAATTTTATGGGATTTATACTTTTTTATGTCACAGTGATACTTTTATTTAGAATGTTACATGAGAAGAGTCCACCATTGTCTTTTCAGTGCTTGAGTCTTAAGTGGCCCTCACTGTCCCTGGACAGGGCGCAGGGCTTACAGAGCAGGCGACTTCTCACCCACTGTGTGTGCTGCCTCCTCCCTTTGTCCCGGTTTGGGGAATTTTGAAATTGCCCTGTAGCCAGACCCCTTGTGTTTGCTGTGCTGCCCCGGAGAACTGGAGAGGAAGGTGCCATGTGGAAAGAATTGTTGCTTTGAATCTCAGCTCTGCCACCCTGAGCCTGTGAGCACCCTTCTCTCTCCAGTGGGTGATTGGAATGAATAAACTGTACCCCTTTGGAGCCTTAACATTCCTCTGAGGGTCTGAGCCAGAAGGTGGTGCTGATATAGAGGACAGCGGGGGTAGAACCCTGGGCTGTGGTTTGGAGGAGTGGGAGGAGTGTGAGAGGGACTCAGAGATGTGCAGCTGTGAAATTTGGATCCTACTATGAAGACTTGGTGGTTCATTCTCATGAAGCTAGCTTGCTTCCTCTCATTGGATTTCTGCCCTGGGGGGTGTGGGGTCCAAGAGCAAACACTGGCTTTTCCTTCTTGGTGATGAAGGCTTAAATTCTAGTATCCCAAGTGAACATAGAAGAAATAATCCTCAATCTAGCCCTTTCATGAGGTGGACCTCCTCTCGTAGGCTTCTGAAAGGACTAAAACTGCATTGGGCTTACTTGGTAACAGCACCTGGCTTTCCAGGAGACTCAGAGACAGAAAATGCTTTCCTGTTTAAGACAGGATTGGGGAAAAGGCATCGATGTTGGAGTTGGAAGTCTGGCTGTCCTGCAGATTAGCTGGGTTGGGCCAGTGATGCCTCTGGAGACTCAGTTTCCCTGACAATACGAACCTACTTTGCCAGGCATTATGAAGATTGAACAAATGAAGTATGAAGTGCCAGGCATGGTGGGGTCTGGTACATGGTATCTGTTTCCAAGTGACACCAGAGTTTATCCTGGGGCCTGGGGACCAATGAACAAACCTTAAGGAGATCAAGGCAGGATGATCTGGGGCTGACATTCTGCTTGCTAGCTGGATATCTGGGGAGAGAACGCTAGAAAAAAGGCAAGTCCTTGCCAAGGCAGAGGGGCCTCCTGCTTCTTCAGGGAAACTTGTCTGGTACAGCTTTGGAGGTGACTTGAGGGAAGGGGCTAGAAGCCACCTATTTTTCCAGTGGGTTCTTATAACCCCGGAGGGGCAGGGCACAGGTGGAGAGGATCCTCCAGAGCTTGCTGCTGGGGGCTTAAGAACATGGGGGTGGGACACATTTTTAAAAAGAAAGTGTGTCTGCTCTTCGAAGTTTGAGGCCCATTGAACCAGTACTTGGAACTAGAATTTGAGCATAAGTAAGTATTAAGTTTCCAACAAGCCTGGCTAGACCCTTGCATATCTGGGAAAGTCCAGCTGACCACTTGCTTCCAACAGGTTGCTGTGGAGGGTGAACCCTCCCCAGTCCTAAGACATCTACACACATTTGCTTACAGTCCTCCTCTGTCAGGTGACAGCAAGAGCCCATCTTTTTTTTTTTTTTTTGTACTGGGGATTAAACTTGGGTCCTTGCGCTTGCGCAGCAGGTGATGAAACCACTGAGCTAAATCCCTGGCCCCATGCAAGAGCCCATCTTTGCTCAGGTCTGAGTGCACACTCTATGTGAATATTGGCAAAATTGCTGAATGTTAAAACATCTGGCAAAAGATCACATTTTGACAGTGTGTGTTTCCTATAGAGATAGGCTTTTACTTTAGCTTTGACTCTGGAAAGGGACAAGGTTCAGGATCCTGACTTTGACCGAAAGGGGTTTAGGCATGTGGCAGGGGGCAGCTCTGAAAATGAGAGTGGCCTGAGGGAGGAGGGGCTGCTGCCAACCTGTCTTGGCAGTCTCACTTTTGTCCTCTTGCTAGATTTTATTGTAATTAGACAAGTTGTGACAGATATCCCATTGGTCTTTGGGCCAAAGAATTGTGAGGAGTCCTGCTTGGAAACCCAGCCTTGCTCACTTGGGAGCCATAATTAGGCAAGAGAACAGTTCACGGGCCCTTGATTCAATAAAGACCCTTTTATGATGTTAGTTTTTCCCAGAAAAATAATACCACTTTGCTCCGTTTATTGCATTTAGATGTGTAATCATATTAGAGCTGAGGAGCCCAGGGGACTGAAGTTACGTACTTGGGGTTTTCACCAAACCCTATTACCCAGTCTTCAGAGAAAAACTGTGTCTTCAGGAAAAAAAGAAAAGAAAAAATGACAAGGAATACTGTTGAAGATTTTCTGTCTTGGCATTTAAAGGATGCTTTCTTCCTTTAGGGTGAGAAGTGACCCAGGGAAAAAACCCAGAAAGTGAAACATGACTGGCCCGTGGCAGTGCCAGTTTCTGGTGCTCTGTGCAGTCCTGTGTCTTCCACCCAAGCAGTGCATACTTAGCGTGGTCCCTCCCCTGTCTGGACCTTGCCATAGTTGTCAAATTGCAGTATGTGTCCTGCAGAGGGCCAGAGAAAATGCCAGAGAGGCCACCTGTGTCCACTCTTGTCTGGAGTCACAGCACCCTAGGGGGCCTCCACCTGGAGGGCCAGGCTGCAGGCAGTGGTATTTGCAGGTGGCCGTCCTCTGCCTCCTTGTCCCCTCCCTATGAGAGACAGTCATCTTGACTACATATATAGCCCTACAGTGCACCAGCAGCTTTAGGTTATTGGGAGTCTGTGCCAGTTTCCTGTGGACAAGTGACAGGACGTTTCTTCCTGGCATTTGGTGTTTGAAAGGGTGTCATGCCAGGGGCGCTGTTCTATACACAGCTGTACATATTGCTGTGTGTGTCCTCTTGTCGTCTTGCCCCAAGACTTGCCCTCCAAGCAGGCTAAAAGCATTTCCTAATCATGGAGTAAAATTGCTCCCAGAAATCTGCCTAGTGCTGGGCTGAGGTGGAGATCATCGGTGGGGTCAAGAACCTCTTTCCCAATTCAGGATTTAGCAATCTCAGACAATGAGGAAATTTCTGGTAGTCATTCGTAGGAGCATTCGATTAAGAAACAGATGGTATGAACTTTCAGAATGCTAAGACTATGTTACATTAATAAGGGGGGAAATTCACTTAATTCCTGAACACCTAATAGGAGGTATCAATAAAATATTTTTTCAGATGCCCTTTAATGCAGAAGAACTGTGTTTTATAGGGGATTAGGTCATCTGTATATAGATAATGTGTTAAAGCATTCTTGCAATATCACTACTGTAAGATTTTTTTAACCTTATATTTGGCTTTCTGGATATTTTACACTTGCTGGAAGAAGTGCAATTACATTCTATGTATATGTATATTTTTACTTCCCCCTACCAAAGGAGTATAATTAGAACATCTGAAACCAGATTATTCAATTAGTACATTTTTTTTCTAATTAGCTGTTAGGAATTTGTGATGAGATAAATTATTTTAGATTTCCAAATGGAATTCTGGCCACAGGGAGGCTCAGAGGAAGTACACAAGGGAGAAAAATGATGGATTTGTAAAGTTTTGGGTCTCACCCACTCACCTGGTCACTGAGAAACCTGCCCATTGGGCAGCCACAGTGACCAGAAAACAGCAGCTTATTGTCCTTGTCCTGAGTAAACAGAGTTAGAAAAAACTATTCACTTAATGTTGGCTTCTCTCTGCTCCTGATAATGGAGCGGGCAGACAAACAGTTGGCATTAAAAAATACTTTCTCCATTTTTCAGCAGTAATGTCAGTGGCTGTTCTTTGGAGGAAAAAAAATTCTGGCAGTGTAAATTCGTTCAGCGTGTATTTACCCTATGCCTGTGTGTGTTTTCTTTGTGCCCAGTGGCAGAGAGGGCTGTCTGGCTGGGACCAGGGTGATGTCCAGCCAGGAGCATGAAGTTGAGACCCAGAGCTTATCCTTTGTAATTGTCACTGATGGAGGTCCACTGCCCTGTAACCCAAATTCTGAACTTTGAAAAGTTCTGAACTCTGAAAAGCAGGAGTTGTTTTTGTAACTAAATTTGTGGAAAAACCTGACCCAAACTGACCTGAGACTATTATAGTCTATATTTATCCTGGGGAGTGTGAATATTCATGGATTTCACTGCAGAGATATTAATGTGTTTGATTATGGCTGCTGCCCTGCTGGGGCCACTGCATTCCTTTGCTAAAACCAGGAGAACTCTGAAGCACATCTGGCTTGAAGGTCTTGGAGGAAGAGATCACAGCCAGTAGTAGCATTCATTTCATTAAGGTGACAACAGCTGTGTGCCTAGAGATCTTAGAGTCCGGCTTCTCAGAGCCAGTTTTCCCTCAGCCACAGGAGGAGCCCATGAGCTGTGAGAGTCCAGCCGGCAGCTGTGAGTTACTGAGACAGTTTCACCTGAACCAGGGCAAGTGACGGGGCTGCCCCCAAGACCCCCAGGGTCCCTCCTTCCCTAGTCCTTGGAAGTGCAACAGGTTTCGCTCCCTCTCATATTCTGGGTTCAGCTCCTTGCCTGGTGCAATATCAACCAGAAACAAGGGGCAACTCAGTGCCTGGTACAGATATCAACTAGAAACAAGGGTCAGCCTGTTTTTTCTGTCTAGGTCCAAATAGTAATTTTTTTTTTTTTGTACCAGGGATTGAACTTGGGACCTCAGCAGCACCACTGAGCTAAATTCCCAGCCCCAAAATAGTAAATATTGTACATTGGGAAGGCCGCGGTGTCTGTCTTGCAACTAGGGATGGTCCCTGACTTACGTTGGTTCAACTTACGCTTTTTCAACTTTACAAAATGTGTGAAAACAATAACACCATTTCCAAGAAACCATATGTAAAATGCTGCTCTTCTCCTGGCCCAGCAGCATGCAGTATGACTCTCTCACCGTGCTGGCAGCATTAGTGAGCTGCAGCTATCGAGTTGGCCCTGTGATCAGGAGGGGAAACAACTGCTGTACTGCATTGCTGAGCTGGGACTTTTGGGAAGTGGATATAGTAAAGGAACATTTTAAACTTACGATGGGCTTTTCAGGACATAACCCCACTGTAAGTTGAGGAACATCTGTTTTTTGTTATTGTAGCCTGAAAGCAGCCATTGACAATACATCAGGGAATGAGTGCACTTATGTTCTAATAAAACCATGAAAACGGGTGGCAGGCTGAGTTTGGCCCATTGGCCAGCTTGCCTGCTCCTAGTCTAAGGGATAAGTGCATCCTTGAATGTGGACTCTTCTCCCCCACACTGCAGCGCCGCTGTCTGCCTGCTCTCCTTGTTTCCTGCCCCAATGGTATCCCATCTAAGGAGATAAAAGTGGTGCCTCCCCTGTCAGGAGCTGCACTTGCTTGGCTCCTCTGGATGGTCTGGGAGCGAGGATGAAAGAAAGGCGCTGCCCCCCAGAACAGGAGTGTGTGTTGGTGTGGACAGATGCAACTGGGCCCAGGTCCAGCCTTGCAGAGGTGCACACGGGCCCCCATCTGCTGATGAGCATGGGGGCTGAGCCAACCCCCATGTTTTCCTGGCCACCAGCTTCAGCCCAGGCAAGGCTGCTGCCAGGGAAGCCCATTGTCCAGAGAGTTTGGGATAGGGGGAACCAGAGAGGCTGACAGCAAGTGTTCTTACCAAAAGAATTTCTGGCAGAGGGAGACTGGTTATCGTAAATGCAGCGGCTCTGATGGATGAGTTTCAGGTCTTCTGGCTTTGTTCATTCCAGCCCAGAATGTCCAGCAAGGGTGGGCCAGGCCGGTGAGGGCAACAAGAGTTTTTACTGCAGTGAGGCTGAAATCCAGCCAAGCCCTCTGACCCCCACCTCCACAGTGGGCTGACTGACCTGGAGCAGGCTGACTGGGGTGGAGGAGGGTGGGATGCTGCAGACGTTTGACCCCTGACTTGTGAGCCTGGCCAGACCCCGCTCTTGTCCAGCTCCTGCCTCAGCAGCTTCTGTCTGTAGGAGAGGTTTTCCTTCAGGCATTTTGGGACTGGTGCTTTTTGCCAGGACCACCTTCTTCGTGAGCCAGGGTGGGGCTGATGCATAGTTTTCTTTCTAGAGCAAATTCCAAACAAGGGCTGATACCTCATTGGCTTTTCTTTTTCCTTCTGTTATAGTTCTATGGGTTGCTGGCTATTTTAGGGACTTCAAGTTCAAGTGGAGCCTCCTCTGCACCCCCTGGTAAGCCCTGCTGGCTCTTCAGCACCCTAAAGAAGAGGCACACCTCAGTCACTGTGTGCCCAGCACAGGCCAGGAAAGTTCAGACAGACTAGTATATTTGGTGATGGCTTCTGCTGCCAAAGCCAAGCTGAGAAGGGCCGCCTTCACATACCTAGTGTATGATAGGGGATCCTCTGACAGTGGTCAAGGGCAGTCCTTCTGACCCTGCCTGTTTTTCAGTGCCTGGACTAAGTACTGCTGAATCGAGATCATAAGACAGCCCAAAGCAGGGATGCTAGAACATGGTGTCCCTGAGAGCCTGTTGCCATCGCAGATTCCAGGGTCTCAAGGGTGCTGAATCATTGTTGTTAATAAGGACATGTGGTAGTCACTCAGGTGGTCCCAGGACTGTGCTCTGGTGTGTGGACCAGTAGATAAAGGAGAGTGTGACACACACAGTGTGATGTGTGTTGGAACAGTGAAGCAGGGAAAAAGGAAGGGCTGTAGCTCAGATCAGGGCTGGAGTTAAGGAAGGTCACCCAGAAAAGGTGGGTGGAGTTTTGAAGCCCAATGCAGGGAATGGGGTAATGGCGGTTGGTCTAGATTGGCTGTTTGGGACCAGACCAAGGACATTTCTAAGGCCCTTACACCGATGAACTCAGTCCTCCCCCTGAGAAAACAGCCAGACCCTAAACCACCAGGCACAATAGTGAACTCTTTTGCCCAGGCTTGTGTGGCTAGTAAGTGGCAAGGGGGGCCTAGTCCTCTTTCCATGTGGCACTGCGTGGGGCAAGAAAATGCCAGGCAGCAGGGTGGCTCTGGGTGAGTGGCTGTAAGAGCTTGGGGGACAGAGCTTCTCAGCAGGCAAAGCATCCAGATGACTCAGATCCTAGTGTGTGGGGACCTCGTGGGCTCTGTTTGCTGGTGGAGTGCATGGCTCTGATCCTGGTTAAGGCAGAATGCTCCAGGTGAGGTGACAGGTTCTATAGGGCAGGCTGAGAGTGCAAGGCCTCAGCCAGGCAGTGGGGAACCAGGCACTCACTAGTTTGAGGAGGGAGGGCCCGTGAGGCACACTGCAACCCTCAGCCTCTCCTCAGAGGCCCACAGTTTCCTCTCCATGGTCCAGCCCTGCCCTCGGCATTGAGAAAAACTTTTGGGAACCACCAAGTGTTTTGCACATGTTCTTTCCTTCAGTGCTCACATTGCCCTACAGTGCATTATTCCTCTTTATAGATGTGAAAGCTGTGGCCTGGATGCAAAGCAGTTTACCCGATTGCACAGTGAGTGAGCCAACAGTGGCCCAGCCCTGAGTGTTGTCCATGGAGATGTGTTTTTCACCACCACAGGCCCTGTGTGTTCCAAGAGCCCGAGTGTCCTGCATAGACAGCAGGACCCCTGGCCAGGACCCCATGGAATGGGCGCAGCGCCAGGCTGTGCAGGGCAGGTTTCCGGCACCTTGCTGGGGCCTCAACTGCAGTGGTGTGGCTTTAGTGGGCAAGTCCCCTGTGAAAGGCTGGAATCTGTGGAGAGTGGCTGGCTGGGGCCTCCTGTCTGCCCTGGTGCTGCTGGGAGTTGACCCTCTGCTGTTCTGGAGGCTCCCCCACACCTGGGCAGGAGTGTATCCTGTTAAGGAGGACCTTAAACAAAAACCCTGATTCTGGAAGCTTTAAAAAAAATTTTTTTATCTCCCCATAAGAGAAAAAATTGGTCACTGGCCTCTTCCCTTTCATCTTCTTGGTGGCTTTTTGGCCATTGCCATCCTCATTTCTTCGAGCCTGTACTTTCAGCAAAGCCTGTCAACTTGTTGATTTGAACCTGGAAACTATCTGGTACATTCCAGAAATCTTCAAACCTGTCTTGTTGCACATTGTGGACTGCTTTGGTAGAAAGGCTTGGGGTGGAGTTGATTTCCTACTCAGGCCACCTGAAGAACCTCTTGCCTGTCTGTGAAAGGTGGGATGGGGTACAGTAGAGAACCAGGAGGGCTGGCCTGGGGTCCAAGTACAAGCAGGAGCCTCCTGGGCCGGGCTGTGTCTCATGAGTCAGAGCCGCCTGTCTCCCTCCAGGAATGGAGGACCAGTGACCATAAGTCTTTCAGAAACAGTCCCTTTGGGTTCTGTGACAGGGCTGAAGTTCTCTCTTCTCATCTTTGTTTTTCCTTGAAATGAGAGAGAGGGTGATGGGAACTTAGCTCCTCCAAGGACCTGAGTAACCCAAGCTGTGACTGCTGGCAAAAAGTGGGACCAGAGTCAGGTGCCTGTTCTCTGGGAACCTCACACCTGTATATTATTCTGCCAGAGGGGCTGGGGACAGCAGAAACCATGCCTAGACTGGCCTTCTTTCTCCTCCTGAGGTGTGCCTGGCCCCTTTTGTCCTCATGCTGCATCAGGCCTGAGACCCTCACTTGTCCTCCATGGCCCATCTGTGAAGGCCAGGACCACATCGTGACCTTTCTCCATCCTCTGGTTTTAGTCCTTGGCTTCCTGTGGGCAGAAGGCATTGGGCTCTGAGTGGACTCTGAGTGGAACAAAGGCTGATTATTCCTGGGTATGCTAAGAATCGTGCTGCTATGGGGACTTTGCAGCCAGGCCACCGTCACAGAGCTTCCTGGGGGTGGGGTGGGCCAGAGTCGGGTAAGGGGACACCATCTCCACCTGGGCGTGTCTGGGCCAGTGGATGACTGCCAACTCACCTGGAGATTGTTCAAGGACAGCAAGAAAAATGAGGGACTTTCAGGGGCAGCTGTGTTTTCTGACTCAGTCATAATGCCCCTAAAAATCCTTATTGTTCTTGCAGTGTGCATCGGGCAGCTGCAGTAGCCACCAACCTATCCCTAGTCCCTCTGAGACAAAAGGGGCTTCCTGGGGTCAGGTTGCAAAGCACCCCCCCCCCCAATGAGACTGAAAGGGGACTTGCTGATCACAAACAGTTGGTTTGCTGGCATGGTAATTTGTTGTATACCTTTTTGCAGCTTCTTGTGGTGGAGGATGTGGCGGGGTCATGAGTCTGGGAGGGCTGGGCATCAGGGCGTTCCTGTGGAGGGTGGAGCTCAGAAGAGCATGGGGGCCTCTCTGTTTCTTGTACAGAAAAGGTTGGTAAGATCCCAGCTGCCTAGGCAGTGCCCAGGAAGGTCATAGTTAGGCCAGGCGGATTAAGGCAACTGTGGTGGGCTGGACGGGATGCCCTCCCCGCTTTCCTGAAAAGTCAGGGCAGGACGGGAGAAGGCACCTGGCAGGAACTTGCATTGTTTTTTAAAATAGAAGGGGCCTCCAAGTCTACTCTTTGAGACCCAGTGACCTAGCTGTTTTAAAAACAGGGTGGCAGTAATTCAGGGTCTTTCCCCTCTCTGCGGTGAGCCTGGAGCTTCCTTTTTCTTGGCAGGATGTTCTCTATCCGCCTTTTTACTTCATGGGTTCCTTCCATTCTCAACAGGTGGTGCCACCTTTTCCAGCCCCACCCCACAGATATTCTGATTGAGCCAATGCCTTATCTTGGGAGGACTCCTCTGGGCCTATCAAGAGGCAGAAATAATCTTTTAAAATGGGAAGCCCTTTGTGGGATACCCCTCTTACCACCACCGGGCCACAAAGATGTCACCAAATCTCAAAGCAACAGAATCCTGTGGCTTGCCCACAGGTGGACAGACAGGTATACAGAGCAGCAAGCAGCACTGGGCTTGCTCTCTGGGTCCACCCTGTGTCCGCAGAAGAGATTCATCCTGGGAACAATTCTGAGTCCTCCCTCCCCCAGCAGCCCACTAAAAGTTCCCCTTACCTTCGGAGATGGTCTCCCGGGGCTGGGTGGGCATTTGAAGGACCTTGAGCTCCAGACTTTCCTGCTAGCCTAGCCCTAGCTCAGGTCCTGTCCTGTCCTATTACTGTGCTGACCACCAACTCTGCCAGGGGCTGGGTTTGTTTAGGACCCTCAATTGCCTCCTGATCAGGAGAAGGTCCATATCCAAGGTGAAGTTTAAACATGGATGGTACTTAGCTCCCTGTGGTAAAATATGGGTGAAGCTCTCAGGAAGCAAGAATCTCATACCTCCAGTGGGCAAGGGTGGTACAACCATCCCTTCCACCCTGAGCAACTTTGCTAGCATTGCCAACTTCAAATCAGCCATCCTCTCCTCTTAGGCCCCTCTGCCCTGCCCTTCTGTCCCCCTATACTTTCTCATTCCTGTATGTGTTCCTCATTCTTTATCCCAAAACATTTGCAAAAGACAATACCTCTGTTTTGTCTTAAGGCGATACATTAGAAGTAAAACCAATTGCTGTTTTTTTCCCAATTACAAAATTATCTTTGTTTGAAAAATTGAATTGCTTTCAAATGCTGTTCACCAAAAGGATGAAAAAGGTATATAAATGCCCATACCTAGAGATAATGTCTGCTGATGAAATATGTCTGTTCTGCATGCATCCCCCATCCAGGTAGCAGATTGGGACTTTTACAAGAGGCAGGCCCCTAATGCACATGAGCCATGGCTCCGTGCCCATGGGAGACTAGTTTCTTTTTACCAATTTGAGGATGCTGTGGCCACTTCCAGCCTCCAGCCAGGAAGATGTTGCTGGAGGGAGTTTGAGCAGCACTGGGTCTCCCTGAACCAGGATTGGTGGAAATGTCAGTGAGGACTGGAGAAGTGCAGGTCATGTCCTGACAGCTGGCCAGGTGGGCTTCTGAAGTGCTTCTCGACCCCCATTGCACACCAGAATCACCTGTGCAGTGTTAAAGAAAAGCCAGTGCCTGGGCCCTGCCCAGGCCCAACTGGGTCTGAATTGCCAGGGTAGGGGTATCGAGAGGACCCCAGGGTGGGTATCTTGATTTATCTTGGGTTTTAATTTTTGTTATCCTCCTTAGGTGATTCTCTGAAGCAGTCAGGGGAGAACCTTTGGGCTGCCTGCCCACAGGTAGTGATGAAAGATTCCCTCTAGTTCTGCCTGCAGAGCCCCATTGAGGATGTGACCATTTAGAGTTGGCAGGATTTTACTTCCATTATTCCACTGCCCAGTCATCTTTGATTTACAGAGAACAGGCTAAGGAGACTGGGGTGGGGGGTATTCACAGACATAGAGCTGGGATATGGCAGAGCTAAGATTCAAATCTGCAGCTCTGACCCCCAAGATCAGTGATGCTTCAATAGTAATAGACCTGTTCATAATTAGCACATTGTAAGAAACCTATTACAGGGCTGGGGATTTAGCTCAGTGGTTTCGCCACCTGCTGTGCAAGCACAAGTACCTGAGTTCGATCCCTGGTACAAAAAAAACCCAAACCTGTTACAGGGCTGAATAATAAGCAGTACTTGGTCATCCCAGCCCTGAGGTGTGTGGGTGGGGGCTCCCACCTCTGGAGGAGATGTCTGCCCCCAGCAGTGTGGGCCATCTTGTAGTCTCCCCATGTTAAATAACCCCCGCCAGCCTGGATCCACAGCCGCCCACTCGCCTGTGATGCTATCAAGATGTACCCCATTTTACAGATGAGGAATGGGCTCAACACTCAAGAGGCCTGGCCCATATCACCTGGCTGCTGGGTAGCAGTAGCAAGATGTCTGTCTGCCACTTTCCTGCTCCGAGGTGGCTGAGAAGGAGCACAGCTCTGTGTGGGGCTTGCTTGTCAGTGTCCTAGGGGTCAGAAGCCCTGCTGGGGATGCCCAAGTCTCCACTAGATTCTCCCCCTCCCTCCTCCTCCCAAGAAGTGCCCAGGCTGGCTGGGCTGGCTGCCAGTGCAGGGAGCCAAAGGTGCGTGCATTGTCAGCTCCAGAAAGTGATCAGCTGTGCCCCAGCAGGTCTGCAGAGCTGGGGGGCCAGGCTTAGATGTGGCAGGCAGGGGAAGATGGGAGCCAAGAGTGAGAACACCCCTTTCCTGCAGCCCCAGGGCTCTGGGCCAGGCTTCCTTTTGAAGGAAGGGCCTTAAGTCCTTGGCTATTCCTCCCTTGCTTGGTGTGGGCCTGCATCCTCCTCAAGCTGGCTGCCACTCTTCTCCACCCAGACCATTGCAGTGGAGTGTGCACTCTTGGAAGTGACATCTGTGAAACCTGCTTTCCAGAAAGCAGGATGGTTGTGCAGGCAGATGCAGCCAGCATTTCAGTGGGAAATGGGGCATGAGTGTGTGCTGAAGCCTTTCTTGCCCATACTCCCTGGGGACTCACTTTGGGAGGTCACTGTCAGCGGTTGTGGCTTACCTGGGTCAGAAGACCCCAGCTCACTGGGCATGGTGGCACACTCCTGTAATTCTACACTCTGGGAGACTGAGGCAGGAGGATCACAAGTTGGAGCCCAGACTGGGTGACTTAGCCAGACCTTGTCTCCAAAAAAAAAGGATGGGCATGGGAGAGCTATGGATCCTGCTCAGAGTGAAGGTCCTGGGTTCAGTTCCCAGTACTGGGGGGAAAATAAGTGAATGAAAGGAAAGAAAACAGACCACAACTTGGAGCAACCTAGCTGCTAGACACGGCTTAGACAAGAGCCTTGAGCACGGGGGTTGGGTGGTACAAGCCCTGGGCACGGAGTCTGGTCACATGCAGTCACTTAGCTGAGGACTGGGGGGCAGGCCTGCATGTTTGATGGGCTGCAGCATTCCCTGTAGGAATGTGTGCTTTCTAGCTCATTCTGCATACAGATATGAAGCTGTTCCTCCATTTCCCTTCCCTTCCAGGAGTGCACTTGTGCACAGAAGGCTGCTGCCGGGCCTGGGAAGATACTCAGTGAATGGCAGTGTTGACACACTGCCCAGGAGGTCAAGCTTGGCTCTCGACATGGGGATGGTGCCTTCTGCCCTTGGTTCTACAAGGATGACTTTTCCTGACAGTCTTCTCTGGCCTCCCATCTGGCCAACTCCTGTTGGGATGGTGGTTCTGAATTGAAGAGCCTGCAATCCTTGCCTCTTTTCCAGAATTTCCCTGTGCTCCAGGCCCCTAAAGCCCATGGCCAAGGGGTGGGGTTTTTCTATAAGCCCAGACCCGGTAGCTCCAAGGCTCCTGCCAGGCCTGGGCCACAGTAACTCCTGCAGAGTGCCTCCCTCCCCTGCCAGCTACCTTGGGGTGGACACCCAGCGCTGGCAGGAAGGGCATTCCATTTGGCTCAACCCATGAGGAATCAATTAGTGCTTGCTTTCTTTTGACTCTCCTATCTAACACCAGAGCCTGTGACATCACAGAATAGCAGCCTTGGGCTTGAGTGAGGTGGGATCCATCCCTGGTGACATGACTCTTGCAAAGTCTGGGTGTGGGAAATGTGATGGCCCATTTTCCTGATGATACCTCTTTCTCCTACGCTGAATCCCTGGGTTCAGGTGGGGCCAACTCCACCCACTGGCTTTAGAAGCAGACATCTGATCCGAGCCTGCACACAGGCTCCTGCAACTCCCCCAGCGACTTCTGCAACAAACATGGGGAAAGAGCTTTCTCTTTCTGTGGGAGTTGCTAAGTCCACAGGATATAAGCTTGGAGCTGCTGATGGCCAATCTGTTATCTATTTGAGGATGAAGCCAATAAAGAGGAAGGAGAACTAAGATGGATAGAGTGTGCTGTCCAGACTTGCCACTTCCTGCCCAGTAAATTCCCGAATCCAACTCTGCCCCTGGACTACCCTGATTATATGAGCCAGTGCTTTTTAAATTATTTTCTTTCTTTTAAAACCAGACTGAGGTGCGTTTCTATCATAGAAAGGTTTCGAATACAGTAAGTGTTTTTATGTGGTCTTTTTTTTTTTTTAAATCAGCTTTATTGAGATGTACTTCTCATGCAGTCCACCCCTTTTAAGCATACACATCCTAAGTTTTATCAAATCCACACACCTTTGCAACCACCACAATCAGAGGTGGAATATTTCTTTTTCTTCCCAAAAAAGTTCCAGCTCTCCCTTGATGGTCCGTCCCTTCAGCCTCAGACAACCACTGATCTGCTTTCTAGAGATTGCTTTTGCCTCTTCTAGAATTTCCTGTAAAGATGATCACATGGTGAGCACTCTGTGTTTGGTTTCTTTTTCTCAGCATGTTTTCGAGACTCATCCTTGTTACATGCATCAGTAGACCATTCCTTTTGTTGCTGGGGAAGATTGCATCGTGTGGATGTGCATCCGTTTGTTCAGCCACTTACCAGATGATGCATATTTGAGCTGTTTCTAGATTTTGGCTGTTATAAATAAAGTTGTTTCGGACATTGATTTATCAATCTTTGGTTGTATGTTTTGATTTTTATACATCAGGCTAGTTTTCCAGTTGAGGCAACGAGTTCAGACAGGTAGGTTGACTTGTACAGCGCCCTATGGCTGATACTCCCAAAGCTGGCGCCGTGACGGGGAGGGAGCAGAAGGGAGGGAATGAGGTGTTCCTTAACGAGGCTCAGGGCTGCTTGGGAAAGGAGCTGTTGGACACCTGGTGCCCAATACCATTGTTGCTGGGAGGAACTGTCAAGATGAGCTGCAGCCTTGGTCCTCACCTCTCTAGACCAGTATTACAGTGTATTTGTTTTTCCCCAGGGATTCCAAAGTTTGAAAGATAAAGTGTAAATAGGCTGCATTCATGAAGCCAGAATCTATTTCCCCAGCATATTCAAGATGTATCCAGAATTGTCCATCAGAGCTCACTGTGAGCTGCGAGCCAAAAGACTTGAGGCCAAGTCATTCCAGAAAAAAACAAAGAAACCTTTTTTTTGGTGTGTGTGTATGGGGGCGGGGAACCAGCACATCACTGACTCTTCCCAGAAGTCTAGAGGACGTCAGGTTGGTTCTCCTGCTCAGTCCCTTGCTCAGATGGTCCAGCCGGATCTCCGGCATGTTCTGTCTGCCTGGGTCAACCCTTGGAGGTCATGGAGTGTGTGTGATACCCAGTCCGTGAACCCATTGAGTCAACTCCCTAAGGACAGAGGTATCTGTGGACCTTCTGGTTTTGTGAGCCAATATTTTCTTTCTTTGAGCCAGAGAGACCTGGTACCACAGCTTTGTTGTGACATCACCCTTCCATACCCCTAAGTAACTCCATGCAAAATCAGCTGGTGACCAGCCCACTTTCCCTCCTGGGGCCAGATACTGTACTACATGCTTTATGTGTATTTTCTCAAATCCTCTCAGCAACCCTAGAGATAATGTATTCCCAGTTTACTCTAAGGGAAACTGAGGCACAGACACGTCACAGAGCTGGCATGCAGGTGTGTCACATACTTATATTTGGTGTGCCTCCTTGGAGCCTTTCAGCTCCCCCATCCACCAGACTCTTGGGTACTTCCTGTGCTCTGGCCGAGGACTCCAAGGGGTCCCTGCTGCTTTTTCAGAGTCTCAATCCCCACTAGCCATCAGTGCAGAGTATGGGATTGGCTCTCAAATAACTGCCAAAGGGGCTGGAGAAGGCAACCAGCTGTGTGGGGAACTTCATTCTCTCGGGTGAATTTTGAGCAATGGGAGCTGGGAAGGTAAATTCCTGTCCCTCTTCCTAGGTGTGGTTCTGTGTCACCTTGCAGAGCTTCCCGTCCTTCACCTCCTCACCTCTGTTCCCTTACCCTTGCCAAAGCCTCTGTTTTTAGGCAGTCTAACTCCAGATCTGCACTATAGTGCTTTAGCAATCACTGAACCAGAGGATGGATGTGTAGGAATGCAAATAAATGAATGACCCTCTGAGTCACGTGCTGTTGAAATGGGGATGGAGAAGTTAAGGGGAGACAAAAGATGGTACCAAGTTCATCAGCCATTATTTACTTTTACCCCTCCCCCTCCATTCATGAGGTCTAGTCAATCAAGTGTTCTCTGACCTTCCACTAACTCCTGTCTGGTACAATGGAATCGATACTCCCCAATGCTCCACACATGAAGCATGTGACACTGGCAAGATAGCCTCTGTGAGCTGGTTTCCCCACCTGTAAACTGGGGATAAAGATGGTTTCACCACATAGGAGTACTGGGAGGCTTAACTTAGTTTTGAGCATAGCACATGGACGAAGGGGGTGGTGTTGAGGCTGCCTGTCCATCATCACTTTTTCCAAAGACAGCCTGTTCTCTTGGAAGTCATAATTCTAATCTTAGTCGCACTGGGTAGCTGGTGCTGTTCCCTCGTCCCATCCTCAGGTCACCATCAGATCCAGGCTAACACCACACCCTGTGTTCTGACCACAAGAATTGCCAGCAATCTGGCCATGGGACCTAAGTCCATCCAGCTGTTGGAACAGTACCCCAAGGTTTTGCTGGAATAATCAGGATGGAGGTGCTTGCTCTTTGCTGCGATCATGAGCTTGGAGCTACCAGGGGCCAGTTTTACTATTTGGCCATTTGAGAATGAAGTCAGAACAAAGTGGAGCCAAAGAATTGAGCAGGATAACGGAGCCCCGATGACGTCTTTGTACTGTAGTTCCTGGATCCAGCTATGCCAGAACCCAATTAGCCCCTGTTATATTTAGGAGTGAATACATCCCTTAGCATTTCCCTTTTTATTGACTTACACCAGTTCAAGATGAGTTCCTGTTATTTAAAATTGAAGTGGTCCTAAGATAGTAGAGTCTTTATAAACAATTGCTGCTATTCTTGCAATTCATTGTAGACACATTACGGGTAGATGTCTACATGGAAATGTACAGGCCAGGTTCCCCAGAGGCTGCTCTGCTCCTCATATGTGAGACCCTGGATGAAGGTGGGAGGAATGAGTATTCGTCCATATGCTCCTGATACATTGCAGGTGTCTGGCATCTGGCATATGGCAGGTGAGTAATAACCATATGTTGAATGAACAAACGAAGTAGGCTTGTTGTCCACTGTCTCCTCCAGTGTGTCCTGCTTTCCATGGAGGGGGACAGACTTTGTGTTCTGTCTCTTTGCCCTGTTAGTCCTTGACTGACTTCTGAGCCTACTAGAGTGGCTGCTCTAGTAGTCTGTCTTGGCAAATTGATGTCCTGTTTTTATAATTTCAAAAATTTCCTAGAAACTTTTCTTTCTAGAACCTCATTTTTTCCTATTCCCATTCATTTATTCAATTTTGTCTTTTTTAATGTGTGTGTTGTGTGAGGTACCAGGGAGAGAAGCAGAAGGAGACAGAGCTTTGCCTGGCTTCAGGGAGCTTCTGTTTCAGTGGCATTCAGTATTCTGACAGTTGGTTCAGTGGGGTTATTTTAGGCATTTGGATAATTCTCCAGTATCCTTTTACAGACCAAACAAACTCTATAAGGAGTGTGTCTTGGTCTTAAGCTAAGCTGGAATGAATGCAGTGGGTGGGGGGCCCTGGGCTCACTGTCTGGCAAGCTTTGTACCCAGCTTTCTGAACCAAGCTCATGCCAGCCGGAACCACTGACTTATCTCACTGGTGGAGGCTCAGAGAAGTAGTTTCCCCGAGCAGAAAGGGGATCTGAATCTGCCTTTGTGCTGTAGCAGGGAGCCCTGGAGGGTCCCCAGAATGTATGACACCTGAGTGGACAGTGGATAATTATCTGTAGTCTCCCCCTAGAACTGTGTGAATATCCTTGTGGCTCTTCCCGCATTCTCTCTGGGATAACAGTGACTCGTTTCCTTGTCCACATCTGTCATCTTGATTGAAGCAGAGCTTCCTGTTGCAGTCATCTCACATTTTCTACACCCTGCACTTTGTACCAGGCACTGGCCCCTGGGAATCTCAGTGCCATAAGCATGTGCTGGTTTTGTTCCTCAGCATCCATTCTCTCTTTCTTCCAACAGTAGCTCCCCTCTTCCTTGAAGGATTGCTTTATCATTCTATTTGGTCCTGGAGGGTTTTTTTTTTTTTTGGTTTTTGTTGTTTATTGCATGCTAAGTAAGCACTCTACCATAGAGCTACATTCCTAGCCCTTTTTATTTTGAGAACACTGTCTTGCTAAGTTGCCCAGGGAGGTCTCAAACTTCTGATACTCAGACATAGACCTCCCCTGTAGCTGGGATTACAGGTGAGTGCCACCACTCTCGGCTTGACAACCAAGTGGTCACATGATTCTAGTGAAGCCAATCATAGTTTGGCACACTCTGGGTTGGTCGGAGGGTTGGACATGTGAGCTCTTCCCTGGAACATTCTGAATCTCCCCCACGGATCATGTGTTAGCTGAGTATCTAACTCCAGAGCTGCCAGAGGCTTTGGGCAGGAGCCTGAGAGGATGAAGTCCTCAATCTGTCTGCTCAGGTCAGCCCCTCTGCCTTTCTGCCTTGCACAGGGCAGTAGATTTTCACCCCCTTTTAACCTTTTAAGTAGTATCAGAATAAAGCAGGAATAGGTTAACAAATCAAATGGAACAAAAGAACTTATAAAGGATATCACCAGACTCTTCACTTATTCTTCCTTCTTCCCCCCTACTTTACTCCCAAGGCAAATTATCGTACATATTTCCTTTTGTGGTTTTATTCTTCTGATAGATAACTCTGTAACTGTAGGTCATATGCTATTTATCTGTTTCTTTCTTTTTTAAAATTTTAATTCAGTGTTGAGGATTGAAACCAGGGTGCCTCATTCATACTAAGCAAGTGCTGTACCACTGAGGTACGTCATCAGACATTTTAAAAAAAATTTTGGAGCCAGTCTCACTAAATTGTGTAGGTTGCCCTTAACTTTGATCCTCCTGCCTCAGCTTCCCAAATAGCTGGGATTACAGTCATGTACCACCTTGCCCAGTTTACATGAGTTTCTCAGTTTGTAACTTTTGACCAATATCCATTGACTTATCTACAAGATACAAGAGAATTTAACTTATTTAAACTCCTAACTTCCTTTTTGAAATTTGTAATACATCTAGCATATATCTACTGACTCCCTCTAACTCTACTGAAATGTCTATTCTGTCCCACCCTTTTTAGGAAAAGCAGCATCATGGATGTCCCTACCATCTCCTCTCCTTAGTCACAGCCCACGTTCATTGGCTATAAATGTTTACATGGTCCATGTAAAAATTCACATTCTCTTCTACTCTGTAATTAAGTTTTTGCATCCTTGGCCACAGGATGATTCAAAATATGAAAAGCCAAGAAATAACATTCATGTTACAAGATTTTTAGGTACCACTTACTGTAAACTTCCCTTTCAGCCACTGATAGTTTGATTTGGGTTTGTTAGGTATGGCCAACAGTTTCCAAACTGCCTGCTCAGGTTTTGTTGAAGTGGACAAGATGTGTCCACATGGCTTCACTGCACCATGGGACAGCCCCCCAAGCTGGTATCATGGGCCTGAGACCTGCACTGTCACGTAGAGTTTTGAGCTTAGAAAAGTACTGTGCTTGAGTTAATGCTCTGTGGTCAGTGTTTTGAAATTGTTAATGATTTTTAATGAGAGGAGCCACAAAAGCCAGGGATTTAGCTCAGTGGTGCCGGTCCCTGCCTCGCAAGTGCAAGGTCCTGAGTTCGATCCCTGGTACTGGAAAAAAAAATTGGTTTTTAATGAATTGCTTGAAGCATCAGTAATTAACAACAATCAGCAAGAGAGAATTGGACACTATATGCTTCTTGTTGGAAGAACTCAATGAGATACCTAATGACAGTCTTACCAAAGCAAAAACAAAGACTTAAATCTGATCAAGCCTCTTTTTTTTTTTTTTTTTTTGTACTGGGGATTGAACTCAGGACCTCACGCTTGCCAGACAGGTGCTGTGCTGCTGACCTAAAATATACCATGAGGCAGCAATCTTCAAAATCCACACAGCACCATATCCCACAGGCCAAACAACTAGTTTCTTCCAATAAAGAAACCACAACCAAAGACAAGAACAAAACAAAATCTCTAGACCAAAAGAGACTAAAAGACATACTGACCGCTTGCAATGTGTACTTGGAGCTAAGTTTAAACAAATGATCAAAAAGCCATTATGTGATCATTAGAAGTTTGAATAATGACCAGTTTTTTGACAATATTAGGAGCTATTAATTTTTTGGGGTGTGATATGGTATGGATTATGGTTTTTTGTCTGTTTTGTTTTTTATGAGGACGAGTTCTTTCAGAAACACACAAAAAATATTTATGGATGAAATAATGTCATGCCTGGTTTGCTTTTAAAATAAGACCTAGAGGGGCTGGGGATTTAGCTCAGCAGTTTTGCTGCCTGCTGCACAAGCACAAGGACCTGAGTTCGATCCCTGGTACCAAAAAATAAATAAATAAATAAATAAATAAACAAATAAATAAATAAATAAATAAAATAAAATAAGACCTAGAGGATGGGGATGGGGAAGGGGGAGGGTGGGTCTGGATAAGGCAGGATGATAATTCTCACAACTGAGTGATGGAGACATGGGGGTTTGTTATCCTACTGTCTCTTTTTTGAACCAAAACATTTATTGGTACATTTTAGATATACGTAATTATAACATTCATCATAGGGAATTTGTATCTATACATGATACATCTTGCTTCTTTTTTTCCCATTCCCTCCTCTTTCAACCCCTCTTCCTCTCTTTACACAAGCTTTGTTTCCATTTTTTCCTTCTATTTTCTTTTTCTCTTGTCCTTTCTTCCCTCTCCCCTTCCCTTATTCCCCTTCTCATTTAAGCATTTTCTTTTTTTTTTTTTTGGTACTGGAGATCAAACTCAGGACCTTGTGCTTGTGAGGCAGGTGGTGTCACCACTGAGCTAAATCCCTGGCCCCATTAAACATTCCCCCCCCAAAAAAATTTTTTTTTAAATTTAAAAAATAAAATAAAAAGAACCTTTTTTTCCCATTTACCAATATCTGTTATACATTTTGCTCCTTACTTTCACTTTTGGTTTCTCACACCAGAGAAATAATGAGGTATTTAAACATGTGTGTCCGATTTATTTCACTTAAGCATATGGTCTGAAGAGGTCAGGGATTTAGCGCAGTGGCAGTGTGCCTGCTTGGCAAGCGCAAGGCCCTGAGTTTGATCCCTGGTACCAAAAAACAAAAACGAAAACAAAGAGCATGGTCTCAAGGTCCATCCATTTAGCTATAAATGTCTGAAGCTCATCCTTCTTTATGGCAGCATAGCACTCCATTGTATAAAAAATACGTCTTCTTTATCTGCTTGTCAGTTGATGGGCACTTGGGCTGTTTCCAAGCTTTAGCTATTACACACTGTGCCGCTATAAACATGGGTGCACATATATCACTGTGGTATGATGCTTTTAATTCTTTAGAAAGGATAGCAAGAAGGGGACTAGCTGGGTTGAATGGAACCTCTAGTTTTAGTTTTTTGAGGAATCTCCACACTGATTTCCACAGTGGTTGCACCAGTCTGCCCTCCCACCAACAGTTGGGAAGGCTTCCTTTTTCCCCCACAGTCCCACCAGCATTTGTTGTTGGTTGACTTCTTGATAATAGCCATTCTTTCTGGAGTAAGATAGAATCTCAGCATTGTTTTAATTTATATCTCCCAGTGATGTTGGACATTTTTTATATATTTATTTGCCACTTCAACTTTTTCATCTGAGAAGTGTCTATTCATTTCAGATGCTCATTTTTGGGTTGGCTCTTTTTTTTTTTGGTACCAGGAATCGAACTCAGGACCTTGCACTTTCGAGGCAAGCGGTGGAACCACTGAGCTAAATCCTCGGCCCTGGATTGTGTCTTTAAATTTGAGGGGTCTAATTTTTTTTTGAGTTCTTTATATATTCTAGATATTAGTCCTTTGAGGAACAGCTGCCAAAAATTTTTTCCCACTGTGGGTTGTCTCTTCACTCTGTTGGTGATTTCTTTGGCTGTGCAAAAGCTTTTTAATAAGATGAGGTCTCAGTTGTTGATTCTTTGTGATAGTTCCTGTGCAATCAGTTTTCGTTCATAAAGTCTTTGGCTACAGCCCTGTCTTCAAGAATTCCATCTATTCTGTCTTACAGCAGGTTTAGTGTTTCTGTTTTAGTATTTAGATCTTTGATCCATTTCAATTTGTGTTTAGTGCACGGTGAAAGATACGGGTCTAGTTTTAATCTTTGGCATGTGGAATGCCAGTTTTCCCAGCACCATTTATTAAAGAGGCCATCTTTCTTCCAGTGAAGAATTCCTATTATCCCTTTTTGTGTGTAAATTTCCATTTGTAGCACATCCCTTCCAGCCTGTGATAGGGGTCTGAGGGTGGGACATGTGGGAAAGAGCCAGGCCTTCACAGAGCAGGGGATAAGCACTAGTTTAAAGGACATTGGTCTTATCTCTCCCTTGCCACCTCCTCTGGCCAAGCTGGGCTCTGGAGTGTTGCAGTCCCCGGTGCCCAGGCGCAGATCAAAAGGGTGGCTTTCTCTGTCTTGGATGAGTTCACAGAGCAGGACACTGTAATTGTGGAACTCCGCCCCCTCCCTCCGAGCCCAGTTCTGCACGCCACAGTCACATCCTCAGCCACGTCAGGCCCTCTGGCTGCCAACACGGGCGGGTGAAGGTGCAGCAGGTGGTGGGAGCTGCAGGGCATTCCCGTGCCTTTCCCACAGCTCCCTGGTGCTGGCAGTGTGGCCAAGTCCAAGCCAGGATGGAAGGATATGGAGAGTCGGAGGGCCACTCCCAGGCCCATCTCCCAGGAGTGCTCCCCAGGGGGTGCCCGAGTTGCTGTGTGACCTTGACAAGACCTGGGCTGGGGGCACCCCATCCAATGGGAGGCAGCCTGGTGTTTATCGATGGAGTGCTGCTACTCTTTGGGGAGGGATGATGTGTCCCAGTTGCCATTCCTGGACCCCCGCCTGTTAAATGCCAGCTGCAGTGCCTCTCACTGTGGCAGTCAAGAAAAGCCCTGCCAGGCTGGGGATTTAGCTCAGTGGTTTCGCCACCTGCTGCGTAAGCACAAGGACCTGAGTTGGATCCCAAAAGAAAGAAAAGCCCTGCATGTTTCCAAGTGCCTCTGACTTAGGGACCACTGTGGGTCATTAGAGCCTTACCCGTCCCTAGTCCAGTACATCTGTGTGTCTTGAGAACTCAGAACAGATTGGAGAAGGAAGGAACAAGAGCTGTAAATATTGCTCACAAACTTGCAAGGAAATGAAATCATGGCTGGGTCTTGAAGTGTAACTAGGAGTTTGTAAAGTAAGCAAGAGATGTGGATGGAGAAAGAGGAGTTCGCCACCTCGCAGGTGAAGGATCAGTTGCACAGGGCTCAGGGGCACAAAAGAGAAGAGAGTGTTTAGGGTAGTGTGGAAATTCCCCAAGGCTTTCAAATGGACCAGGGCTACACATGCATGCGACAGAGATGGCAGACAGTGCTTCAACTTGTAGACAACAGGAAACTTGCAGGGCTTTGCAAATGGGGCAGGAATTCACTTCCCCTCCGGAGCAGACACAGGTTTTCCCACCCTGGTCCCTCTGGACTGAGAAATCATTGATGCCTACCTGTGGATCAAGAGAATGTCTCACTCTTCCTGGGGCAGCTACTAAAAATGTAGCTGCTCAGCTGAGGTTTCTGCCCCAGTGGGAGAGGGATTTGGAGGTGACAGTGAGGGAGTGAGCTGCTCAGACTTGCTAGCTAACCTATACCAGAACTCTGTGAGTGGGTGTGGGTGTGGGTGTGTGTGTGTGCCCACGAGTGTGTGCCTATGCACAGGCTATTCATTTCTCCATTTAGCAAGCACTGACCCGCTCCACACCCTCATGGAGTACATGAATCAGTGGCAAAGAAAGAGATAAATGAGAAAACAAAATGAAATGGACTGTGTAAGCGAGAGGGTGAGATGACTGGGGTGGAGGTGGCAAATGACCCAGCCAGAGGGGAGAGCCTGCTAGATGGGCTGGTCGCACAGATGGCTCAGAGCAGGCTGCATTCAAGCTGAGCATTGCTAGTGGGCACCTGAGGGTCTGGGCCACCACACTGCCTCTTATCAGGGGCTCCCCTCCTCTCGATGGCCCAGAGGCCACTGGGCTGCTCTACCCTGCCCAAGGGGGTCGGTGACTCCAGCCAGCTGGTAAGAATGTCCATCCCTCCAGCTCTTGGGCAGAACGACAGACAGTGGTGGCTTGAGTCCCCCAGCTGTGTCCTGCTACACATTCCTGTCCCAGATCCATGTCTGCCCTTCTTGTCACTTGGGCCCATAGAGTCCGATTTTCTACCATTCCCATCAGTTTTCCTGTGGGCAGATCTATCTCTGTGAGGGTTTGCTTTTGACTTTTTAATGAGCAAAGCTGGAGCAAGGGTGCTAGGAGAGCAGAGGGGGCTTGCAATATCCCCTCTTTATAGCACACTCAGCAGGGGCTGCCGAGCCTCCTGAAGCCAGGCACCTTTCCATGGTTCGCACGCACATGCACACACATACACACACAGGCACACACTGGACCCTCTACGCACTCCCTCCCTCCTCAGCAAGAGCAAGGCAGAGCGCAGCCCTGGCAGGCCTCCCTGGGAGGAAATGCCAGCCGCATTTCTTTAAGCCTCACTCAGCCTCCCCAGGGACCCTCAGGCCGCCCTAACGCTTCCTCTGAGGCCTTGTCAGTGCGCAGGCCTGGCCCACCCCGGGCAGTCCTCCGGCAGGGCCCTGTGACTCAGGGCTCAGTCAGGCAAAGGCAGGATGTCAGCGCCATTCACTGCGCCATGAGGAATCTCACTCTTCTATTTATAGGCAGCACAACTGCTGGCCCAGCCTGGCTAGAGGAAGTGGCCACTCCTGCCATCGAGTCAGGGGAGTGGGGCAGCGAGTCAGGAACCGGGACATGCCACTCCCTCTGCCTGCCTGGGGTGACTTCCAGGGTAGGGCTGGCTCTTCCACTTTGGAATGGCCACGGGCAGGACAGGCCAAGAATGAGTGTGTGGCCGTGGGACTCATCAACTGAGCAATTAGAGGTGGTAGACATGAGGTGGCTTGACCATGAGCCTTGGTTACTTTTCTTGGGAAGCTAAGACTCTGATACCTCCTAAAGGCTGTCATGGAAGTTCTTCAGTCTTACAACAACTTTATAATGTAAGCCCATTCAACAGAAGACAAAACGGAGGTCCAGAGAGTGGTGCCTCGAGGTTCACAAACACTTTTGTTTGCAAACAATTTGGTTCACAAACAGAAACATTTGGCAAAATTTTGTTTTTGTATGCAGACTCTGCATCGGGTGACAAACACAGCCACAGCCATCTTTCCCACAAACACAGACATGGCCATCTCTTCCAAAATCATAGAGCAAATTAAGTTTGTGAACCAAGGTACCACTGTACTTGCCTGGCTTTGAGTGTGTGCACAAATACAAGGGATGATCAAAATATATGGCGAATATTTACATTAAGAACATTTATGATAGTAAAAGACATATTGCCATTTAATCCTCTATCAAAATACTCCCCCTTAATTTGAACACATTTATCTCACCATTTTCACCACTTTCTGAAGCAATTCTGAATGTTCTGTATTGTGAGTGCTTTATAAAGTGTAATCAAAGATGGTAAATTCTGCTGCCAAGTGCCACCCAACAGAAAAGGAGGCTTATAAAAATGTTAGGATATGTCCTCATCCCCTTATTCACTGGATCTGCCACCGTGTGACTCCTGGCTCTTCCTCAAAGTCAAAATTACCATGAACAGTAAATGTTTTGAATCAATTTAGGACATTGAAGCAGCCACAAGAGTGCAATTAAAGACACTCATGAAAGATGACTTTCGGAGCTGCTTCACAAAGTGGCAAGAATGATGTGGTAGTGTGTTTGAAGGGAGAGGGAATATTCTGAGGAAGATTAATGGTGATGCAGCTTTTACTGTAATTTTTTTTTAAAGAAAATTTAAACATTCACCATATTTTTCAGTCACACCTCTCATGTCCTATATGTGAAGTGTGTAAAATGGGAGCTGCCCACTTGTCAGGGGGATATGTTGGGGCTAAGCGGGATTACTGGGGCCATTGTTAATTTGATGCCATCTCTCTGTAGGCGCATCTGTCTACGTGGCTGACCTTAGTTCTCAGCTGAGCCTGCATCTCTGACTGAGTTGAAGGATGCTCATGTTTGTTTCCTGCACTGGACCCCTTAAGGTCTGGAAGGGAGTCTTGTTCCTCTTATGACCCCTCCACACACACCCACCACACACACACTTAGGGCTTGGTACCCAGCAGGTGCTTGGTAGAGCCCCTCCTGCCTGCCCCCAGGGGCCCTTGGAGGCTCCCCTGGCCTCACACTCTGCTTACACTGGCAGCAGCCCTTTTGGCATCTCTGCCACATGGGGTCAGTGTGCAGGACAGATGCTCAGGAAACACAGAGGACCTGACTTCTAGGGAGGCCATGCACTGGGAGCCAGGCTTCGAGTTTTAGGACTTCTGTCCTCATATCCTTTAAGTGGATCCAAGTTCCTGACCAGCAGAGCCTTCCCACTTGGGGCCAGTTCAGAGGACCCAGACAGTGCTGCAATAGATACTGAAAATCTGCCCTCACCACGGGGAAAACCCTCATTCCTTCCTTAGTCTTCCTGGAGTAGTTCTCCAGTACCTTCCTGAGGCCAAGACCCGACCACTCTCCCAGGGTTGTGTGACACCCACTGGTCCACCATGCATGGCCCCTGGGCCGAGGGTCTGGTTACCCCTCCCTGCCTCCCTGACCCTGGAGAAACTTGCAGCAGCTGAGGAGAGTTGTTGGAGAGCTCAGGGAGCTGTCCCACAGCCAGGCAGACAGGGTCTGGGAAATGGGGGGTGGCGCTCACTGCCTGGAGCCCCCCAGAAGCCCCTCCTGCCCTCTCCCAGTGCCCCCATCTCCATCCCCTGCCCCTTTCCTCTGGAAGCCTCTTGAACCAGGTCCTCACTCCTCGCCCACCTGGGTGATCATAAACCTCAGGCCTTTTTGTGCCGTGTAAGTGTGCCTGACTGTCAACAGCTTTTCTCTCCTGAGCAGGATCCAAGAGGCGCAGAGCAGGGCATGTGGTGGGGGACAGGTTGGCTCTCCTGAGGAAGGGAGGCTGTGTAGGAGTTAGTGTGAGGAGAAAAGGGGTCCCCTGGCGTGAAGAGCCTGGGAGTGCGACTTGGCAAATGCTAGAGGAGCTCTGACTGGGGGACTCCTGGAGTATGGACGCTTCAGGAGCAGTCAGGGTTGCAGTGGTGGGCACAGCTCCAGGGCTGGGGGCAGATGAAGCTTCAGAGCGCTAACCTGGTGCGAGCTGCTGTTTGTTTCTTGGGGGGTTTTTTTTGGTACCGGGGATCAAACTCAGGACCTCGCACTTGCAAAGTAGGCGGCAGAACCACTGAGCTAAATCCCCGGCCCTCAAGCTGCTGTTTTGAAAGGTGCCCTGGCTGCAGGGTGAGGGGCTGAGGAGACAAGCCTGTGGCAGATGCATTGCAGCCTTCAGGTGAGAGACAACAACTGAACTAGGCAAGGGGCAGTGAAGAAAATGAGGCTGGGGGAGAGCGATGGTGTAGGACTCCCCAAGGCCCACTCAACTGGGGCGGCTCAGCATGACCAGAGTGAGGAGAGGCAGCGTCCCTGATGGGATGAGAGTGCAGCCCACGGACCCTGTCCACCGAGCCTGCCAGACAGGGCAGAAATGACATCATTTTCACGTACTTAACACAAGGTAAATGGGGGAAAGTCCAAATACTTATTATCTAACTTGGTAGCAGCCAGCTGCTGCCTCCTTATCAGCTGGTTTCCTGAGATTCCAGTATCCTTGTGCGGAGCCGAGCCAGCACCACAAGGGCTCCTCTTCCTGGGCACCGGGTGCCCTGGCCCTGGTGCCAGGCCGTGCTGTGGGGCTTTGCGTTGTTCCCTATAAGTTGATAGAGCTTGGCCTGCCGAGGGCCAGGCATCAGGCCAGACGGTGGTGTGCGGGGTGCAGTGGAAGCCTAAGAAAGTGTGGTCAGGGGCTGGGATCCCAGTGACCGGGCGGGAGGGTGTGGTACTCCAGGAGTAGGGGAAGGAACCGAGGTGCACAGGGGCAAGTTGAGTAAGTACTCAGGCGTGAGCTGAAACCCACAAGGCATCTTGGAGATTATCCAGTCTGACCCTTGAGTGTGCAGATGGATAAACTGAGGCCCAGAGAAGTCAAATGGCTTATGCAGCATCATACGGGGAGAGGATGCTCTGAGGAGCCCAGGTGTCCCGATGTCAGTAGTCCTTTCTGACACATACACTGAGGAATTAGTTCACTGGAGGATACAGGAAAAATGGACACAGGTAGTCTAGCCTTCCTGCTCCCACTCCTCACCCAAACACACACAGGTTGGTTCTCCAGAAGGACAAAGGTATATAGAGAAATCTCTTTCTCATGAGTGGATCCCAAGTGCTTTTCCTTGACCTCCAGGCCTGGAGGCAAGAGGAGGGGCTTCCTCCCGTGGACATAGCTCAAGGGCAGCCACCAGCAGCAGCCAGGCAACAACAGAGCACTGTGCAGGGAGTGGACCCCTGTCCACCGTCCCCTGGCTCCACATTCCCAGGATGGAGGGAGGAACCTCTTAAAGAGCCCAGAGGAACAGCAAGTTCCTGGTGCTGATCACACCCAGGGCCTTTCTCTTACAAAGCAAACCCCCACAAATGATCTGGTAGATTTTGTTCTCTGCTTTAAAAAACAGACATCACAAAGGATGACAGCAGTACTCCTCTTTTTCTAATGTCAGTTGAGTAAAGCAGGCAGCATGGAGAAAAGCTGGGGAGCTAGTCCTGTAGCCCTGGACACATCCGTAGTTCCTCTTGGGCCTCAGTTTCCCCATTAATATTGAACCCTAAGCATCCCAAGCCTCATTGACCTGTGAGTTTGGATGACTTCGTGTGAATGTGCAAAGCTGATCTCTCCAAGGCCCCCTTCCTCTCCTGGGAGTTCTAATCACGTCTTTTGAGGGCCCCAGAGGGAAATAATGCCTGGCCCCTTGGGTTATGTGATCAGCAGGGTAAAAGCCCCCAGTGATGTCCACATCCTGCTCCCAAAACCTGTGATTATGTCACATTACTGGGTAGGGCATTTTACAGGTGTGATTTGCAAAGAGCTTTGAGATGTGGAGGTTTGCCCGGATCATGGTGCTGGGCCCGGGGTCATCACAGCATCTTTAAAGAGGCAGGGGGAGGGGAAGTGGTGGGACAGAGTAGAGGGACAGAAGGCAAGCATCACATGGTGGGAGGAAGGGCCAAGGGGTGAGCATGGCCCCAAGACAATGGATGCTCCCCTGCAGCCTCCAGAAGGACTACAGCACCTCTAGCACCCTGGCCTCAGACTTCTGGCCTCCTGAACTGGAGGACAGCAAGTTTGTGTTGCGTTGAACCAGTAAGTTTACGGCAATTTGTTCAGGCAGCAGTGGGAAGTGAATGTGGGTTAGGACAGATGGCTGCCCAGGCCACCCTGCCTGTCTCCCTGTTGTCCTGCTGGGTACCAGCTCTTGGTAACTGGAAGACACAGCAGCCTCTGCTGGTCTCAATCTCCTCTCTTCCTGCAAGAGCCACCAATGCCTGGAGGTATCAGCCTGTCCACCCAGCAGCCAACATGGGCAATCTGTGAGGAACAGTCGTCCTCTCGTGGCTCCTAACTGTCTGTCCCCCACTCCCTAGCACAGACCCAGCCCCAGGCTGGGACCGCCCTGACCAACAATGCCCAGGCTGGATTCTGAGGGGCTCCCTGTGCTGGATGCCCCTTAGCTCATCATAAATGCTTCCCACTCAACCCACTATCTCCGAGGTGGGTGAACATTCTCAGTAGGAACTACCCCAGCTGTGGCTCAGGATTTATATATTTCTTCTTAAAGCCTTGTTAGCTCCTATGCAAATCACTGGTGCATCTTGGAGCGAAAAGGCAGGGGCACTGGGGACATGGCAGGTGCCAAACTCTGCATGCCACAGACTGGCCATGGACCAGTGTAGAGGGCAGAGTGTCACCTGCCCACATGGCTCATAAGTTGGCATAGTTCTGAGGTGGGTTTCAGGCCATTTACAAGCCCCCCAGGCCTCCCTGGTCCTCTGTTGGCCTGGACCCCTGATATTGCTGGCCCTGTCCCATCCCACTCCCCAGATGTGCATCCTCTGGCTGCTGAGCATCAGTGACAGTGGCCAGCCCCTCCTGTGGCCCACTGAGCAGTTTCTTTCTGGAGAAACTTTGATAACAGTCAGTTATGCAGGATCCCTGGAGCATTTTTCTCTGAACAACATTTCAAACTTGCACTGAATTACACAAGTAACGTACATTCCCTGAAGGAACAAAATCAGGAAAACAATTAAGCAAAAAAAAACCGCATAAAACAAAACAAAATACTAAATAGAAATGATTTCTAATCCTTCCTATCTGGAAATAATAATCCAATAATCCACTGCCAACTTTTGGTATATATCTCACATATTAATCTGATAATTTATTATTTCTGGAATATTGTTTATTTAACACTACCACGATCATATCACACAAACTACTCCTACACAGCTTTTCTCACTCAGCAAATGTGTGATGAACTGTATTCTGTGTCAACATACATGTGTCCACGATACCATTTTTTCATCCTTGTATGCTTATATGACTGTGCTATAATTTATGAAGTCAGTTATTGAATAATTATATTGTTTCAGTTTTTTTCAAAACTGTAAACAAGCTGGGTGTGGTGGTGCACACCCATAATTCCAGCTACTCAGGAGGGCAGGGGGTTTGCAAGTTTGAGGCCAGCCTGAGCACCTTAGCAAGACCCTGTCTCAAAATAAAGTAAAAAGGGCTGGGGATGTAGCTCAGTGATAGAGCACTTGCCTAGCATGGCTTCCATCCCAAGAAACACACACACACATACACACACACACACACACACACACATACTGTGAACACTGTTGTCTTATGTGCAACCTTCTTTGCCTTGTTCTTCCCCGGCTGGTTCGGAAGGACACATTCCTAGAGTTGCAATGGCTATCAGAACGTGCCTTTGGTGCATATTCCTGGCCTGCTCTTAAATCCACTCCCATTTCTTGCATGCTCTGGATTTGCCTCCCACTTTAGCATTGGCTCAAGGACAAGTAAATTTAGGTAAATCTGCTATTTGTAATTCTCTGGGCTACTTCTCTCCATTAATATGTATGAATGAAAAGATGATTCTAGTTTTCATTTTTAAAATGCCAACTATGTTTTCACCCCAGTGTTCTGCTGTGCCTGGCTTTTCCTGGTAGTTTTGGGACTTGGATTAAATGCTGCTTTCTTCTTAGAGTAAGAAATTCCTGGATGAAGCCAGACACTGTGGTTTCTCTGAGCCTCAGTTTATTCATCTGTAAAATGGAGACCTTATCAGCACTTTGTGGAATTTTCATGTGGATAAAAAGTACCCAGGTGGATAAAAAGTACCCAGGTGGCATCTGACACATGGGGAAATCTCAGCGCTTCAGTTCCTTCCTCCTCTCCAGGACCAGACAGGGTGCAGCAGGGCCTCAGCACTGGACGCCTGGCTCCTCTTGGCCCTGTTTCCAGCTGACTCTACCCACATTTTCAGCTACGCAAAGCTGACCGTCTCCCCCCAGAACAACTCCCAGCTTTGCTCCCCCTTAAAAGGTCCTTGAGCTCTCAGAAGGACAACCACACAAGGGAACAGAACATTAGAGGAAATTGCTTGTCTAAAGTAGACAGATAATTTTCATTTCATCCTTCCCTCTGTGTTCTACTTTCTCTGTCTCCTCACTGTCCCTTTTTTACATAAGCCAGGCATGAGGGCGATATTATTCTTATAAATTCTTGAGACGGATTATGTAATAATCTAGACTGGAGACTGAAAAAGAAAAGGTGACTGCCTGGTGAGTGCACGGAAATCTCTACAACTATTAAAGAAGATAAAGCCAGGCCCCTTAGCCTCTCCACGCTCAGTGGCAGGCAGGCTTCACTCTCCAGTTCTCCAGCCACAGCCCCAGAGGGTGGCTTAGAGCTGTTCTGCCCAGCCTCCCCGAGGGTCAGGGCCAGAGGTGGGTGCCTGGGCCCCAGGCTGGACCTTCTGAACCAGATTTTTCTGAGAAGAGTTCTAGACATTTATAAATGCACATTTTACATTTAACAGATGGCCCTGGGTAATTCGTGTGTGTGTGCACATGCATGTGCATGTTTGTCATACAGAATAGTGATGTTTGTTTTGAGGAACTGCCACATGCATATATGCATATAACGTATCTTGGTTATTTTCTTTCTTTATTTTTTTGGTACCGGGAATCAAACTGGGGACCTCACGCTTGCAAGGCAGGCTCCGGAACCACTGAGCTAAATTCCCAGCCCTATGCCATATTTTCTTTATCCATTCATCTGTTGCTGGGCTTCTAGGCTGTTTCCAGAGCTTAGCTACTGCAAACTGAACAACTATAAACATGGGTATGTGAACAACTATAAACATGGGTATGCAGGTGTCACTATGGTATGATGTCTTTAATTGTTTCAGAAATATACCCAGGAGTACAGCTAGGTCAAATGGTATTGCTTGGGCCAGGGATTTAGCTCAGTGGCACAGCACCTGCCTCGAAAGTGCAAGGTCCTGAGTTTGATCCCTGGTACCAAAAAAAAAAAATGGTATTGCCATTTTTAGGGTTGTTTTTTTTTTGAGGAATTTCCATGCCTATTTACATAGCAGCTGTACCAGTTTATATTCCCATCAGCAGTGTAGAAGGGTCTGTCCCTTCCGTATCCCTCACATCTTCATCAGAGTTCATCATTTTTTCTTTCTTTATTTCTTTTTTGAGACAAGGTCTCATTTGTAGCCCAGGCTGGCCTTGAACTTGTAGTGAACCTCTTGCCTCAGCCTCCTGAGTGTTAGGATTACAAGCAAGCGCCACCACACCCAGCTGTGTTCATTGTTTTTAGTGTCCTTGATGATAGCCATTCTGACTAGAGTAAGATGGAATCTTAGAGTCATTTTGATTTGCATTTCTCTAATGGCTAAAGATGATGAACTTTTTTTTCATGTACAGTACTTACTGGCCATTTGTCTTTCTTCTTTTGAAGAGTCTTTTTACTTCATTTGCCCATTTTTTGATTGGGTCATTTGATTTTCAGGGTTTGGGGTTTTTTTTAGCTCTTTACATACTCTAGATATTAGCCATCTATTAGAAAAGTAGCTAACAAAATTTGTCTTCCATTCTGTAGCTTGTCTCTTCTGTTGATTGCTTCTTTTCCTGTGCAAAAGCTTTTTAATTTGATGTTGTCTCATTTGTTAATTCTTATGCTATTTCCTGTGCTGTTGGAGTTCTATTCAGGAAATCCTTGCTTATGCCTATGGCTCCAAGTGTTTCCCCTATGTTATCTTCCAGCAGCCTCAAAGTTTTTGTTTATATCTAGCTTCTTTCTCCATTTTTACTGGATTTTAGTACAGGGTGAAACATATGGGTCTAGTTTCCATCTGTTGCAAGCTGATATCCAGTTTTCCCAGCACCATTTGTTAAAGAGGCTGTCTATTCCCCAATGTATGTTTTTGACCCCTCTGTCAAAAATCAGACAGCTGCAGGTGCTTGGCATTCTTTCTTTGTCTTCTGCTCTATTTTGTTGGTCTATATGTCTGTTTTGTGCTAGTGCAATGTTGGTTTTACTATCATAGCTTTGAAGCATAACTTGAAATCAGGTATTGTGATGCATCCAGTACTGCTCCTTTGGCCCAGGTTTGCTTTAGCTATTCTGAGTCCATATGAACGTTAGGATTTTTTTTTTCTAATCCTGTGAAGGATGCCGTAGGTATTTTAATAGGGATTGCATAGATATAGGGGGATATATGTAACTCCAACATGCCAGATATCAGATAGGCGGAGTTGGTGTTCCCCAAAGTCGAAGAATGAATTCTAAGGAACAATGGAGGTTAAGAGTAGGAAAATTTATTGGGGAATAGGAATGGGGAATAAGAATGGGAATAAGAATAGCTTCCTAGGAGACAGGAGGCGTCCTGAATGGGTTGCCAATGAGACCATTTCTCAAAGGAAATTTTATAGAGCAAAGTCATGTGGGGCAGGTACAACATGAGTAAAAACTATAATCAACCTGGGGCAGGGGATTTAGCTCAGTGGTTCTGCTGCCTGCCTTGTAAGCACAAGATCCCGAGTTCGATCTCTGGTACCAACCCCCACCCCCACCCCACAAAACAAAACAAAACTATAATCAACCAATAAAATTACAAATATAGTCACTTAGGTAATATTGGCCCAATAGTAACAAGGGTATATAGACAACATTAACCTTGGTCCATAATCTGTAGTCTTAGTTTTAAATCTTCTTAGTCTTAGTGGGTGGGAGAGGATGGCCCACTCTTAATGAGATAATGGTCTAACTATTGAGAAATCCCAAAAGGGTGGTACCAATAACCTCAAATTTCGTTTCATCCCTTAGGGGAAGTATGAAAATCTGGCCATTGTGACTTGAATCTTCTTCAGATGTGCCTCCAATGTGCTCTCATCCTCTGCATTGACTTTGAGGGCTTATCCCTGTCTGACTGCCTACAATATTTTTACCTAATTTAGCTGTCTATATCAGCATTAAATCTATAGATCACTTTTGGTAATATTTCTGTTTTCATGATATTAGTTCTTTGAATCCAAGAACAAGGGATGTCTTTCTATGTTCTAATGTCCTCTTTGTTTTTTTTCTTCAGAGTTCTGCAATTTTCATTATAGACCTCTTTTACCTCCTTGGTTAGATTGATTCCTAGGTATTTAATTTTTTTTGAAGCTACTGTAAATGGATTGTCTTCCTTACTCCTTTCTCAATGGTCCCAGGTAATTCTAATCCTAAGATAAAATTAAAGATGTTGCTACCAGAGGGAGACAACCTCAGTAGTTTTCAGCCTTGCATATACGTTAGAGACCTTGGGGGACCTTTAAAACCTCTATGCTCAGTTAAATCAGAACCCCAGTCTTGAACTGTGTTCAAGGGTCTGACTACACATGTACCACGAGTGTGGAGTCCTCACTTGGCTTTGTCACTCACTCAGTGGATGGCATCACTAGGCCGCCGTTTCCACACCTGCAAGGTGAAGGACGTAGACAAGCCTAGTGGACAATGTTTTCCGTCCCATGTGTCAGTCTGAATGATGGGTAATGGCTGCCTGTGCAAAAATATTGAGAAGGATTCTGACTAGGACTGGGCTAAGGGGAGATGCCTTCATTGTTTTGTTTTGGGTTTTTTGGTACCGGGGATGGAACTCGGGTCCTTGTACTCGCTCAGCAGGAGGCAAAACCACTGAGCTAAATCCCCAGCCCTCCTTCATTGTTTAAAGATGTCTGCCACGGTTACAGATCAGAGGGCATTGGCTCGTGTGTTCACACAGATCACAACCTGACTGAATAGCCACGGAGTGAGGTGCCCCAGCCTAGGGAGCGGGGACATGGACCATGAGGTGAAGGGCCCGGGAAGGGATATGAAAGTTTCCCGAAGACAAGGCGCTTACCAGCTGGGTGTGGTGCTGTGTGCCTGTAATTCCAGGCTAAGGCAGGAGGATCTCAAGTTTGAAGCCAACCTGAGCAGTTTAGCGAGACCTTGTCTCAAAAATAAAACTAAAATAGGGCTGGGGATGTAGCTCAATGGTAGAGTGCTTGCGTAACCTGCAGGAGACTTTGGGTTCAATCCCCAGTGCTACCAAAAATAAAAAGCAAAAGAAAGAATTGTGGGATTCCTGTTAGCTTGTGTCTGGATGTCGCCCCAAAGCCTCATGCAGTCATGGGGGTGCTTTTCAGAGGAGGCTGGATCTAGAGTGTGTGGTGCTGGGATCAAGGGTGTGTGATTACTAAATCAGCCCACTGATTCGTTCGGCATAGTCTGGCTAGGATTAAGGGATTGAGAGCTACACCTGCAGTAGTGTGGTAACCTGCATAAAATAGAGAGGACACAAAGAGGGCTAACGTGCTCTGCCTGCCCTGATTTGCCACAGGCTGTTTCTCCTCTGCAATGCCCCTCTGCTGTGCCACCCAGCCTTGGAGCCAGCTGAAACTATGGACTGAAACATCTATAAACTATGAGCCAAATATGAGGCAATGAGAGAAGAGAAACTAAAGACACTTGCATACAGCAATCCTGGAAGTTTCTCCTCTTATCTGAGCCTCTTCTGCGAGCTGGAATTCAGGCCTCTGTCTTTTGCTCCCTGTGGGAGCTCTGGCGCTTCCCTGAACCACTTTGAGCTTCATTTGCCTCCCCAGTGAGGAGGAGGCAGTGACACACGAGTCACAGGGGTGGGCGGAGGTGCTGTGGTGTGAAGGATGTGCCCAGGCTGGTGTGTGCCACTCTCAGCTGCTCTCCTTGGCCTCCTCAGTGGGGATGAGCTGCTCTACTCGAAGCGTTCAGAGAGATGCTGAGTCATTTTATTGTGAAGTGGAAAGTGGTAAGTGTTCCCTCTGATGCCCATCTTGAGGGAAGCAGCTAATAGTGGGCACATTTGTCCCTCCTCATGCATCGATCTGATCACGCTTTAGCATGAAAACAGATGCTCTGATGCCGGAGGAAGGAGCATCCGCCCCATTCTGCTGGCTGCTGTGGCGACTCAGGTGGGAGAGGGAGGAAGGCCTGTTCCCAACACAGGCTCAGGGAGTCACCCTTCCGGGAGGACACCCCATGGCAGGGCCAGGGGCGAGGTGGCAAACACACGGCTCTGCTCAGATGGAAACCTGGTTACTGAGACTGAGGCAGCACTAGGTGGGGCCGCAGGAGGCTGTTTAGGAAGGGGCTAACCTCCCTAATTCCTCTCCTGAGAGGTAGGTGGTGAGTCCTCCCAGGCCACCACCAGCCTTCTAGTTCTCTGCAGGTAAACGTTTCTTGTCTGGCTCCAAGTTCCAGCTCTGCTGTCTGACCAGCTGTATGACCTGGGCAAGGTACTTAATGCCCCTGAACTTCTTTCTCCCACCTACAAAACATGAAACTGGGAGAGGAATGTTTCTACCGGCACGGTCATATGTTGTTGGTAGGAAGGCAAAGCAGTCTGTCACCTACTAAGGGGAACTGGGTAACAACTGGTAAAATTACATAAGCAATTATTCTTTGACCCAGCAATTCTACTTTTAGAAACCTATGCCCAAACCACAATGGCAAAGATATATATAGAAAGGTATTTGTTACAGCATAATTTGTACTGGAAAAAGGCTGGAAACCACCTAAATGTCCATCAATCAGGGGGACTGGTTAGTCACACTATGGCCCATCCACACAGTGGAGTACCATGCAGCTGATAAAAGGAATGAGGATTATTTCCACATGATGATTTGGGGTAGTTACCAGGACAAAGGGTTATATGAAAAAGGTAAAAGCAGGCTGGGGTATGGCTCAGTGCTAGATTGTTTGCCTATCATCCATGAGGCCCTAGGTTTCATAAATAGCACCACAAAAATGAAAAAACAAAACAAAAAAGAAAGGAGGGATCAGAGGGAGGATAAGAGACAGGAAGGACACACACTAGGATTTTTTAAATGATTGCATATGAAGAGGCAGAAAATAGCATAGGAGGGCAAAGAGAAAGTCTGTATTTCTCTCAAAGAGGCTCATAATCCATTCCCTATGCTTTTGCATATATTTTAAATCTTCCATAATATAGCTTTTTAGAAAATCTTGTTCTTGCCAGCTGTGCTGGCACACATTCATAATCCCAGCACTTTGGAAGGCTGAGACAGGAGGATCACAAGTTCAAGCCCAGCTTGGGCAATTTAACAAGACCCTGTGTCAAATTTGGGAGGGGGACTGGGGACATAGCTCAGTGCAAAGGCCCTCGATTCAATCCTCACTACCACAGAAAAGGAAGAAAGGAAGGAAGGAAGGAAGGAAGGGAGTGAGAGAGAGAGGGAGGGAGGGAGGGAGGCAGGCAGGGGAGGAGGGGTGGGGGAGAAAGAAAATGAAAAAAGAAAAGGCAACCTTGTTCTTTTAATCTCACACTGGCCAGCAGAGCCTACAGTATAGAGCAGAGCCAGAACCAGCTGCAGTCTGGACTCCTGTGAGACACAGCATCAGCGATGAGCTGCCTGGTATCTATTTGTCCAGAGGCCCATCCCGACTGATACACAGTCCCGCCACTTACCTTCTAGTTCTCACCTTGGCCTTTCCCTCCTGGCTTGCAAGATACAGACTCGTCTCCAGCTTGACCTCCAGTGTTTCTGTTATATTCTCAAGGAGAGCAGGGTGTGGTGGTGCACACCTGTAATCCCAGTACTTGGGAGGCTGAGGCAGGAGGATAGCTGTAAGTTTGAGACCAGTTTGGGCTACATAGTGAGTTCAAGGCCAGCCTGAACACCAGAGTGAGACCCTGTCTCGAAACAAACAAACAAGCCTCAATATATTCTCAATTCTATCTCAAAAAGATAGAACCCAAGAGCCTATACGTTTGCATCCTCCTTGGCTATGACCCCAGGCCCACAAAAGATATGGAAGTACAATGGCAGTCCTGTTTGTTGCTGTCCACTTGTTCTATAAGTAAGGGACACTTGCTTTTGTCCAGTGGTTTTAATTATTCTCTGTCTTCCTTTTCTCCTGTTCCTTCTGCTCCTCTTTTTCTTCCAGATCCACCTCTTCCTCCCACTCTGCTGTTATATGGGATTTCTGTGAAGTCTTCTTGAAAACAAAGGGGTATTTCCTTCTTTTTCTCTACACCCATCCCACTACTTGAAACACAGATACAATGGCTGGAGCTCTAGTAGCCATCTTGGACTGTGAGGATAAGGGTCACATATCCTACAAATGACAGAGCAGAGAGCTGGAGGGAATCTTGAATCTCTGATAATTTTGTGACATCACCATACTACAGGCTGCCCACTTCTGAGCTCCATAAAAGAGAAATAAACTTCTGTTTATGTCATTATTCTTTTGTGATTTACAAAGACAAAGTTCAATCCCAATCAATAAATCTTCACCTCTCTTACCCACCAGCCGAGCTCAGAAGCCACTCTGCAGGGCCCCAGGCTATCTTGGAATTCTTCTGTGGCCAAGAGAAGACTGGCTGCTCACTGTGACATGTGCTGTCTCTGAAAGCTTCTGTCCAGAACTAACGTGTCATTTCTGCTCACATTTCACCCACTCACACAAGTTGTGATGGCCAAATCTTAGGGCAATGGGGTGGGAATGTATAACCCTCTAGGGGAAGGATAGAAAATATCTGGAAATAATAACACAATCCACCTTAATGGTAAAAACAAAACAAAACAACAACAACAACAACAACAACAAAACCGAGCATGGAGAGGACACAGGGCTGGCCTGAGGTTCTGCAGGCCCCAGGAACCAGAGCGTGAACCAGGGCAAGGCTGAGTCCAGTGCTAGCAGCTCCCCATTGCACCTACTGCCTCTCAAAAGGAACACGGGATGTGACAACTTAGGATGTCCCCCAGGTGGGTGGTGCCTGGCCAAGTCAGGCTCACATTCTTCAGCAGATCCTGCTTGCCAGCCTCCCCCCTCTCTGTATGCTACTTAGGAGCAGTGGTTATAATAGTCCCATCTCTCTCCTATTCTTCTTCACTTTTAGAGTCCAAGGCATCAACATCTATTACTGTGACAGAGACTAGAAAGTGCAGCCCTGCCGATGACTTTATGTAGGATAACCAAACAGATAGAAGAACATACGCTACGGCCTCCACATCTGTGGGCATTTCCAAAAGCATTTATAGCATCCAAGGTCACCATCTTGGGAACTTTTGTTGTTGCTGCTATTGTTGTTTTTGAGACAGCGTCTTGCTATACAGTTCAAGCTGGCCTTGAACTCACTATATAACCCAGACTGGCCTCAAGCCCACAGAGATCCTCCTGCCTCAGCCTCCTGAGTGCTAGGATTACAGGCATATGCCACCATGCTGGGCTCATCTTGGGAACTTTTAATTGAGTCACATATTTTAAAGATGTAGGCGAAAGTTGGGAGGACAGATTTACTCCCAAGTGAGATACAGGAGAGAGACAAGAGTCTGTCTTTACATGTTTCTCCCGTGCCATAAGCTGTTTCTTTGCCCAGTACCACACACGCGTGCGCGCGCGCGCACCCACACCCACACCCACACACACAGGAAAAAGAGAGTAACATTAAGATTGTGATTATCCAGAAGAGGGGGTAAAGGGGGAAGGGACACAGAAAGCTTCTTGAATGCTAAATGTGAATTAGTTCTTTTTTGACCTCGAAGAGCAGTGGCACACTGGTGTTTGGTTTATGGTAATCCACTGAAATGTAGGTTTTGATTTTTTTTCCCTTTGTGTATCTGTGCTAGATTTTTTTTTAAAAACTTGTTTGTTACAAGTAGTATTACTGCCAATATTTAAAAATAAAATATGCAAAAGACAAGAATTAGAAAGCAGGGGGGAAATTTTTTTGGTTTGATTAGTTTACAGAGTCATGAGCAATTTTTCTTTTGGATATGTGTCATTTTAGCATTTTTTTCCAATAATGTAACTTCTAAGTAAATATTAGAGAATAGTATTAGGGAAGATGAATTAATCCAGAATGAGCAGAGGCCTATAAAATGTGCTAAAGAGGGCCGGGGATTTAGCTCACTGGTTCCACCGCCTGCCTTGAGAATGCAAGGTCCCAAGTTCGATCCCCGGTACCAAAAAAAAAAAATCCATTTGCCAAAATGTGCTAAAGAAAGCACAAAGGAATTTTTAAAGGTCTACTCAGAGAAAGGAAAAAAAAAGAGTCAAGGGTAGGCCAGGGCTTGGGGATTTTGATGTAGTAATGTAAACAGAGGATGGGGAGAAAGCAGAACTACTGAGCTTTTTATTTTGCTTCTGTCTTCAGAACAATCACCCTAAAGAAGACAGATCATAAAAAGGGAATGAAAGCCTATGATGAATGAACAAGCTGTATACACTTGCCATTGTGATCAGAGAATAACACCGTCTGTGAGAAGTCCGACAACTGGAGAGGGGCCAGAGGACAGAAGATGAGGAAATAAAGTGAAGTTTCATACACAGAGGGTCCAGGCAAAAATCCTGAGCAAAGTAGAAACCAACTGTGGACATTTCTGCAGAAAGGAGTCCTCACTTAGAGCTTCCAGGGAACCAGCAGGAAGTCTCATCAAATTGGGTTCACTTTCTATATTTAGAGCATCAGAAGGCTGAACATGTCAGACAGAGTTCAGGTAGGGGCACATGTGGAGATTTTTTTTTTTTGGTACCGGGGATCGATTTTGGTACCTGCACTTGTGAGGCAGGCAGCGGAACCACTGAGCTAAATCCCCGGCCCAATGTGGAGATTTTTTAAAATTTGATACAGTTCAGTTATTTTCTAGAAGAACGGGGTGACTACTTCAAATGGAAAACATTGACTCAAGGCCCTAAAAGTTGACTGGGAAGACAGTAGCAGTGACGATGGGATACGAGATGCCGCAGTAATAATAGGACCCCGGATCTTGGCAGCTCCAAGCAGCAAGGCTCAGTTCTCACCTCTGCTCTTAGTCCCCTGCCTGGAGCAACTGGAGGCTCCACCCTGCATCTGTCTCCTCTGGGACCCAGGCTGAGGGAGCAACCCTTATGAGGGGGAGGAAGCAGTGTGGTGAGCCATGGGTTGGCTCTGAAAGCGTCACCCACAAGTGACAAGGCAAGTCTTATGGCCAAGGTTAACTTCAAAAATGGTAGGCAGTACAACCCCACTCCCCATGGGGAGGATGAGGAGCCAGAAATATGTCGGGGTAGCACCACAGACTCCACAGCCCCAGGGCTGCCAGTATCTCATGCAGGGAAGTGCAGGCTCTGGGCAAGAAAGGACTGGGTAGAGACTCAGCACTTTGGCATCTGACTGGGGTCTCAGGGTCGGGAGCAAGTCAGAGGCGCAGACCAGAGCAACTGGAGGCTGGGAAAAAAGCACCAGGGCAGCAGAAGCGGACGTCATCTCCAGAACCCTAAATATTCAGTGATTGAGGTGTTTAAATACTTGGCAGTCTAATCATTTAAATGGACTAGGACAACTACTTAAAGTGACAATATAAATGAACATTTGTTGGCAACAAGCTACACGCTGGGAGTGTCCATTTGGGGAAGGGGCTGTCAGATGTTGAAGCAGCACCTGGCAGAGAGGGGATCCTGTGGTATTTGCCTCGGTGCGGACAGGCAGGAGGTGTGCAGGTTGCATGGTGCTGGTTGAGACCTCAAAAGGTTGACAGACCATCTGGAGACAAACACATTCCCATGCCAATGTGGCAACTGGGGCAACTGGCATTTCCTCCAGAGCTACTGGTGTCATTTGTGTGCAAATAATGTGAGAAAATTTGACTCTCTGCCTGGCTTGCCAGGAGGCTCCTGGGCAGAGTTAGCTTGTGGTTGCCTGGACCTCGTGTGGGGCTGCAGTAGGAAGGACTCTCCAAGTATGACTATGGGAGCATGCACGTTTTCCGGACGTGGCCATTTTGTTTCTCAGCTCCTCAAATTTCTACTCCTAAAGTGAAGCTGTACACTGTGATTAAGAGCACAGACTGCTGGGGCTGGAATCCGGGGCCCATCGCTCTGAGGGACCTTAAGGGAGACTTGACCATTCTGGCCTCAGGACCACTGTGTGTGAAATAATATTTCAGAGACTTGTGTCCATATATAAATTAAATACAAAGGGCTTAGGAAAGAGCATTCGATAAATATTAAACATTTAAAACCCTATACTACTGCCTCTGAATTTCAGCAAAGAATTTGTGAGCCATTCAGAGTATCTTTGTAGGCAAACGGAAAAACTGAGACAGGTGAATAGTGTGGTAAAATCCTGTGAAGTCTGGGTTGGCTGGACTCCTGACAAGGAGAGTCATTAAGGAATTAGTGTCACCTTTCAAAGCAGGTATTTCGTGGTGTGACTTAAGTAAGCAATTCGGAGCATAATAAAGTGATGCTGCAGATCAATTTTTAAAAAGCATCACTTGGGCTGGGGATTTAGTTCAGTGGTTCCACCACCTGCTTCGCAAGCACAAGGTCCCAAGTTCAATCCCTGGTACAAAAAAAAAAAAAAAAAAAAAAAAGCATCATTCAATATTGTTAACACGGGCAGTGGGGGAGTTTAAGCCCTTCCCACAAAGTAGTATCACACTCAGAAATGGATGCCTGCAGCTGAGGGAGCTCAAGAGGCACGTGAGGGGAGGTGTACAAGGGGATCTGGGGAAGAAACAGGTGTCAGATTGTGTCTGGGGAGGGACATGCTCATTTCTCTCCCACTCAGGGGAAACTGCTGGGAGCCCAGGGCTCTGGGTAGGGAATCAGGAACAACTGTATCCCCTCAGCTCCTCTGGGCCCCACAGGATCTGATAGGCTGAGTGTGGTTCTAACACTGAGAGACGGATGTACACTCACATTACGGCCTCAGTTGCAAGACAGCCATGTCCCCCAGAGCTGAACCAAAGAAATGATTCCAATCCACTGATTAAAATCATGACTCATTCCAATCCTGATCCATTCCCACAGTGAAGGAAAAACTGTGTTGTTGCTTCCAGCAGAAACAGGGCCCCTACTATGAATGGCTTTCAGCTTACTTCCTGACTAAAAACCCTGAAAGACAAGACTTCCTATGTGGGACTGACCTTCCCATTCCATTCATCTCCTCAGGACCCCTCATCCCCTGATCCTGCTCTAATTTCCCCTCAATATCATTCATCATTTTCTAATATATTATATCACTTATTTATTTGGTGTCTTTATTATCTGTCCCCTAAAGGGGCTCAGAACGTGTCACCCCAAAATATGCTACTTCAGCCTATTGATTATTTTGAACTTAAAGAAATTGAGAACCGACCCAGGAAAAGTCAGTTATTTACTTCCCCCTGACCACCTAATATAAAGTACTGCATATATTTTCTCTTTTGTAAAGGAAATTTATATTTGTAAAGGAAATTTTTGTTAATAAAGTAACCTGTACCAGGAAGAGAGCTATTCCTAGACAACCTTTATCAGTTGAGATTTTTATCTGCTGAGTAAGACCTTATTCATCAGACATTTACCAACTTTATTTACCTCCCTTCACCCTCCCATAATCTTCCCCATCACTCCCCCAGATCCCCAATTCCTACTACTTTCTGTAGCTCAGGATGATACATAAACTCCAATCACCTGGCTGCCTCCTCAGGTCTCATGTTTTCGTGGGACTCCCATTGAATATCTTTGAAATTAAACTTGTTTCTCTCTAGTTAATCTGTCTTCTGTTACTGTAATTTGTAGACTCAACCCAGAAAAGTTTCTTCTGGAAGCAATTTTTTTCTCCCCTATCTCCCCCTTCCCAAACTATGAGCTCTAGAAGAACAGAATTTTACCTATTTTGCTCACTGATAGACCCAAACCACCTACTATAGAATCTGGCAACTGGCTGACACTTTATAAATTATTGTTAAGTTAATGTATCCCGATAGGGAAAGGCTTTCTAAACTTCATGTCACAAAAAGAAAGCATAAAGGAATATACTGATAGGTTTGCTCGTGCCAAAATATAAACATTTCTGAACCTCCATCACAAAACTGAAACAAAGTAACAGGAGGTCAATAAAGTGATTATATGTCCATACAATTATAAATTAATATACACTCTCATGAGAACTGTGTGATATATTGCCAAGTGAGAAGGACAGGTTCTAAAATGTTGATCCAGTGTTTGTTTAAAAACATACAGGAAAGATGATACTTTCACCAGGGTGATTTCTTGGGAGACCAATTGTTAAAATGACACTTATCAGTACCATAGTGATTATTGTTAGTGTTGTGCTTAGGAGTTCCTGAGATAGTACCAAGTTTCTTCTTTTTCCTGTGGTCCTGGGATTGAACCCAGGGCTTTGTGCATACCACACAAGCATTCTACTGCTGAGCAACACCCCGGTTCTGTTTCCAGTTTTTGTTGTTGTTATTGCTAACAATGCTGCTTCTAAACAATAATCCACAAATCACTTCAAATTCTCTGTATTTTGTCATAATTACTTCTGCTTTGCATTGTAGTGTAACTTTTCTAAAAAAATGTTTCCTAAAAACTAGATAACCTGGAAAGTAGGAATGGAGACTTTGATGTCAAAGACTTGTATGCTGTACCCTCTAACTGCATTTTCATCTAAATACTTAATGTGTTTTTAACCCTGAGGAAAATATGAATAATGCACAAAAAGGTACAGAAAAATGTCTGGAAGATAATAATAAGATGGGCTCTCTGGGGAATTCAGCTGTTTTAAAAAAACATATTTATTGGTTTGTTTCTCTGAATTTTAGGATTTTATTTATTTATTTTATTTTGGTGCCGGGATAGAACTCAGGACCTTGTGCTTTTGAGGCAGGCATGGTGCCACTGAGCTAAATCCCCGCCCAATGATTTTAAATAACAAACATGTACAAATTGAACATTTAGAGGTTATTTTTAATTAAAAAGTGAACAAATTAATTAAACAACAAATTAGGAAAAAGGGATGTAATATGTGTGACTGACAAAAAGACTTAGAGACTAATTTTACAGGTCCATGTGACTGGCCTGAGCAAGCACAGTTTACACATTGCTTGCAGGTGGAAGTTCCTGGAGGAACACTGTGTGGATTCCACACTCTCCATTGATGGTGGCAAAGTCCAGTCCTTGCCCTAGTGGAACAAGAGGCAGAGGAAGAAGGGATTTGCCCCTTCGCTGCCTGTGAGCTGGGACATCTCGTTTTCTCTTGCCTTTGGACTGGGACAGGATGGGGATGGCTGTGTGGTTCCCAGGCCTTCTGACTCAGACTGACCTACACATTGGCTTCCCAACTCTAGGTGGCCAACAGTGGGATTTCTCAGCCTTCATAGTTATATGACCTAACTCATCAGAATAAATTTCCTTTAATACATGTCTCCCACTGGCTCTGTTTCTCTGGAGACCCTTGACTAATACAGAAGTATTAGTATTATAAAGAAGTGTTCTTTAAAAATCAATAAGAGCTGGGGATTTAGCTCAGTGGTTCCACCACCTGCCTCACAAGCGCAAGGACCTGAATTTGATCCCTGGTACCAAAAAAAAAATCATAAGAAATTCTTCCTCTGTCCCTTCTTTTTTCCTTCCTCTTCCTTCTCTTCCCTTCCTTCCTGAGTGATTTAGTCCTAAAATCTATAGGTGGAGCAGAGTAAAGTAGGGATGGACTGAGGAGCCCTGAGACCAGATCAGAGTGTCAGACCCCAGACAGGGTGGGGAGGGCGTCTGCACAGGAGGGCTGTGCCATATGGGGTGACAGAGGCACAGCAGGGAGAAGGGGTCCCCGTGGGGAGGCCATGGTTGGGCATGGTCTGAGTTTGTCTCTGGGGTAGTTTATCGATTAATTGTCAACTTGAGTGGGAACCCTCAGGTGAATGGAGTCAGCATGGTTCTGGACATGGAAGACCCACTTTAAGGAGGACTGCTGTCAGAATGGTATAAAAGGAGAATGGGAGGGAAGGATCTGAGCTGATTTTCCTTAGAAGAGCTCTGTTGCGGCTGATGTTCCTTGGAGGAGCTCCGGTCTTCACCTTCACCTTGGGCCTCCTCTCCTGGTTTTCAGTGCAAACTCTTTCACTCCTTGCGCTGACCCTTGGGCCTCCCACACAGATCCCTTGGTCTTCTGTCCCAGATCTTTCCCTCTCCTTATCTTTTGTTTTTGGTACCAGGGATCGAACTTGGGACCTTGCACTTGCGAGGCAGGCAGCAGAACCACTGAGCTAAATCCCCAGCCCATATCTTTCCCTTCCCTGATGCAGACTTATGGGGGGTGGGCTCCTGGCCTTCAGCTGGATCCTTTGGATCTCTAGCGCTCGGATCTCTAGCACTACAACCCATCTCCACTCTTCTCGATTTGACTTAGGCCGGCCACGGTAGGCCAATCTTGTAAATTTCTGTGTCCTGCATTAAATCTGATTCAGAGCATATGCAATCTTTTGAGACTTGCCCCAGCCCTGCAAGCTCTTGTAAGCACTGACTAATACAGTCTCCTAAGGGTTCGTGTGTTGAAACCTGGTACTCAGTGTAGCAATGCATTAGGTGTTGTGACTTCTTTTCTTTATAAAGTACCCAGCCTCAGGTATCTCATTATCATAACAGACTAATACCAGAAGAAAGTGCTACATGGGTATGGTAGTCCACATAAAACGAGGGGTCGCCCAGGGGTACAAGGAACCAGACTTGAGAGGAGTGAGGTAGGGGGCAGCTTAACTGGGTGAAGGAGGCAAGGGCATGCAGAGGGTTAGAGACCAAACAGGATAAGCAGGGTGCCCATCTGGGGAGGCAGCCCCACACATAGTGTCAGTCTTAGTCTGCTTTCTGCTGCTATGACAGAATACTCAGACTGGGCAAATTACAGAGAATAAATTGATTGCCTGCGGACTTGGATGCTGGCAGGAGCACCTACCATGTGCCTGGCTTCCCCAGAGCAGGTGCCTCAGGGAGTCAGATTCTTACATGGAGCTTCTGAGCACCAAGAAGGAAGGGTTCAGCCAGCAAATGCAGATGCTATATCACCTTTCCTGATCTGGTCTTTGAAACTGCACAGTGTCATTTCTGTGACCTTCTTGGGCTCCAAGCAAGTCACAAACCTGCCCAAATTCAAGAGGAAGGAAACATAGACCCCTGTCCTTCAATGGAAGCAGTACTGAAGTCATGTTGTCAAAGAACATGTGGCACGTAAGATACTGTTGCTGTTGTTTTTGTAAAACACAATCTGTCACAAATGTCAGTATTTGTTTCCTGATTTTGCTGGTAGTGCTGTGTTTATGTAGAAATATACAGCAGAGTATTTTGTGGGTGGTGGAGCATCAGATCACAAATGATTCCAGAAATAAAAAAGTTTTTTATACTGTATCTTCAACTTTTCTGTAAGTTTGAGATGGTTTAAAAATACAAAATACTTAAAATTCAATAAGAAGGTGTACATTCTGATAGAAAAAGAAGGCAGGTGTTTGAATAGGCATATTATGAAGGATAAGCAGAAGTAACTGGTAAACACATAATAAAAATGTTCAGGACCAGGGATTTAGCTCAGTGGTTCCACTGCCTGCCTCGCAAGCGCAAGGCCCCAAGTTCGATCCCTGGTACAAAAAAAAAAAAGTTCAGTTGTGGTATTCAAACAAATGCAGATCATAAATAGCAAGAAGATGCCCTTGGAAAGATTTTTACAATAAAAACCATTGGTGAAAGTGTGGAGGGCATTGCCCTTGCAGAAAGGAACTCTCAGCAATGTATGTATTTCCCCAAGACATTGCATAAGGATTTATGGTAACATGTCAAATAGCTCCATGAAATATTACATTATAGATGTTAGTTAAATTAAGCCCCTACTATTGGATATCTAGTTTTTAGAAAAATGCCTCAGTGATCCTATATTTAAAATATTTGTATATGAAACTTTATACGTATCTTGAAGAGGGATTATTAAAGACTGCCCCCAGGGAGTTTCTGCTTGACCACTGAGCTTGTGTTTCAACATTTTATACCTTTTGATACTGTATGTATTGCCAACTTCCATGTGCCAAGGAACAACATGAGTAAGGGCTACTCAGTACCACTCCTGCTCAGGCTCTGTATGTCCTCCTCTTTGCCTGGCCCACAGAAGAGGCAGTGTGGAGCTGGGTGTCATTGGTCTACAGTCCAGCCAAGCCTGGGAACACAGCCTCTGAATTAGGGGTTGGAGCACCTTAAATTATTGGCTTCCTGAGGGTCTAACTGGCAGTTGGTGAGCCAGAAAACAAGCTACCTCAAGTGACAGGCGCAGCTCTGTTTACACAGGCGTCTCCTCCTCCTCCTCAGCCCTGAGGGGCTGATTTGGGTCCCTTGATTATGTTGCAGCATGACCTTCACCGTCTTCACAGGGCACACGGATGTCCTGAGGCATAACACCATCCCTGCAGGCCTCTTCTTTTTCCCCAGGGCAGCCTCACAGGCCACAAGGTCTCCAGGAACATGTACGCTGAGCTCACCCATCTTCATCACAAACCTCACAGAAAGCTGTGCTCCGTCACCGGACTCCCTCCCAGCAGCCTTCTGGTGTTTGTACAGCAGGGTCTCATTCACTGTCCACTTCCCTAACTCTCTGACACAACTGCCAGTCACTTCAATCCACTTATTCTATCCCCACTTCTTCACAGCCTCCTCTAGGGCCTTGGTAGTCACAATACATGAAACTGATAAAGGAGTAGTGCCTAGACTATATAAAGAGTACAAGTCACTAAGAAAAGGAGAAACATTAAAAATGGGCAAAGAATATGAAATGCAGACCACAGAAGAGAAAACACATTAAAAGTCAATAAGCCTCTGAAAGGATGCTTAATTTCACATGGAAAAAATAAAAGAGCTGCAGGTAGAATTAATATTGTTAAGGTAACCATATCACTGAAAGCAATGTATAGATTTAACACAATCCCTATTAAAACACCAACAACATTCTTTACAGAACTAGAAAAAAAAATCCTAAACTTTACATGGAACCAGAAGAGACCTCGAATAGCCAAAGTCATTTTGAGCAAAAAGAGCAAAGCAGGAGGCATCACAATTCCTGAATTCAAGTTATACTACAAAGCTATAGTAACAATACACAGCATGGGAGTAGTACAAAAATAGACACGTAGATCAAGGGAATAGAAAAGAAGATTCAGAAACAATTCCATGTACATACAGTCATCTGATTTTTGACAAGGGCTTAAAATGTACACTGGAGAAAAGACACCCTCTGTCACAAAATGGTGCTGGGAAAACTGGTTATCCATGTGCAGAAGAATGAGACTAGACCCGCATCTCTCACTCTGTACTAAAATCAAATCAAATGGATAAAAGACATAGATATAAAAACAGAAACTTTGAAACTGCTAGAAAATAGCATAGGGGAACTACTTGAAGCCATAGGCACAGGCAAGGACTTTTTGAACAGAATTCCAGTAGCTTAAGAAATAATACCAAGAATCAATAAATGGGACTACATCAAACTAAAATGTTTTTGCACAGTGAAGGAAACAATCAACAGTGTGAAGAGACAACCTGCTGAATAGGAAAAAAAATTGTCAAATCCTCTTCTGATAGAGAACTCATGTCTAGAATATACAAAGAACTCAAAATAATTAACTCCCCCAAAATAAATAACCCAAACAAAAAATGGACAAATGAATTGGGTACACGCTTCTCACAAGAAAAGTACAAATGGCCAATAAATACATGAAAACATGTTCATCATCTTTGGCCATTAGGGAAATGTAAATTAAAAAACTCTGAGATTCCATGTTACTCCAGTCAGGATGGCTATCAAGAACACCAAAAAGCCACAAATGCTGGTGAGGACACAGAAAAAAAGGAATCCTTCTACATTGTCGGTGGAAATGTAAACTAGTACAATTGGTACAGAAATCAGCATGGAGAGTCCTCAAAAAACTAAAAATAGAAATTCCATTTGACCCAGCTATACCTCTTCAGGTTATATGCCCAAAGGATTTTTAAAGAAATCATACTATAGTGATATCCACATACCCGTGTTTATAGCAGCACAGTTCACAATAGCTGAGCTCTGCAAACAGCCTAGATGCCCAGCAGTGGGTGATTGGATAAAGAAAATGTGATATATATATGATACATATATATATATATATATATCACATTTTCTCTCTCTCTCTCTCTCTCTCTATATATATATATCACATTTTTCTCTCTCTCTCTCTCTCTCTCTCTATATATATATATATATTACTCGCCATGAAAAAGAATACAATCATGGCATTTGCAGGAAAATGGATGGATCTTGAGAACATAATGTTAAGTAAGTTAGACCCAAATATAAATAAATGAAAGAGCAAAATAAAGACAGACTTTTTGAAGATGGGGGAGGGAATCGGAAAGTGGGAGGGGAGGGAGAGGAGAGGGAAAGGGAAGGAAAATGATGGAAATTATATATATAATCTCAATACCGCCAAATGCAAATATTACGTATGGGAAACATACATCAATTAAAAAATGATATAAAAGGAAAAAGGGCTGGGGATATAGCTTAGAAGTAGAGTGCCCCTAGTTTGGTCCCCAGTACTGCACCAATACTTTTTTTCTTTTTTTATTCATCAAGTTTATTGGTACATTTTAGGTATACAATATGATGACATTCATCATTGGGAATTTGTACTGTACACGATGTATCTTAGTTCTTATTTTTTCCCCATTCCCCTGCCCTCCCTTCAATCCCTCTGCCCCTCTCTATTGCTGTTGTTGTTTTTTTGTGGGGTTTTTTGGTACCACCGGGGATCCAACTCAGGACCTTGTGCTTGTGAGGCAGGCGGCGGAACCACTGAGCTAAATCTCTGACCTTGCCCCTCTCTGTTTACAAAGACTTTGTTTCGTTTTTTTCCTTTCTCATATTTTTTCCTTTCCCTTCTTTCCTTTCCCCTACCCCTCCCTTCCCCTTCCCCTTTTAACCTTTTCTTCCTATTTCACAATATCAATTATACATTTTGGTCCTCATTTACACTTTCAGTTTCTCACACCAGAGAAACTATTCGGTATTTACACATGTGTGTCCTATTTATTTCACTTAAAAGTATGGCCTTGATATGCATCCAAAAGGCAAATGCAAATCCTTTGCCACTCATCCCATCGAGGAGTGGTCTATTTCTTCCTCCCTTGAATCCCAGCTGGCCTATAAATTGTTTTGACCAAAAGAATACAGGGGAAGTAATGGTGTGTAATTTGAAGGACACAGCTTAAAAGAGCTACAGCCTCCACTTTGGTGTTTAGAACACTCCTTCCTGGAATTTGTGCCACTCTATGAAGAAGGCCCAGCACACCATGGGAAGCCCCAGATCTTCCACTTGTCTCAGGGTCCGGCTGACACCACAACAGATAGAAGAACCTCCCACAGAAACATGAAAAGTAGTAAGTTATTACTGTCAGCTGTAAATTCCTTACATAGCAACAGGAAGTTGAAACCCTGCAGTTCCACTCCTAGGTGTGTACTCTAGAGACGCACAATGAGACATGTACTGTATTATGCGCATTTACTACAGCATTCTCTGGAATGGCAAAAAAGTGGAAATGAGCTAAGGTCCACTAACAGGAGCCTGGGTAAATAAACTGGAATAGTCGCCCAACAGAATACTGCATAGTTCTTACAATCAGTGAGCCAGACCTACATATGTCTCCCACGATAAATCTCACTCACAAAATAGTACATGAAAAAAGGAGGCTGCATGGCTTGATACCTTTTATGAAAAAGGTGCAGTCATGCAAAACAACCCCATCCATGTTTATGGATCCACAGAACATATTCAGATTGAGAAATCACAGTCTCAGGTCCCCTGTGAAGAGGGTGGAGACGCAGGGAGGGAAATGACACAGGGAGGGGGAATTCACAGGGAACTTCAGGCTTATCTGTGAGGCTGTTTCTTTTATTCAAGACGTGAAGCAAAAATGGCAAAATGTTGAAATTTGACAGAACTGGGAAGTGAGCAAGAGGTGCTTGTTCCTCTGATGCTGAAAATACTTCATTAAAAAAAATGCTTAGAATGAAAAGAAAGAAGAGAATGAATGAGTGACCCTCTGCCCTCCCTTAGTTTCAGGGAGATTAAGGCTCTGCCCGAGTTCACACGGCTCCCAGTGGCAGATCCTGGGGCCTTGCCACAGGGCGTGTCATAGCCTCCACATGCTGTAGTTCCGTCAACTCTGCCAAGAAGCCACTCCACCTAAGACATCCGCCCTGGCCCGACTGAGGTCAAGGTCTAGGGGTTTAAGGTCAAAGTCTTGGGCCTAAACATTTGCTATAGCCTGAACATTTATGCCCCTTCCCCAAATTCACGTGTTAAAATTCTAATTCCCAAGGTGATAATATTAAGAAGGCCTTTGAGAGGTGATTAGGTCATGAGGCTGGGGCCCATGTAAAAGGGACCCCTGTCCCTCCTGCTATGTGGGGACACAGCAAGAAGGCACCATCTGTGAATTGGAAAGTAGGCCCTCACCATGTCTTAGTGTGCTGGAATCTTTTTTCTTTTCTTTTCCTTTCTTTCGTCTTGGTGGTACTGGGGATTGGACCTAGGCCTTCACACCTAGCTACATCCACACCCCATTATTTATTTTGAAGCAGGTTCTTCCTAAGTCTCCAAGATGCCCAAGCCTGGCTCAAACTTGCAATCGTCCTGCCTCAGCCTCCTCAAGTACTGGGATTATAGGCCTGCGCCACTGGGCCTGCCCTGCTGGCATGGATTTTGGAGTTTCTCACCACTTTAGTTGAGAAATCCATTTCTGGTTTTTCTAAGACACTCCGTCTAGGGTATGTTATGTCTGATGAAAGTACTAGGAACGTTCTTTTATATACTGTCCATATTTAGACTCCTGGGTGCCGATAGTGCCCAGGGAGGAGCAGCTGTCTGAAGGACAAGGGCATCCTAGCAGGACAGGCCCACTCAATGGACCAAGGCCTCAGGGTCCCCCTTCCTCGCTCTCCCCTTCCCTCCCTACCTTCCTTTGGTCACCTGACATCTTGCAACCCAGGAACAGAGGCAGAGTGACTCAGGCAGGGGCTCTCCCAGACCCTCTAGGAGAGGGGTCAGCTAGGAGTGAATTCTCTCCCTTTCTGTGGAAATGGGCTAATTATCCACCCCAGAGAGGCTCCATCCAAACTCTGGATTTGTGGTTTTAAGAAACAGCCAATATCCCAAAACACCATTTCTCTCATTCCTTCCTTCCTCTGGCTCCAGGGCTGGTGCATCTCAGAATCTTCCCAAGCATTCTGAGGCTGCTTCTTACTCTGCGAATTTGTTTGGTGCTTGGTGCTCTTGGGTGGCATGCACACAGGATCCTGGTGAGCTTCGAAAGAGGCAGACACTGCCTTCTCCACACTATGTGCTGAGGAGGCTTGGAAACAGCAGTGTTGAAAGGTGTGGAAGTAGAAGGATTCTGGAGCCGATTATGGCTGAATTTGATTCTAGAGCCTTAACTTGGGCCTCATGGTCCACATCTGTAGAACAACAGGGGAAAACTTGGGGACTTCTCTGATTTCCAGCTGGTGCACTGGGGAGGGAGCTGCTGGCATTTAGAACAGGCTGTCTTTGTTGTGAAGGATCAGCCCACATGTTATGGGATGTTTAACATCCCTGCCCTCCAATCCCTCAATGTCAGCAGTGTCTCTGGTCCCTGGGAAAACCAAGATACATTTCCCAGTAGACTGCCAAGCCTGCAGCCTAGTTAGTCAAGAACACTAAACTCCCTGAGGCAAGAACCATGACTTTGGGTCACCAAGCCTGGGCCCCCTGCAGGGACTCTGTGTGCATTTACTCCTTTCACATACCTTTGTTTTTAATAATAAAAGCACCCCAACACAGCTGTGTGATTTGCAGGCACTTATGCAACACAAGTGAGTGGCCACTGTTCTCCCCAGGCTGCAGCCAGGCTGGCAGATGGCCCTCACCTTATAAGTCCTGGAGCTCAGCTTAGCTGGACTTGGCTGTCTGAGCCCTGTGGTGGGATGAGGTGTCAGGGAGGGCGTGCCAGAACCCAGCATGACACCATAGAGCTCCAGGGCACAGTGACATGATACTTCCAGCCAGACTGGCTTGACTTTAAGCCAAATGACCTGCCCTCCCCTGCTACCCAGCCAGGTCATGGGCTCTCAGCCCAGCTCTCCCCAGAGAGGACTCTGGACATGTCCACCCCATGCCCATGACCTCTTTGGGGCCATGCCAACTTCAGGATATGCCCTTAGTATAGGCACTGCCCCTTGGGCAGGATACCTCCCACCTCTGAGCCTGTTTCCTCTTTTGTACATGGAACTCACACGATGCTGAAGTCACGTAATGTATCCGGAGAATGAATATACAGCACTGGGGGCACTGCTGTGACTCTGCTCCTTCCTCCTCCTTTCCCGCCAAGAGGCTTTCCAGTATGTCAAAAAAACCCTGACTTGGGAGTCCAGTCCTAGCTCAAGTATTTCCTAGCCAGAGGATTTTTAGTAAATTATTTTACTTCTTTGAGCATCTGATTAACTATCAAATAAATAGTATAACTATTGCTGACTTTCCTACCTCCCAGAAGCTGTCATGACAATTAAATGAGCTAAGGCTGTGGAAAGGTTTTTTTTTCAAACTCCAAAGCCAGCACACCCTCCCATCTGCCTCCACCCAATTTTCTGGCCCAAATTCTAACACCACTGGTGCAGGAGGTGAGCAAGGCCTTGCGATCCGTCCCTGGTCAGTCCCTCCATGGGAACAGCTCACTGGCTCCAGCATCTCTCAAGGATTTTGGAATCGCCCATGTATTCATTCAGTGACCTGATTTCCTTCTTTTTGCTATATAAAAATAATCATTATTTTCTTTCAAGTTGGCATTTTTCTCTTTTGTGTGTATTTTCTGTTCCCAAGAGTGGAAAGCCTCCCCAGCCCTTCCCTTTGCCCAGCAAGTGTTCTGGATAGAGCAGACTACTGGGTCCACAGGTCTGATCAGGAGCGAATGTCACTTCATTGGTCAGAGAGGGTTCGCAGCTGTGCAGCCTGGAAAGAGGTTTTATTACCCCCCTACCCCTGTTCACTTCATTAGGAACAAATTGTGAAACACTGGATAACACACCTTGGAAAACACGATATAGTCCTGCAGAACTGGTGGCCCAGTCATCAAGGGCCCCACACCCTTGGGCCTGCAGTGTTTGAGTCACTTCTTGCTGAGAGGTAGGGGTGGACACTGTCTTGATAAAAGCTGTTCCCTCCAAAGGACACTTAAAACCAGAGTTGTCTGTGCATTTCACCCTTTTCAAAGGAGTCTGCAGCCCAAAGCAGGACAACTCTGATGGATGTGGCTTAATCTTACTGTGCTGTCCTCATAAAACTCACTAATCCCCAGACACTGAAGCTCAAAACCCATCCTGGGGCTTCTTTCTCCAGGAAGTTGGCCTGACTCACACAGCACACGTCCGCAGCTATAAGTAGATGCCTCACCCCTTGAAATTCCACGATACTCTCTGTTCTGTTGTCTTGAGACTGTTTACACTTTCAAGTATTTATCTGGACCTTTGTCATCCACACCACCCCTCTATAACAGGGGGATCCTACAGCGCAAGGACAGTCCTGCTCCTTGTGGCAGCCCCACTGTGTCAATACAGAGCTGGTCCCCGGAATGATCAAATGAGTCAGACTTCACTCCCTGCCCTCTGACCTGACCACCATCTTCCAGCTGTGCCAAGGTAGAAACATCCTCTAAGAACCTGAGTCAAATGTTCTTTCCACTCCTACTCCACTTAACTGATTCACATCCAGCATGGAGCACAGTGCTTGGTGTAAATATCTAAATATCTGTTGGATTAAATTGTAACAGTACTGAACATGTACTCAGAATGTACTTAGGTTTGGAAAGAAAATGTCACTCCTCACTATCACTGATGGGCATTTCTTATGAGCCCCCAGGGAGATGTGCCACGTTCAAACTTGCCAGTTACAAACAGTCCAGGTTAGGGGACGGCTCAGAGGCAGAGTGTTTGCCTAGAGTGCCCAAGACCCTGGATTCCAAAGCATCAAAACATAAAGACAGGGCCAGGGATTTAGCTCAGTGGTTCTGCTGCCTGCCTTACAAGTGCACGGTCCCAAGTTTGATCCCCAGTACCAAAAACAACAACAACAACAACAACAAAAAAACCAAACATAGAGAGTTGTGCTTGCTTCAGTAGCACATACACTAAAAAACAAAAACAGCCCATCTCACAGACTTAAATGCCAGAATACACAGCCATTCGCCAGATGTTCTCAGGGTCCCTATACCTATTTGCACATATCTTATCTCAAACAGGGGAACCTCATTTTTAAGAAAATCCTGTGGGACTGGAAATGGTGTTGTTTGGCCTTATCCCTTTCCCTGCATTAGATCTGCCCTCTACCCCAGAACAGCCAGCCCAGTGCATGGAGGAAGCGTTGATGGGGTCCCTCATGCCAGATGTCACCGATGCTAGAGGAACTAAGAACTCCTTGTTCTCAAGCTTATTGTCTTGCTTCAGTTTCGAGTGAAAATGTAATGGTCAGTGGTACACAGTGATTGTTGTTCTAATAGACACCCATTGTCTCCCAAACCCTCTACGGCTGAGAAGAACTTCACAGCAACAAGATAAATAGGCATGGAAATACATATGGGAAAAATGTTATATGGAATAAGATTGTCCTTACAGTTGCAATCTTAATTATATAATCAATCCTCATTATTCACCAATTCTATGTTTTCAAACTTGTCTACTTGTTAATATTTATAACCCCCAAAATGATACTTTTTTTTTTTTCAGTGTTAGCACTCAACTCCAATTGCTGTAACATGAGCCACAGCCTTAGCCCCCAGTCAATGCTTGTAGCACTTTCATTGTCATTCTTGGACAAGCAAAGAGAGGTGAAAAGCTAGAGCTGCCCAACGCGTATACATGCAGGTGAAGCTGAACACACACTCTGCTTTTTGTTTCAGGATTTTTGTGCTTTTAGTTGGTAATTTTGCTGTTGGAAATGCCACCAAGCACAGCACTGAAGAACCAGCCACTGTTCCTGAGTTCAAGAAGACTATGATGTGGCTCACCAAGAAATTGCACGTCAGATCAGTTTCCTCTGTACATGAGTTAAGTGCCATTGTCCATGAGTTGAGGGTTAGAGAGTCAACAACACATATTAAATATGGTGTCTTTTTTTTTTTTTTTGTAAATGTGGTGTCTTTAAACAGAAACAGGCATAAAACAAGGTTGTGCATTGACCAGTTGATGAAAATGTGACCACAGAGTCCATGAAACCTAAGTCTCTGTTTTCCTAAAGAGCAATGATTCATGGTAATTCAGTGTTTGGGTGACTTTATAGAACTTAACTACCATGAATGACAAGAATTGAAGGGCCAGGGATTTAGCTCAGTGGTTTCACTGCCTGCTATACAAGTGCAAGGGCCTGAGTTCGATCCCTGGTACCAAAAAAAAAAAAAAAAAAAAGAAAAGAATTGAAAAAAAAAAAACAAGGCACATATTCTACATCCAGAAGACCTTTATCACAATTTTTTTTTTTTGGTATCGGGGATCAAACTCAGGACCTTGTGCTTGCGAGGCAGGTGGCAGAACCACTGAGCTAAAGCCCCGGCCCCCTTTATCACAATTTTTGGTTACCAGCATCTGGCTCCCCTTCTACGTGTCTTGACCTCTGTGGAACCTACCACTCACTGCAGAGCCAGGGCAGGGGCAGGTGGCCTGGGCTCTGTCAATCAGATCCACCAGCCCAGAGTTGGACTAAAGTCTAGGCCAAAAGGGGAGAGAAATTTGAGAAATGATCTGCAGTTTCTCAGGTGGTAGAGCTGGTGGCATAGGTGCCAGGGGTCAATGCTAGCAGGGTCAGTGCAGGCTGTGGTGCCCAGGGCATCCTGCACCTGCTCTAAGGGTGCTGCCAGGGTATGCCACTGCTGGTCATTCCAGGGGTGGCTCAATATCCTCTTAATAAAGTCTTTTGGGGTCTAAATTAGTTAGAGTTGGTCTTTACTATTTGCAGCCAAGAACTGTGTGTGTTTGTGTGGGGGTGGGTGGGTGGGTGGGTGTACATGCATGTGGGTGAGCATGTATTTAGTTGTTGTGTATGTATAAGTGAACAGGAAGGAGTCAAGGAGGGTTGGTAGAGAAGAGTTCTACAGGGAAGATTCCTGGGCTGGAACTTGAAGGATAGTTGGGGGTTTGCAGGGAAATAAAGAAGGAAGGAGAGTTCCAGCACGTGGATGACATTTATGTCGGCATGGAGGAATAAGCAGCATGGCACACTGGGGAGATTCTGAGGCCTCCAGGGGACTGGGGGTTGTGGGGAGATGGAGACAGAGGGGGGACAGCTATCAGAGTGGCCTGCAGCTGCTGGAGGCACAGCAAAGGCCCGAGGCTCTCGTTCTTTCCTCCTCATCCACACCCAGCACAATTTGCTTTCAACAGCTCCGGATCATGGCAGCCCACACAGTGTCAAGCCAAACCTGTGTTCTGGAGAGTGGAGAAAGCCAGTGCACTTCCCAGCAGTGCTTTTTTTAAAGCAGTTATAGAAGCACGTCATGAGAAGATCAACTCTGGGGTCCTCTAGAGACTCTAAATGAGAATGCAATGACCTGAAAGCCCGAATGTCTCAGTCCGCTCAGGATTTCTCAGCCCAGGTAGCTAAGTTGGGGTGCAGTAACAGACATTTGTTTTTCATAGGTGATCTCAGAGGCAGAAGTCTGAGATCGGGGTGCCAGCATGGTGAGGACAGTCTTCCTGGTGTGAGGAGAGATTTTTTCTCATAAGGCTACAGTCCTATTGGCTCAGGGACCCACCCTTATGACACTACTGGAGCTCAGTTACCCCCTAAACACCCTATCTCCAGATACCTTCACACTAGGGACTGGGGATCCACACATGAATTTGGTGGTTGGTGAGGGGGACACAATTCAGTCTGTAACTAACCTTCAAGGAGCTTCCTTGAGTGGGTAGGAGTCTGGGCTGGAGCCAGAGACCAGGGTGTCCACCAGCCCACTCTTCACTGGCAGCAGCTTTGAGTGGGTCCTATGTGGTCACTGGCATTATGTGGAAAATGAGAAGCTCCAGTTAAGCCTCCAGGTTCTTCCCCTTATGATTCTTTGAGAGCACCAGGCTCTTTGCTTGGTGTTTGTGGGGGAAAGACTTCCTCGCCCCAGGAAAGGTCAGAGCGGGAAGAGATTGGCTGTTTTCTTTCCAACCCTTCAGTGAACACACTTGGCACAGGGACTGTGGTGGCCATGGCAAGAGCTTCCTATGGTGCTAGGCCTGGGGGACCTGCTGCAGGGTCTGAGTGTCCTTGGGAGAGGGGACCCTGGGAGGAGAAGAGGTGGGGGCCAGCAGATTCCAACTTGAGGAGAGCTCTAGAAATGACAGGGTTTCAAGTAGCATGGGCTGAAGGAGAAACTTGGAGAAGCAAGGGATTTTGTAGCTCACCAAACTCCTTCAACTCCACTGCTTTTGCTTCCTGACTTCTATTCCCTGTTACTCAACCACAAGTAGGGGACAGTTTCTGTCCTGCAAGACTCAGCTCTCCTAGTCTTGAAGTTTATAAAAAAAAATCAACCTGGAGGATGAGGAGAACAGTGAGGTGTAGAACCCACTTCTCAGTGGGGCCCAGATCAACAGCCCCAGCACCACTAGGAGCTTGTAAGACAGGCACAGTCTCAGGCCCAGCCAGACCTAATGAATCAGAATCTGCATTTAGCAAGACTCCCGAGGTTTACGTGTGCATTAAAGTTTCAGAAGCCCTAGGGTGGTAGAAAGAATGCCAGCCTAGAAGCCACAAACCTGTCATAGGGAAGGCTTTCCCACTCTCTTGAGTGACTTTGGGCAGACACTGTTACCTCTCTGAGGCTTGATTTCTGTAAAGGGAGAGTCGAAGAGCATTTCTTTCTAATGCGTCATTACTTTCCACTAAGATGCTTTGCCTGGAACAGATCAGTTTGTCCTGGACTTCTCACCTGGCGTTGGAAACAACTATCCTGATCGCAATGCCCCAGTCACCCTGCAGAAACTCAGGACTGTATGAGCCACCATGAGGGAGGCAGGCAACCAACGGCCTTGCAGAAACAGAAAAGCTAAGTGTTCATGGAACCTTTTTGGGGATTAAACTGGGAAGTCAACACATCCAGTCAAAAACGAAAACACACACCCAGTCAAAAGGAAATAGAACCTGGTGTTTTGATAGAGGGGCACTCAGAGTGGGCTCTTTCCCTGCACATCTCATGTTCTGGTGGAGTTTAGTAGAGAGCATCTCAAACTTGAGCTTGCATCAGGGTCACACGGAAGACTGTTTAAACCCAGATTCCTGGGCCCTATCCCAGAGTTCCTGACTCAGAAGGTGCTTGGACCTAATTGCGTCCCTCAGCCCCAATCAGATATTGAAGCCTTAGTTCTCAATGTGACTGACTGTATAGCTGGCCCTGGGTACCCACTGGTTCTGCATCCATGGATTCAACCAATCCTGGTCAGAAAATATTTGAAAGAAAATTGCCTCTGTATCGAACATGTACAGACTTTCCCCTGGGTAATTATGCCCTTAACATTGCAATATAACAACCATTTACATGGGATTTACATTGTATTAGGTATTATAAGTTATCTGGAAGTGATTTCAAGCATATGGGAGATTGTGAGCAGGTTACATGCAAATATCTCACCATTTTACATAAAGGACTTGGACATCTGCAGATTTGGTCTGCCAGGATGGGGGTCTTAGATCCAATCCTCTTGGATACCAAGGGAAAAACTGTTTGGAGATTTGGCTTTAAGAGGTTATTAAGGTTATGGAGGTATGTTCCTAATTCAATAGGCTCAGTGGCTTTATAAGAAGAGGGAGTGCCCCCCCCCCCACAATAGGCACACACAAAAGAAAGGCCCTGTGAGGACAGAGTGAGAAGGTGACAAGTCAGGATGAGGGCACTTACCAAAACCCAACCACACTGGCACCCTGATCTCAGACTTACTGCCTCCAGAACTTTGAGAACTAAACTTCTGTAGTTTAAGCCACCCATCACGTGGTATTTTGTTATGGTAGCCCGAACAGACTAAGACAGTACGTCCAGAGTGTGCACTATGAGGTGCTTCTGATTCTGTGGACCTGGGGACCCACTTTGGGACCTGCTGGCTCAGTCCTTTTAGATCCTCTGCCTCTGTTGGGGAAGGTTATCCTTATCGCATTTTCCAGACCAGGCCTATGTAAATCTTGCAGATGGACTAGAAAGGCAGACCAGGTGTATAGGAGGGAAAAGGCAAGTGTGAACGTGAGAGGTGGGGTCAGTCTTCCTCACAGTGCAGTCTCTGAGGGCTCAAGTGAGTGAAGGAGGAGCCTGGTGAGCAGGTCTCATCTTGGAGGAGCAGGGATCAGGGTGGGAGAGGGCCAGCCCAGCAGTCCAGGCAACAAGGAAGATGCTATCATACATCTTGGGCAGATGTTGGACTCCTGTGCCACAAGGATGGGTCCTGTGCATCCCCTGATTGGGCTGAGCCCATAGGTGGGGGACACTGAGGAGCCCAGGAGCCTGACTCCACCTCTCTAGGAACCAGAAGCACCAGGTGGAGTAGGAAACTAGAACTTCTCAGGCCCAGTCTACTCAGCACAGGCCTAGTTGGTGTCACCCTAGGCCCAGTCCCTGGCAAAAGGCACAGGAAGTTCTGCCCAGGAAGGATCTTTACCTTTGTCGTCCTGAAGGTAGAGCTTGGTGACTTCCAGTTAGAGCTGAGAACTGGATTACTCACTAGCAAAGAAAGACAGGAAACCTATCCTGTGCCAGGCTGGGGTGGGAGAGGCATTTCTTTCTTTTCTTTTTTCTTTTTCCTTAAATTCTTTTACTGGTACATTTTAGGTATACAATATGTTTACATTTATCATTGGGTGTTTGTACCTGTACATGATGTGTCTTGGTTCTTATTTTTTCCCCATTCCCTGTCCTCCCTTCACCCCCTCCACCCTTCCCTACTTACAAAGACTGATTTTTTTAAGTTCTTTATATATTCTAGATAGTAGTTCTTTGTCTGAGGTACAGTTGCTAAAACTTTTTTCCCACATTGTAGGTTGTCTCTTAGCTCTGTTGGTGGTTTCCCTTGCAGTGCAGAAGCTTTTCTTTTTGGAACTGGGGATCAAACTTGGAACCTTGCGCTTGGGAGGCAGGTGGGGCACTACTGAGCCCTGGCCTGCAGAAGCTTTTAATAAGATGAGATCCCAGTTGTTGATTCTTTGTGCTAGTTCCTGTGCTACTGAGGTTTTGTTCATAAAGTCTTTTCCTATGGCAATGTCTTTAAGAGTTCTACCTAATTTATCTTCCAGCAAGTTTAGTGTTTCTGTTTTAATATTTAGATTTTTAATCCACTTCAATCTTAGTTTAGTGCATGGTGATAGATAAGGGTCTAGTTTTAATCTCCGACAGGTTGAAATCCAGTTTTTCCAACACCATTTATTAAATAGGCTATCTTTCCTCCAGTGAGGGTGGTTGGCTCCTTTGTCAAAGATGAGGTGGCTGAGTATGTCTGGAGTTGTTTCCGCATCTTCTAATCTATTCCACTGATCCTCAGGTCTGTTTCTTTTCCAGTACCATGCTGTTTTTATCACAGTAGCTTTGTAGTATAGTTTCAAGTTGGGGATTGTGATACCCCCTGCCATGTTTCTGTTGCCTACAATTGTTTTTGCTATTCTAGGTCTCTTATGGTTCCAAATGAATTTTTGGATTGTTCTCTCGAGTTCTGTGAAATATATTGTTGAAATTTCAATCAGCATTGCATTAAATCTATATAGCAGTTTTGGAAGTATGGCCATTTTCACTATATTGATTCTTCCTACCCAGGAACAAGGGATGTCTTTCCATTTTCTTATATCCTCCTCGATCTCCTTTTTCAAGATGCTGTAGTTTTCAGTGTAGAGGTCTTTTGCTTCCTTTGTTAAATTGATTCCTAGATATTTCTTTTTTTTGGATGCTATTGTGAAAGGAATTGTCTCCCTAATTTCTCTCTCAGTGAGTCTGTTATTTGTCTACAAGAAGGCTATAGTTTTTTGAGTGTTGACCTTGTATCCAGCTACTCTACTAATCTGTCAATTAAGTCTAGAAGTCTTTTGGTAGAGTTTTTTGGGTCTTCTATCTAAAGTATCATATCATCAGCAAATAATGACAGTTTAACTTCTTCCTTTCCTATCTTTATTCCTTTTATTTCTTTCTCTTTTCTAATTGCTGTGGCTAATGTTTCCAGAACTATATTGAACAGGAGTGGTGATAGTGGGCATCCTTGTCTTGTTCCTGATTTTAGCGTGAAAGTTTTCAGTTTTTGACCATTTAGTATGATGTTGGCTGTTGGTTTTTCATAGATAGCCTTAATCAGGTTGAGATAAAGACCTTCTATTCCAATTTTCTGCAGCGTTTTTATCATGAATGGGTGTTGGATTTTGTTGAATGACTTTTCTGCATCTATTGAGATGATCATATGGTTTTTTTCCTTGGCTCTGTTAATATAGTATATTACATTTATTGATTAACGAAGTTGAACCATCCTTGCATCCCTGGGATACATCTGACTTGGTCAGGGTATATGATCTTCTTGATGACCCTCTATATTCTGTTTGCCAGTATCTTGCTGAGGATGTGAGAGGCATTTCTTAGAGTGTCTGGAGCCCAGACAGAGCTTCCCATAGTGGGCAGCTTTCTGGCCCTTGTCCTTTATGTTCACAGACAGAAGTGGGCCTATAAATCCCTGGAAGCTAAAGCATCCTTGTAGACCACCTAGTTGACTCTTTGTTTTAACAAGTGCTATCCTGTCTGCAGCTCTTCCTCTAGGAATTCCTCCTCTTTTCCCTTAGCTTCTACTGAAAAGTCAGCCCTGAGCACCAGTATTTGTTCCATGTGACATACTCCTTTCCTATCATAACTGACTGGATGAAAGGTAGTCACTTGACCCAAGGAGAACTAACCTATTGGCTGGCCAACAACCAATGAGATGTCATTTCTCTAAAAAATTTTGAATTTAAAGATCCATTTTTGGGTTCTGGAGTTGGAATGGTTTAGAGTGGCCATGTTGCATCATTTTTTTTTGAGCAAAGCAACATGATCAAGAGGGAACAGAAAAACTCAACATATCTTGTTGGATGTCTCACTGGTACCCCAAAGTCATGCCAAGAACCCAACACTTCCCCCCAAGTCTGGTTCCCTTCCCGTCCTTCACTAGCTCAATGAAAGGCACCATCACCATTCAGTTAAAGAAATCAGAAACCTTGGAGTCATCATTTCACCTTGTCCCCATTCACAACATCTAATCAATCGTTGCATCTCATTGCTTTTACTTCCTTAATATCTCTCAAGCCCAGCTTCTCTCTTCTCCCCGGACATCCTGTAGTTGTGATACCATACTCACTTGCCTGGACCCTGTGATGACAGCTCCCCACATCTGCTCTCAAGTCTCTTAGCTCCATACTCTCTCCAGTCAAAATGACCTTTCAACACAACCTGATGATGCTGTCTCCTGCCCCAGATCTGCCCCTGCCTCCTCTCAAGCCTCTCATCACCCTGTCCTATGCACTCATCACACTGGCCTCCTTACAGTTTTCATTCTGGAATGTTCTTTCTCCTCCTACTGCCTGAAAATGAAGTATCCATTCAGAAAAATGAAAATGAAGAGAATTCACTGCCAGTAAATCTGCAAAAAGTAAACAAATAAATGCTAAAAGAAGGTCTTCAGATGGACGGGAAATTATAGCAAATGGAAACTTAGACTACAGGAAGGTGCAAAGAGTACCATAAATGGCCAGGGTATGGGTAAATATGAAAGGTGGTTTTCTTTAAATTTCTTCCAAATGGATATGATTAGCAGGTATCTTAATGGGTACCTACAGTGCTAAGGCTGAGGCAGGAGGATTGCTGGAGCCCAGGAGTTCAAGACCAACCTGAGCAGCATTTTGAGATTCTGTCTCAAAATAAAAACAACCAAACAAACACTCAGAACAGGGCCGGAGATTTAGCTCAGTGGTTTGGCCACCTGCTGTGCAAGTGCAAGGACCCGAGTTCAATCCCCGGTACCAAATCAAAACAAAACAAAACAAAAACATACAGAACAAACATACATACACATGGCTTTTAAAAGAAAAATTTATAACAGTATATTGTGGTGTTTATAGTGCTGATAGATGTGATATACATGACAATATATCACATGAAGGATGGGGTGCATGATTAATGGGCCTATAGAGTTGCCAGGCTTTTTAAATTTAATGAATGGCACAAATAAATTGCCAATGTCATCTAGTCAGGAAGTGGGGGAGCAAATTCTCACTTATGTCCATATTTCCTCCTCTTTCTTCCACATCAGACAGGAAAAGTGAGTTGGTAGGAGGAGAAACTGAGGCAGGGAAGAATCTGACAGTGTCAGGGAGCCTCGTGCTCCCACGATTGTCAGAGTGGGAGGATACCCAGACCTCGGAGTCTGAGCCAGTGAGGACAGGACCTGATGTGCCAGGCTCAGGGATGAGGCACCAGGGAGGGGCTGGAGCAAAGAGCCAACTTCGTGGCCAGCCTTGAAGTCAGCCCTGTGTCTGAGCAGTCACACCTGTGAAAGGCGTGACACTAGGAGGGTGCTGACTGCCACAGCAGATCCTCCTGCTGCCCCCTGGCCAGGGAGTAGCCAGTTCTACAAGGATAGCACCTTGCCAGCTGTCTGGGCTGGCTGAGGTGTCTGCAGAAGATCTGGGCAAAGCAGACTGGAATTCTCTCGTGAGGAGCTGGGGCTGGGAAAAACATTCCTCCAGCACCCAGAGTCCACATTGCAGACTGTAATAAACCTATTTCACTATGCAATGCACCTATTAGAGCCACCGACCTGGACTGTGGGCTCAGCTCTACACCCTGCAAGAAAGACCAGAGAAGGGGACAAGGGACGGATTTGCGTCTTGATTTGGGATAAGCTGATCCTTTGCAGGAGTGGGAAAAGCGCAAGATGTGTCAATTAACCTTTGCCCTGGCTTGGCACTGTGATGCTGGGCTCCATCTTGGCAACCTCATTTCCCAGTTGCCTTTGCTGGCTGGCTTTCCATTTGGTGCTACCCATAGGAGCCCCTGGGAGGAGATGAGAAGGCAGGAGAGGGAAGGAGAGAAGGCAGGAAGGAGCGCTGCCCATGCAGCTTCCCAGTGGCAGCAGGTCCCAGCAGCAGCCCTGCTGTGCCAGCTCAAAAGTCCCCAAATACCTGGGCCAAAGTCCCCAAATACCCCTCCTCCATGTCTGAGCTGTGCTCCAGGGGCCTCCTCTGAGTTCCTGTAACCCCATTCTCTTCTCTTCTGTCCCAAGCCCTAGAAGTGACAGCTGCTTTCTGTAGTTATTTTCACTGGATCTTCCTAAGTATTTTCTTTCTCTTCTGCCCTGTGTAACCAAATCCTCATATTAGACTTCCTCGGTTGAGATCCTGGCATGATTTCTGCTTTCCTGACCTGCTCCTACTAATACAGAAAGAAACAGAGCTGTTATGACAGAAGAGAACCAAAGACAGTGAACAGAGGGAAGGACAGGGAGTTGGGGGTAAGGTGGTCTTAAGTCCAAATCCTTTCTCTGCTTTTATCCCTGAGTGACTTTGGGCAAGCTACTGGGTTTCTCTTAGCCTTGGTTTCCTCACCTGAAAATAGGGGTGGTGACACAACCTGACCTGTCAGTCTCTGTGGGCACAAGGCGCGCGCGCGCACACACACACACACACACACACACACACACACTGATCTGAACTAGATTAGGCTGAAGGATGAAATTATTCTGGAAAGCTTCCAGAAAAATATCTATCAAGTGAGAAGGATAAGAAGGCAGGGAGAGGTAAAGTTTGCCTCTAATATAGCTGGAACCAGAAGGTCACACACATTCAGGTTCCTCTCTGCTTCTCAGCGTCAATCAGAGGAGACCAGATCCTCGGCACAGTCCCATGTGGTATCGCTCTGCCCAGAGAAGAAAGGGCTCCTCTGGGTTAGACTCAGCTCTGTCATCCCTAGGGGAGGCTCTGGCTGCCCAGGGTTGGCCATGTGCCCAGTCCTGTACACATGCACGTAGCCTGGGAGCAGAGTGACATAAGAGATGACAGGTACCAGTCCGTAACAACATGCCCAGGTCTTACAAAAACTTGGTTGTCCTCTTTTCCTCCCTGGCTGCCTAGGGGTGGGCCACCATCATGAATGACACAGTAATTAACTAGACTGGAAGTCCACAACCAACCAACTACTGCAGAGGAAACAAATGGTCACTGATACTTCTTTCTGGGAAGACCACAGTACCTAAGACAGAAATGCAGGAAAACTTACCAAAATGCACACAACCACGCCACTTGTCATCTTTGTATCTGGACTGACAGTCCATTTTGGTGGTGGTAAGACAACTGGCTTTGGTGTGATTTATGATCCCTTCGATTAAAAGCAGCCTATATGAGAGGAAAAGATGTCAAAAACAGGGCCGGGGATTTAGCTCAGAGACACCGTGCCTGCCTCACAAGGAAGGTGAAACCAGAATGAAGAAAGTCAGTGGAACTGCAAAGGCCAGGGAAGTGAGGTGGAGACTGGATAAGAACAGAAAAGATTAAAAATTCTGCCATGACTTTCTTTGTGGTGATTGTACAACATTTTCATGACAGGATTAATAAATTGTAAAAATTTGAAAAAAGAAAAGAAAACACAAATTTTGGTTGTTCCCAGGATGACCATCCCTATTCCACAGCCGAGGCTCAGAGAAGGAAGGGCTGGACCCCAGAGGTGTGGCTTTTATCTAAGGAACAAAACTGGACCCTATGTCATCGAAAACGAGGTGACTTGAAGTTCTTCAAGCTGAGGGCAAGTAGCTGGATATGGGAGAGGGCAGGCACACAAGCCCAGGAGAGCGAAAGTCAAAGGTTCAGAGAGACTCTGTAGACAGCCCGGGTTCCCAGCTTACAGCAGGCAGGGCTGCAAGTCCCACCCCATCTTCTGGGTTCTCTGTGTGATCCATCCCAGCAGCTGTGTGCCCGGTCCTCTTGGGAAATGTCTTGCTGTTGGACAGCTCAGGAGTGGACGGCATTCCCTGGCTCCACTTCCTCTGGTCTCAGATGCCAGCAGAGTACCAGCGCCCTCTGGGAGTTTCAGAATTGGAAAAAATGTAGGGAAAGGGTGCAGAGAAATTAAAATGACGATCAAGGGGCAGTCAGGGTCCTCTGAGGACAGACAAGGACAAACAGGAGCACCTGACTTGCTGGTGACCTGGGCCAGACACTTCTCCAGCCCTACCCATCTGATTGTCAGTCACACTCAATTAGTCTCCTGAATATGTCCCTATATTCTGCCTCCATGGCTTTTCAAAAACTGATTCTTTTACCTAAAACACCTCTACTCCCATCCAAACCCTGTTCTGAAAAACTCCTCAAAACACGTTTTCATCACCTCCTCTGTGCAGTGCTCCTATTTCCTAGAAGTGAACTCTCTCTGATCCACACACCAGGGTTGATGGCTCCCTTTTCTTTGTGCACCAGCACACCTGAGACTTCTTCCAGAACAGCTGTGGATCTGCTGCAAAGAGAATTACCTCAGGGATAATTTCAAAATATTCTGGCCCAGGCCTCACCCCATGAGAAACTGACTCAGGGAGTCTGAGGTGGGGCCAGGTGTCAGAAATGTTAGTGGTTGCCCCAAGCACTTGTGCTGCTCAGTGCGGCATGGGCATGGGGATGGCTGAGTGTGTCCCTGGAAAACGGTTTTCTCCCACATTCCAAGGCCTGGCTCAGAGGAGCACTGAGGGAAAGGGAGGGAGAGACAGAGTTAAGAAGAAGAGAAAAAAGTGGAGGTAGAAATGGGCATGATTCCAGAAGGGGCCAGAAGCAGGGGTCTTAGGGCAATGCTCCTGAACATTGTACTTATTGGCAGAGACACCAGTTTTGGAGTGAGACACACAGAGGGGCTGAGCCCTGGGTCTGCTACACCCAGGGACACCTCACCCCACCCCACCCGTTTCCTCTGCCTGATGGTAATGACTGCTGTGCCTGCCTCCACCTGATGTTGTGAGGATTCAGCAAACCCTTGGTGGGATCAATGTCTTTCAAGCATGGTGCACAGATGAACGAACAGGGGCCTTGGGAAAATGTAGATCCTGACTTACATCTGAGCCGGAGCCTGAGTCCTGCAGTTCAAACAACATTCTAGGGGGTGTTGGTGCTGCAGGTCTGTGGTCCATCTTTGAGAGTCGAGGACATCTATCTACAGTGGACACTGCCCCTTTCAGGGAGCCAGCCTGGTCCTCTGGGACAAGCTGGGGATGAGGCCAGAGTGCCCTCTCTAGAGCATGCTGCGTGCCAGGCACAGTGCCGACCCCTCCATATCCCATCTCACAGAGCCAGAGTCCCTGTTTTCCAGAATGTGAGTAATACTGACGATGCACTGCTTAAGCCCCACAGCACAGGTGTCCTTTCCCTACTGTAAGAAGTTACCACACATACACCTGGTGGCTTGAAACACCACCTCTTCCAATTCCAGAGGTCAGAACTTAAGCAACTTCTGGAGGCTCCAGGGTGGATCCACACCTTGGCTCTGCCAGCTTCTGAGCCTGCATCACTCACTCCCATCTCTGCTTATGTTGTCAGGTTGTGGCCTCCTGTCTCCGACCTCTTATCTGTCTCTTCTAAGGACCCTTGTGATTATAGCCAGCCCACTTGGAAAATCCAGGATATTTTCCTCATGTCAAGATCCTTAACTTTATCACACTTGCAAAGTTCATTTTTACCACGTAAGGCCACATGTCATAGGTCCTGGCAGTTAGGAAGGAGGCCATTACCTTACCAACCACAGCTGCCATCAGGTCTTCCAGCAGAGCCTCTGCAGTCAGATTCTGACTATAGCTCTTGGGCTGCTCAGCACCTCCTGGGACCAAACCTTCTATCACTGTCCCAGCAAGTCCAGGCTCTGGGCCGTCAGTGGTGGCCATGAGAGCCATTCCTCCACTGACCCTTCCTCAGCATAGACCCTCCTTGCTCTGTGCAGTGGTCACCCAATTGTCACCCAACTAAAGGAGCAGGACCAAGGTCATACAAATCCGTCAGGAGACTACTGGCAGACACGCTGGACGGAAGGTAGACAGAGCACTAGCCACAAAGGCAGTGGATAGTTATTAAAAAGGAAAAAGAAGCAAAAACCCCCCAAAACAGCGCTACTATTTTTTTTTAAAAAAAACAAGTATAGCCTTAACTCTGTGGCCCCTGACACATGGTACGAGCTGAGCTGACTGCCTGATGGCCACATGTTCCGAGCCTCCTAAAGGCCCTTGGAGGCAGGCTGAGTGACAGGTGTCTGTTCCTGCAAAGTGTCTGGGTCAGAGGGCGGAACAAGAGCAAACAGAGCCGGCCCTTGGCTTGGTCACCATCTCTGCAAAGCAAAGAATGGGGCTTTGGGCTTGCCAACAGGGGGACCACCCATTCTGATTTTCCTGGGACTGAGAGTTTTCCTGGGAGAACTAGGACGAACTGGTCACCTTATTTGTAGGGCAGCTACACAAACCCAGCAGTGGGCTTGGCTGCTGTCGACCCTTCACCCTAGGTGACTTGGCAGGCAGCCTAACACTGTCAGCTGGCCGGGCTCATCGCTGTTACTAGAGACTGTCCACAGGAAGCAGTCTCAGGGACAGCTGGAGCTCCAGGCTGTAAGAGAGGGCTGCTGCTGAGTCACACTGGTTCAAGGTCTGGGTGATTTAGAAGCTTGATTCTTTTCAGGTCAGTAGGTGGGGTTAGGGGTATAGGACAGAGGTAGGGCTCAGGCTGGAAGGAGGGGAGGAGAAATAAATCCTGAAAGTTAAGACTCCTCTGAGAAAGCTGACCGCCCTGTCAGAAGCCTGGTGATGGGGGTGTGCCTTTTCAGGGTCCAGACCGCTCCTTCGGGGGCCAGGACCCGAGGCTGGGAGCAAGCATGATGTAATGGGAATGGAGTCCTGGGGCCCAACAGACCCTGTGTTACCTGCCTGCAAGGTACTTGAAAAAGCCCCCTGGACCTCTGAGCATTATTTTCTGGCTTAGAAAATGCAGCTACTAATGACACCTCTGTGCAGAGTTAAGAGAAACAATCAACAACCAAGGAGTGAACTTGCCTAATACCTAGTAGGCTGCTTCTGGCCCCAGGCTAGACCAAGGTCAATGAGAATACAAATCAGCAACCAGAAGGCTGTCTGGTGAGCCTTGACTTAGGACAAAGGGAGCTGGATAGGCCCAGCGCTGCTCCGCCCACACTCTGGACCCAGGGGCCTTTCTGTCCTTGGGTAAATTCTCTCTTCTGCTCCTTCTTCTGGATTTTTTACTAGCCTCCTGGCATGCCCATCCTTCCTACATTACCTCATGTTGGCTGGGTTACAGAGGAATTAGATTCTAGTTCCATGATATGACGCACTGACATCCTGCTAGACTTTTCGTGTTTTCACATAAGTGATCTCATCTGACCATCATGCAATCCTTTGGCGTAGGCATCACTCTTCCCCATTTTACAGATGTAGAAACTGAGGCCTGAAGGGATTGAGGAAGCTACTTATGATCACACTGATTCAGGTCCTTGTTTTAGGCTGCAAGGAGACCCCATGACATTGCCAAGGCCGTAAGAGGGAAGCCCACGCTGGTGGAACTGCCACAGTCACCCAGCACTTGGAAACCACTCTGTCCTGTGGACACCCATAATTGGGACTGGCAGAAAATTCTTTTCTAAAGAGGATGGGCCTCCTCTCAGTCCCCACTAAGCTGCTAAGAGGTAATGTCCTGATTCTAGTGTTTGATTTAGGCCCCTCCTCCATTCCTCACGGAGACAATGTGGGCCAGCTCCCTTACGCTGCTAAAAATGGACAACTCCAACTTCCTATTATGAGAGAAAAGGGAATTTATTAGATTGAACAAGGGATATGCTCAAGTAGAAGGATGCTGTGTGTAAATGAGAGTCAGGGAGAAGTCCCTCGTCACGGGGTGGCTGTTCCGGCCTAGATCCTGAAGTCCAAATGTGGCATGGTGATAGTTTTCTACAGACCTGGAATCCTGTCAGGGAAGGGGACAGGGATGAGGCTGTGGATCTACTTCTTTGATCATTGTTTCCAGAACTTTGTTTATTGATTTTTGTAAAAAGTGGGAGGTTTGAAAGCGGGGAACTGTTCAGAACTTTGGTCTCTGAAGGTAACTGCAAAGCACTTGTGACAGGAGTGGTTACAAATTTGACCAGTCTCTCAGTGCATTAAGGAGGGGAGGAGCAGGAGGTAGAGTAGCGGTGAAGGGCAACCTCACAGGACCTCAGAGAGCTGTGTCCAGAGTTTTCATTACCTGTTCTTAGAATTGGGAATGGCCACCTATCCATTGCATAGGAAGGATCAAATGGGCAGTAATGGCCCCACCCATTTCAAGGAATTCTTTGCAGTACTTAAAAAGAATGAAGATAATTCGTCAGGTTAGAAAACATATGTACACTATATCATTTATGTTTAACAAGTTAGAGCAATTATGTACACATATTTATGAATAGGGGTATAGAAAAGGACATGGGTCTACATACATCACACTATCTTTAGAGGGAGATGTTGGATTGTTGGTATGATAGTCAAGAGGGGATTTATCTGTAAAATTTAGACTTGTATTCCTGTATTATATAATTAAAAATTTTTTAAAGGCTTTTAGTAAAATGAATGTTTAGGAAAAAGAAGCAAGTGGGAAAAGAATCACTCCACGTGACAGAGAGACAGGTGAGTTTTGTGCCAGGCTGGGTAACAGTTTCAGGATGGGCCCTGAAGAACTGGCTCCTCTCTCGCTGTAGTCCTAGGATGGACATGCTGCCCAGAGCATTGAGGCCTTGCCCACTCCCTGGCCAAGTGACAAGTGTGCCACACCACAGCAAGCACAAAAGGAGAACAAGTTCCCTTCAACTAACTACTACTCTCTCCTTGGCCTCAGGCCTTGCTTGATTCACGTGCTCCAAGGGCTGTGTCCACATCTGCTCCCACACCTTGGGCAGTGGCCTCTGTGACAGCCACAAGTTGCTCTGAGTTCCTGTACAATGTAAGCAGTGTAAATCCTTATACAGCTGTCCTTGGGTCACTATGGGGGACTAGCTCCAGGACCCTGCAAGTCCCTTATATAAAATGGTGCACTATTTACATACACATCCTCCCTTAAACTTTAAATCACCTCTAGATTACTGGTAATACCTAATACAATGCAAATGTTATGTAAATACTTGTTACTCTGTATTGTTTGGGGCCTAGTAACAAGAAAAAAGTCTGTATAAATCCAGTAGTAATGATTTTTAAAATTTGTATTTATTTTTGCAGTACTGAGAATTGAACCAAGGACTTTTGCACTGAGCTACAACCCCAGTCTTTTTTTAATTTTTAAATTCTGAGATGAGGTCTTCATAAGTTGCCCAGTCTGGGCTAGAACTTGTGATCCTTCTGCCTCAGCCTCCCAGAGGGCTGGCATTACAGGAGTGCACCATCAAGCCTGCTTCATGCAATTAAAAAAAAAGTTCTGATCCAAAGTGAAACCCACGGACGCAGAATGTGTGGATGTGGAGGGCCAGTGATGTTACAGGAAGAAGTGGTGACTTGTCCATTCTCTGCTGGGGCCAGCTTTCCTCCACCTATTGCTCTGGGAGCAGGAAGAAGGGCAGACAATGGGGGAGGAGAACGTTGGACCAAAGTGGCTGTCCTACTTTGTAGCCTTGCATTTCTAGCACAGTGAGAAGTGGAAGCTGTCAGGAGAAAGGGACAGTGGCTTGGAGTCATCATTTACCCAGGTAAGAAGTGCAAACCCCTGGCAGAAAGCCCAGCAGCCAGGTGCTCAAATCCTGGGACTGACATAAGCAGCCGAGGCCTGGATTTCACTGGGAGAACAGGGCCCCAGTGTCCCCTCCCTCATGGAGAGACTACCCAGGCCAGTCTCCTTGTGTGATTACTACCAACAGCTTCTCACAGAAGGAAATTCTGTGACCTATATCAATAGTGGGAAGATGATCTGGGTTGGAAGTTCAGAGACATGAATAAAGAACAAATAAAGTGGCAAATTTGGGATGATTCTAGGTAAATGTGGGCCATATGAAATAATAAATACAACATCTAAGGTTGTGCTGGACATTGCTGCCAGTCATTGCCTTTGCTCTTGTGTCACACTGCAGGGTTAGAGATGAGAAGCATATTGCTCAGATTCCCAGGCCAGCAGGATCCCGCTTAGGTTCTGAAAGTGAGAAACATCTACCTATAGGAGTTGTGAAGATGGCAGAAACACAGGGACCTTCTTGCTTCTGTCCCAATAGCCATGGCAGGACCAAGTGAGGGCATTGAGCCTGATGTCAAGTAGCTCTTTCTGCAGTTCCTGCTAACATTCCTGTACCCCTATTTTGTTTCACCAGGCTTTCCAACACATAATAGCCAAAATTCCCATATGAAATTTGCTTGAAACACCTAGGGTAATTTCTGCTTCACTGACTAAACTTGCTGTCACACAGGATCCAGCACACACACACACACACACACACACACACACACACACACACTGTGGAATTAAAATGCACAGTGACAACAGTATCTACACTGGGAAAGAGTTAACAACGTCAAGTGATTTTAAGATTCTTGATTGTTTGGAAGGAAGGCAAAGGTTTTGATTAACTTCTGACTGATATATAAAGAATGCATGCTGTGTCTTCTGGGTAATTACTAAGATAATAGAAAAAGGTTTTTAAAAAGTAGGATTAATTTTTTAAAATAGATAGTTATTCCAAAAGAAGGCAAGAAAAGAGAGAAAAGGCAATATGGAACAGGCAAGACAACTAGAAAGCAAAACTAAGGTGGTAAATTTAACTCATTTATATACAGATCATCTAATTATTCTAGTTAAAAGATAAAGACCCTCAGTATAAATTAAGAACAAACGCACTTTTTACAAAAATACATAAGAATACACAAAGGGTGAGTGACAAAGAGTAAAATAAGATAAACCATGAATACGCTAACAAAAGATAGCCTATGTATATTATGTTGTTATGTTCATTGTATTAATATGAGACAAATATTAAGGCTAAAAGTCTCAAAAAAGAAAAACAGGGCTACTTCATAGTGGTAAAAGTTGCGATTCATCTATAAAACATAATTGTGTATCATATACAAAGAAAGAATAATAAAAGAAGTGGAAAGGAAAAGCAAAACTGTCATTATTTATAGATAATATAAATTTTATATATACATAGTCCAAAAAGATCCATAAATAAACTATTAGAATAAGTTTGACAATATTGCTAGATACAAAATCAGTGTATGTAAAATTATTCACATTTCTGTATCCAGTAACAAGAAGCATAGAAAAACATTTTTAAAAAATACATACCACTGGGGCCGGGGATTTAGCTCAGTGGTTTTGGCACCTGCTGCTCAAGCGCAAGGTCCCGAGTTCAATCCCCAGTACCAAAATAAAACACATACCATTTACAAGAGCATCAAAGAAATTAAATTACCTGGAATAAAACTAACAAAAGATGTGTGGTCCCCTTGTGGTTTAATTATAAATCTGTATAAAAAGACATCTTTAAAAGACTTCAAAAAGGCAGAAATATACCTGGTTTGTTTGATCCATACCTTTCAACACATACCAAAGTTGTGATCACAGACTTAAATGTTAAGTCCTAAAACTATACGAAGAGACACAGCAGAAAACCTTTGTAACCTTGTATTTGTCAAAGATATCTTAAATATTACAATGAAAGCACAATCCACAAAAAAAACCAAACTGATAAATTACACTGTATCAAAAAATGTTTACTCTTCAAAAGATACTGTTAAGAGAACGAAAAGACAAACCACGAACTGGGAGAAAAAACATTTGTACATCAATATCTAATGAAAAAGTTGTAACCAAAAAATATAAAGAATCCTCAAAACTCAAGAGTAAGAAAACAACTCAGTTAAAAATGAGCAGATTTGAAAAAAAAAAAAAAGAGCAGATAACTCACCAAAGAGGATATATGAATGGAAAATAAGCGCATGAAAGGAAGTTTAACATCATCATGGAGGGAAGGGAGGGGGCACTAGGGAGAAGGGATTATAAAGAAGAATGAAGAAATATCTGGGGCTGATGGATATACTCATTAGCTTGATTGAAGGGTTGGTTTTATAGGTGTATATATGTCAAACTGTATCAAATTGCATGCCTTAAGTAAGCATAATTTATTGTATGTCAATCATGCCTCAGTTAGGCTATTTCTTTTTTAAGATTTCAATAAACCAAAAGTATACCATGTTTGTGGGCTGGCAAACTAAACAGGCTCCTCAGTTTGATTTATACATTGAATGGAATCCCAATAAACCTTCCAGATGGGGGCCGGGGATTTAGCTCAGTGGTTCAGCCGCCTGCCTCGAAAGCCCAAGGTCCTGAGTTCAATCCCCGGTACCAAAAAGAAAACTTCCAGATGGCTTTTCTTTTCCTTCTGTGGAACTGATGGCTCATTCTAAACTTTATATGGAAATCCAAAGGACCAAGAATATTCAAGACACTTGAGATTCTTCCCTCAAGATCTGAGAATTTGACGGATAAAATAAAAAGTTATTACAAATCTCTAGTAAACAAAGCAGTGTGGTGCTGAGGGATAGACTGGCAGACCAACAGAACAGAAGAGTGCAGAAATAGATTCATGCTTCTATGAATACTTGGCACATGGCAGAGGTGGATCACAGAGCAGGGGGTAGACTTTGTAATAAACAGTGCTGGCATAGCTGAACATTCATATAGGGAGGCGACAATTGGGATTCTATCTCACTCCATGCAGAAAAATCAATTCTAGGGGCTGGGAGTCAGCTCAGTGGTAGAGTGTGTGCTTGACATGCTCGAGACCCTGGGTTGGATTCTCAGCAGACACACAAAATGTCTAATCACTCATGAGGTTGCTTCCTGGCAGCTCTCTGAGTCACTCCGACAGCAGGTGCAGCTTGGCTGTCAGCTGTGATGCACCTCCCCTGCTCTTGCCACTCCAGATGATGTCCCTCCTCTTTGAAGAAGGTGGAGGAGCACCCTAACATGGCCCAAGGGAGGTATCTGGGCCCATTAACATCCCCACCCCAACCCCCAAATCCTAACAACTGTGATGAACATAGCTAGACCTCCTGAAGACTCCCTGGTTTCAGCCCTGACATTTTTTGAGGCAGTGCAACAGCTATCAATCAAACAGCTCACCTGCCCATGATAGCTGGGCTGTCTTGGATTCCCCTTACCCACCCGCTTGAACTAAGCACAGTCTCCAATCAGCAGGCCCAAATTTAAACCGATCACAGACCTACACTTGGACCAATCACAGGCCTATAGCTGCTATATAAACAGCATTCCCCTCATACTTCTTGGATTAGTCTAGGAGGGCTGTCTCTCTGTATTGGCCTTCCTGTGCTGCTGCACAGGTCATGTTGAAATAGTTTCACTCTAGTCGTCCTATAAATTTACTTCATTTATTTCTTGGGTATCGTGGTCTCTGAAGCAATTGCTTTAAAGAAAGAGCAATAGGGCCAGGGATTTAGCTCAGTGGTTTCACCGCCTGCTGCGCAAGCACAAGGACCTGAGTTCGATCTCTGGTTCAAAAAAAAAAAAAAGAAAGAGTAATAAACATTAGGGGCTACTATTCCTGAAGAGGTCCAGAGACCAACAGCCAATGAAGGGTGGCAGCCAACAGCAGCAGAGACCAGTACCCAGCAGCGACAACTGTTGGCATCCAGCATTAACTGGCATTAAGTGGTAACATCAGGGCTGCTAGCAGAGCTGTACTATGCCGATGCATAATTTCTATCTTACTCGAGGTAAAGAACCCTCAACTAATTGGCAACATCAGGGCAGAGAAAAAATTTTTAATCATACAAAAAGTACAAATATAAAGGAAAACATTAACAAACTTGACCATATTAAAATTAAGAACTTTCCTTCTTAAGAGTGAAAAAAAGTCCATACACAGACAGAAGATACTTGCAAGACATGAACAAACCCCCGCCCCAAAAAGTGTAGTAGCAAAATTATATAAATAACAGGCAATGCAGTAGAAAGTTGGCAAAATTTTTCCTAGGTACTGCATAAAAGAGAAAATTCAGATGGCTAATAAAAATATAAAAAGGTGTTTAATTTCATTAATAATCAGGAAAATGCAAAATGGAACCACAAAGAGATATTGCTATGTTCATATAGACCATAGGACAATCAAATTCTGACATCACCAAACATTTAGTGAGGATATGGAGTTATGGGAACTCTTATACATGGTTTATAAAGTGCAACCACTTTGGCTAACAGTTTGGCATTTTAAGGCATAGATGAATGCAAGTCTACCTAGACAAATTCATGTAGTACACCTGCACCAAGAGTTATGGACAATGAAGGCCAGGCGTGGTGGTGCATGCCTATAATTTGAGCACTTGGAAGGCTGAGGTGCCACAAGTTCAAGGCCATCTCGGGCTACATGGTAAGTTCAAGGCCAGCCTGAACTATATAGCAAGACCCTGTCTCAAAAGAAAAAAAAAGAGTTAAGGACAATGAGCCAGGTGTAGGGGCACACACTTGCAATTCCAGCTACTTGAGAGGCTGAGGCAGGAGGATCGTAAGTTCCAGGCCATCTCAGGCAACTTAGTGGGACTCTGCCTCAAAAGAAAAATGAAAAGGAGTGGAGGAATAGTTTAGTGGTTCAATCCCCTATAAAACCAACCAAATAAATAAATAAGTTATGGACAATAGGTGCCTATGGCAACTTTGTTGCTAAACCAGAATACTAGAACCAGATTAAATCACTACTAATAATTTACTAGCTAAATGAATCACAGGACATTAAAAAATGGAGTGCTACAGAGCATCAGAAACTACAGCTACATTCAATAATATGGATAAAGCTTATGAATACAATGTTGAACAAATAAGTTTAAGGATATACTTAGTATAATTCAACTTCTTAAAAAATGTGTATGTCAAGATACATAAAATAGATATATATTGTTTAGGTGTGAATACATAAGTTAAAATGAAGAGCAAGGAAAACAGAATCTTGAAAGTCAGGATAGTAGTTATTTAGGGAAAGAAGGAGAGTTTGTTAATGGGAGAAATACACACAGGAACTCCTTGAAGTGTTATATTATAGGATTTCAAATCCAATGACTTTCTTTTCTAATCATGGAATTGAAATTCTTCCATTCATTCTGCTCAATCCCACATAAATGGTGTGCCTATTGCTGGTCAATAACTATGGTTAAAGGAATTCCTTTAGCCAATTGAAGTCTGAAGTACTGAACCAATCCCTTGCAACACAGATGAAGTTATTTAAATTTAGACCAATCAGATTCAAGGCCTGATTCTGCCACATGCCTGCTTTGAAATCATAGGCAAATCTTTTAACTTTACTTCACCTCGGTTTCCTCATCTATACAATAGGCGTAGAACAAGAATCTACTATGAGGATTCATGGGCTTGAGACACTGTGAGGAAGGGATTTTAAGAGTTCCTGTGGAAGATGCTGTGGATGATGTTGTTATTAAAGTACATGGCCCCGTCACAAAAAGGAAGAAGCAAATAGGAGAACGATGTGTACAGTATTCTACCTTCACTATAGAAAGGAGGAGAAAATTTTTAAGTCACATATTTATAATCTCTTATATAAGCTTAAAATAGTCCCAGAGAACATTCAAGAAACTAATAATCATAGTCACAGGGGAAACTGACTGGGGCAGAGGTAAAGAAGTAAAGAAGGGATATTAGAATGACTTCTCTGTTTACCTGTTTATGTATTTTATCTTTGTATTTGAACCACATGAATGTAAATTTTATTCCTAAAATTGAACATTCAACTTATTAAGTCTGTGTTGCTGAGAAATGAATGCAACATTGCGAGCAAACTGAGGAAGAGTGGTTCTTCCCTCCCTGACCTGGAAGCTCAACACCTGGTACCCTTCCTCGAGGCCACATTGACTTGTTTTTGCCACACACCTCATCCAGGGTTGGCCTGGCCCCTAGCTGCAGCCACCTGCCCTGACAAGGCCTGGCTCTTCTTGGGGAAGCAGTGTGGAGAACACTTCTGCCCACCAGCAGGCTCCGCACAGCCCAGGCCCGGGCCTCCCACTCTGCCCTGGCTTTCTGGTCTCTTCCTTCCAGCCTGGTTACCTACCTGGACTTCTAACACTGCTGGGGATGCCATTTCTGATTGCTGCCTCCTTCTCTCTCACTGGACCTGCCTTCCCAGCTAGGTCAGGCTCTGCTCTCTTGTCTGCGGCCTCCTCCCAGCCTGGGCCTCATCCTTGGGCTCCCAGCTGTCACTCAGACCTTGCTTAGGCTCTGCTGTCGTCCACTTGGAACCTGAGTGCCAGCCCTGGCCTACCAGCTCACACACTGAATTTGCCAGTACTTTCCCAGCCCTCAAGGCCTCTCTGGGACATGTATTGGGAAACAAAACAACAAAACAGCCTGGGGATTTAGCTCAGTAGTTCCGCCGCCTGCCTTGCAAGTGCAAAGACCCAAGTTCGATCCCCGGTACCAAAAAAAGAAAAAGAAAAAGAAAAGACAACAAAATACCTCCTCAAAACTACAGTTCCTTTGAGAAGTGTGCAGTGTGGAGTTTGAGCCATTAGGGATACACTTTTTTATGATAAGGGACACACACTTGATTCCTCTTCACAACTTATGACAAAAATCACCAGCAGAGGAAAATTTTGCATGTAGGATGGAAGCTGGGAAGAGTCAACCATGTGCCAGAGGAGAGTTTATGCTGACTTTACCTAGCATGTCAGACTTTTGGGGATCAGCCCCCAAACTACCTGGCCTGGGAAAGCCACACACTTACAAAAGTAGCAGCTCTCCAACAGGGAAGAACAAGTTCATAGGATGCTTGGGAAGGAGGGTGTAAAAGTGCAGAATTTAGCCAAGAAGTGAGTCCCTCTCCCACCCTCCTGAGAATTCTGAAGCACAGTGCGAACTGGAAAGAACCATTTTCAAACATCATTCTGTGGCAGCAATTCCACCAGGGCCCATAAATATTTTTGTATTGACTTTTGTTTTAGTCTTTATCAGTATCCTAAGAACTATTTCAATAAACAGTGCAAGGCAAAGGAAGAGAAGACCCAGAGAGCAGGGTAAGTCTCTGCGATGTTACTGTGAGCTCCGGCCCACTCTGTTTGGATTGCCAGAGAGGAGCCTGGGTACTTATGAGACTCAGTGCACAGAGCAGGCCCAGATGTGGTTCTGCCGGCACCTCCAGCAACATCACTGAGAGGAGAAGGAAGGAAGCTTCCAGAACTAGAGAAGGCCAGCTGGAGGGAGGGAGAGGGAGGAAGGGCTGTGGCCTCAGAGCCGTTCCAGTCCTCCCCTACTGTGACTTGACACAGCAGTGTGCCCCAGGCCGGAAGAGCATAGCTCTGGGGCAGAACTGGTTCTCACCGCTCAAGTAGGCCCTGGGAACATCACTTAACCTGTCGGGGCTCGATTTTCTCTTTCATACATTGGACACAATCGCACCAACACTACTGGGAAAATCAAATGAGGGAGAAAGGCAAAGAGCCTGCCCGGCAGGTGCATTCCCAGCCTTGTGCAACTGAGTGAATGTGTCCTCATTGAAGTCAGAAAATTAGACAAGTCGTTTCTCTGTCCAGATCCAACTGGATCACATACCTGCGAACGCCGTTGAGAGGACAGTCATTTGCAAAGCAAGCTACTGTTTACTGAGCACTCTCACAAGCTGGGCCCCACTGAAACCTGTGAGGCTCAGAGAAGTAAAGCGATTTTCTCAGGATGACACAGTAAATAAGTAACCACACAAGAGATCAGACTCTAGTTTCATAAGAGATTCTTGACCCTACTTCTCCATGCCTGCTTGCTCCAGAACTTGGGGCTCTGGAGCCTGATGGGAAAGCTTGTCTCACATTATCACAGTCCCTGGCATGGGGAACACAGCCTGCCCCTACTTCCCAGTAACTTTCCCACTGGTGAGGGGGCCTGGGGAATATGTGCCACTGGCACTCGGGGTCTGATGTGGAAAGGTTGGGTCAGTCTGACTCCATCCCCAGGTGACAAAGGAGATGACACATTTAAAACACCATACTCTGCCAGGGATTTAGCTCAGTGGTTCTGCCATCTGCCTTGCAAGTGTAAGGTCCCTAGTTCAATCCCTGGTACCAAACAAACAAAAACCCCCACAAAACTAAAACACCATGCTCAATACATGGCTGCTAGCATGAGTATTGCTGGATTAGGAGTTCTTGTGGGAAGGGACCATGGTTTTTGTGCCTCTAAACTGTAGTGACTGCAGGATGAGGGAAAAAAACCCACACAGTGCCCTGGGAAAGAGCAGCTTTTAGGACTGTGGCCAAGAATGAACACATGAAAGACACAGAGCAGAAATGGTCAGAGAGAACACTGGGATGTAGCTCAGTGGTAGAGCACTGACCTAGCATGCATGGGGCCCTGGGTTCAATCCCAGCACTACAAAAAATAAATAAATGGTCAGTGACACAAGGAGAACCACAGGGTGGGTTTTAGCCCAGAAATTAAAGGATGAGATAGCTTTGAAGAAGGGCATCGTGGTGTCATATGCTGTTGACAGGTCACGGAGGGTAAGAATTTTGGAATCAGGAGGAGAAATCAAGATTCTGCAATCAAGAGGAGCAGGAGGTCTCTGCAAGAGCAGAGTAGTGGGGTGATCAGATAACAGAGGTCTGAGTGGCCCAGGGGGAAATAACATGCTGTGGCAGTACAACAGGAGTAGCTGACATTTATGGAGCACTGAACACATGCCACTCACTATTAGGCATATTCTTGTACATTGTTCTAGTGATTTCTCTCAACAGCCATGCAAGGTGTCTGTGCTACTGTCCCTAAGTTACACACACCAGGGTCAGACAGGTCAAGCATTTTCCCCAAAGTCACACAGCTAGAAGGACATCCAGGAGTGAAGCATAATCCTCTTTGACTTTTTAGCCAAAGTCTTAACTAATGTAGAAAAGAAGGGAAAAATAGAAGAGAGAGATCTTGAGGGGGTGGGACCCTCCGTCTAGGCACAGGAGGCTAAGGGGAACCCCTTCTTCTGGTCTGAACCAAGTCGCCTCCGGGGCATTAATTCTACATCCGTGAGTTGACCAACTGACCCTCCAACTGGCCAGGCTGCACACACACACCATCCCCATTTTCAGAAGTGACAAGTGAAGCACAGAGATTTTGTCAAGGTCTGGGGCAGCCAAGTGCTAAACTGCTCTGCAGAGAGGAAGGGATTTTGGGGTTTTGCTTTGTTTTGTTTTCTTTTTGGGCGGTCCTGGAGACCAAACCACAACCTTGCACGTGATAGGTGGGTACTCTACCCACTGAGCTACATCTCCAGTCCAGAAGAGTTAATCTCCTTCTCACTGATCAACTGTAATGAGACCAAAGAGCATCTAAGGAAATGAGACAGAATGAGCCATTCACTCATTCCTTCTGCCTCTGTATGTTCACCACTTGCTGTGGGCAGACTGTTCCAGGCAGAAGACAACAGGGCCTGACTTCAAGGTGGGGAGACAAGAGGGGACAGATGGAGACTTCATTCTCCTCTTGGTGGCAGGGAAGCCCAGGGCCTGTGGAGCAAGGAAGCCAGGATAGGAAGGGCTTGCTACCAGGGGGGAAGGCTGGGTAGCTGCCCCTTACCTCCCAACACCAGCACCATCTTCCCCCTCCAGGTGTTCTCACTCTGACCTGGCAGCCAGACACTGAGACCCTGCAGGTGTCCTGGCCCAGACAATCAGTCCTGTGCAGTCCCATTCCTCTCTGCAGCCCCAGTGGCCAGCTTGGCCAGACACTCCTATTGGGCTGAGCTCTGAGGACAGAACCTATATGTAGCATGAGTCAGGCTCAAGATGACGTCATCCCTGCCACAGCTTCGTGTGACCTGGGGCCACTCACCTCACATTCTTGAACCTTGATTTCTTCATTTGTCCAAGGGGCCAGACCTTAAAGCCACTGGGCAAATGAAGTAGGCTGGTATCCATAGAAGTGTTTTTCAGGCCTCAAATCCCTTGACAAAGAGTAGGAGCTTCTCAGAGGCCCTGGCGAATTCCCACGCTAGAGGTTCGAGGCCATCCTCAGCCATCAAAGGCAGCTGATGAGTTAATTCTTAAACTCTTCAGCCCATGGGGAGCAGAGACAGAGCAAAGGGCAAACCTAGAGGCCTCTTTTGGAAATGACAAGATCCATTTAGCAATCAATTAGCGCAGTCCCCAGGCTCTGGGCCTGCACGCTTGGCAGAAAGAATGCGCACGCAGCGCTGATTGGAAACAGATGTGCTGGCAAACAGAGCTGGCCAGGCCAAGCTGGAATTCCTGGGTACCCAGCTCCTGGCTGAGAGGCTGGATTCATTATTACATTCTCAGCACCAGCGCAGGGAGGGAGGCCAACGAAACCAAGCTAAGAGAGCAGCCAGCCTGGAAAATGTGTACCTTTGAGGGGATTCAGGAGGGTGGGAGGGAGGAATGTTGACTCTCTCAGCAGTAATCTGGGATAAAATTAGTTCAGCCAAATACAGACTATGACTTTGGACCAACAGATGCTGAGATTCCAAATGTGACAAGGGCAACATGTGAGGAAAAGAGTGAACAGGGAGCTGAGCAAGTTGCAGAGGGGCCAGAATATTGCCACTGCCACCCCACCAACCTATTTACTGAGCTCAGACTGTGTACAAGGCCCTGCACTGGGCTCTTTAATGCTACCTCATGTATTCGTCACAGTTAGCCTCTTATTACACTCTTTTGAAGACCAGAAAGCTGAGACACAGAGGGGTATAACGACTCACCCAAAATCACATAGCTAGTAAGGAGGGATCCAATCCTTGAACCCTGCTGTCTGGCTCAAGAGGCCCTTCTCTCTACTATGGCAGAATTGATTCCTCTTCTTCCAACTCTTGCCTTCTCCCTTAACAAATGGAAGGGGAATGCTGAGACTCTCTACTACAGTCCCCAACAGATCAACAGCCTCTGTCAACCCTCCCAAGGATGAGAGAGGATCAATGTCCCCAGGCTGCTGGGTCTAGGCTTGGACAGCTTACAAAGTCGGCCATTCTTCCTTCTATTAAGTTAAATGTTGGGTCCCAGGAGCTTGGGGCTTCCCCAGGACTGCTGCTTCTGCTCTTTGGATTCCTCTTCCCTTGGGAGATTTCAGGGCATGACTGTGACCCCTTCTTTGTTTTTCTGAGCTATGCAGACAGAGCAGCTTCTGTAGCACAGTCCAGCTGCGGTGCCCTCTCATTGCTGCCTGGATCCTTCCCTGGACACCTCCCCACCTACCCATGTTTCTGGTGGGCCAGGGGATGGACACAAGGGTCAACCAGATCTCCCCTCTCCCTGTGGCACAAAGTGGAATATTCTTTAGAATATTATTTTAATGCAGTTTGCTTGTCATTATAAGAGTGATACATTCTCACTGTAGGGAATAGAAAAAATATAATGCATAGAGCAAAACTGCTTCGCCAGAGAGAGAAAAAGCATTCATAGTCACCTCCAGCCTTTTAAAAAAAATTTGCGCTGTGCTTTTTACCTAGCTTCATTCACCCTGTGTCTGCACATTTACATCCTACTTTTTTTTGTTATAGCATAGGCAGTTTGCTAGAAAGTGAAAATGTCATTTGTAAGGGCCACACAATACTCTGTGAAGTGGGCAGAATTCCTTATATTTCCCCCATTAGGGGTAGTGCTATAAATCCATATCTCTGGTTTTTCCTTATTACAGAACCCCAGATGTTTTCAAGGTCTCCTCAAAATGTCATCTACATTCTAGGGGATAGGGCCAGTGTTTCTAAACTCCTTGAAATCATACCAAGCACCCCATTCCCTGGTGGTCTCTCTGGCCCCTTTCATTAACAGGCAAGCATATAAGTTGTCACAAATGCATGGACCAATGTTCTATCTGAACACTCTTTCTAGTGCCTTGGTGTGCTTTACAACCACATGGGAATGAATTTCTGGTCCAGCAAGGAAATTGCCACACTGTCCTAACAAGAAGTAAAAGAGCTGAACAGACTGAAAACTCAACAACTCTTCTTAGATCCATTAGACAAGTGAGGTCACAGGGCAAACGGCTGCCCCCCAAATTGGAGAGACAGACAGACATACGGAACGACAACTTAACAGAGCAGAAACCTCTGTAAGAACCAGTTCCAGGCAGGATACCTTGAGCAGTAACTGACACCTTCTGGAGGCTGGGGGTGGACAAGTCAGAGTAGAATCCCCAGGAGCCCAGCCCAGGGGGGCACTCAGGTGTCTGTGACTTTTACCTACAGGTGCTCCACCAGGTTCTCATGGTAAAGATCAGAGAAAAGCCCCCGCGTGCTTCTGGCAGGGGCAGGAGGACAGTAACCAGCTTGAAATCCATTAGAGAAACCTGTTTTTAATAGGGCCAGGGACTGACATGCTAGGCTCAGTCCCCAGCACTGAAAAGAAAACAAGTCCTGCCTCAAGAGAAACCATCTTATCATAGCCTAATCTGCCAGGTCTTATCAGAGCCCCACTGATGAGGGGGAAAAGGAAAACCCAACTCACCCTCTCTAGCCATCCTTTTCCACCTCAGGGGAGAGGAAAGGTCACCGAGATGCACTGGTTAAGTTCATACCCAGAGCACAAGCTCGACAAAGCCTGAGACCCAATCACAGGGCTACAGGATCCCACACACACCCTAACTCCTTACCACCACTTCATTCAAGGCTTAGTCGCTGTAGTTCTTTACCTGGTATATCATTTCTAGCCACTTAAAAAAAAAAAGCACACTAAAGGACAAATATCATTTGCAGAGAGTAAGCAAGAATCAGAAGCAGACTCAGATGGAGTAGGGATGCTACAATTTATCAGACCAAGAATGTTGGAGGGAAAACCTATGATTAACATGCTGCTGTGGCTTGGATGAGTGTCCTCCCAGGCCCATGTGTCAAAAACTTGATTTCCCCAGGGTGACACTATTTGGGGTGGTAGGACCTTTGAGAGGCAGAGCCTGAGAGAGGCCCATAGGTCATTGGGGTGTACCCTTGAGAGAGTGGAGGACCCCAGTCTCTGTCTCCTTTTGCTTCCTGGCTCAGATATAAGCAGTTTGTTCTGCCACACACTTCTGCCATGTTCTTACCCCATCCAGAGGCCCAGAGCAATGGGGCTGCCAATCTTGGAGGGAGGTGAGCTCCAAAACTGTGAGCTAAATGCACTATTTCTTATTATAAGTTGATTACCTCAGGCATTTAATTCTAGTAACTCAAAGCTGATAAAGCTAAAGATTCTAATGGAAAAAGTACACAACATGTAAGAGCAGGTGGGTGCTACAAGCCGAGAGATGGAAGCTCCAAGGAAGAATAAAGGCAAAATGCATTCTTCATTTCTCTACTGCTTTTTATCTTTCGTAGAAAATCAAATGAACACAAATTAAGAAAATTTGTTGCCAGAAGACCAGCCTTGCAGGACATATTAAAAGAAGTTCTTCAAAGAGAAGGAAAATGATATTGGTCAGGAATTTGGGTCCACATGGAGACAAAAGAACACTGGAGAAGACATAGCTAAAGGTAAAGTAGAACCACATGATGTCACACAGCTGGAGAGGCTCTTAAAGATCATCCAGTTAAGCTGCAGATGGTAAAACTGAGTCCAGAGATGGCAAGTGAGTTGTCCAAGGACACAGAGGGGCCGGGACCTGCCAGCTTCTGTCTCCCAGCCCAGGGCTGTCTCTACTGCAGCCCAACACTGCTCCCAGATAGCCAGGGAGGGCTCAAGTTAGGGCAAGCGTTGTATTCTTTGAGAGGAATAAATCAAGCAAATCATTTTTAGCTAAAGCAACTAGCCTCTTATCAAGAATACAAATTCAGTAATAAAAATAAACAATAGCACATCAGGGCACAGAGGAGGCAATTTGGAAGCACAAAGAATGTGGCCAATTTTCTTGATTCTACCTCTTTCTCCAGCCACCAGGTATGAGGCTGAAACCTGGAGAAGGGAACAAGAGGACAGGACCATACCCTCCAATAAAATAATATCCAGAGTGCAGGACTAGAGGGGGAAAAGTCATCACATGACTGCAGGAAAGGGTTGATGTGTGGAGAACATGAACAATGAGGGAAGGATCCCACCTCAAGTTTACCTAGCTAGCTAGCCCTGAACTTCCAAAGACGTAAGTCATTTCCTGCTTTTTGTTTCAGTCTTCATCTGTCAGATTTATTCTTCCAGTTCATTTCACAAACATTCTTGGAGTGCTTCCTGTGTGGCAAGCTCTGTCCTGGGCACTGAGGGAAGGCCTAGAGGCCAAAGGATCTCAGTTACCAGGAAAAACAAAGAATGAGCAGAAGAGCATATTGATCTAGTATCTTTCCTATTCAGGCAATATGATAGACAAAAGGGACAAATGATTAGTGAAAACTAGTGCTAAATACTAAAGCTTATGATCTTAGTAGGATTCACTAGGAAACCTAAAAATCTTCTCACTTAAAACACCTAGAAATTCTGGATAAAATATACAATAATCCCTCCCTTATCCACCATTTTCCTTTCCACAATTTCAGTTACCTATGGTCAACCACTGTCTAAAAATATTAAATGGAAAATTCCAAAAATAAACAATTTATAAATTTTAAGTTGCGCAACACTCTGAGTAGGATAAGATCTCTGGCAGCTCCTTCCTGCCCAGAATGCAAATCATCCCTTTGTCCAGAGTATCCATGCTCCATACACTACCGCCCAGTTAATCACCTAGGAGTCATCTCAGTTATCAGATTGACTGTCACAGTCTTTCGGTGCTTGTGTTCAGATAATCCTTATTTTACTTAATAATGGCTCCAAGTTTCAAGAATAACATTACTGGCAGTTGGATATACCAAAGAGAAGCTGTAAAAGCTCTTCCTTGGGGCCAGGGATTTAGCTCAGTGATTCTGGAGCCTGCCTTGCAAGTGCAAGGTCCCGAGTTCGATCCCCTGTCCTAAAAAATAAAAGTGCTTCCTTTAAGTCAAAAGATGAAAATTCTCAATTTCATAAGAAAAGAAAAAAACTGTACTCCATGGTTGCTAAGATCTACAGTAAGAATGCATCTGTGAAACTGTGAAGTAGGAGGAAGAGATTTGTGCTAGTTTTGCTGTCACACCTCAAACTGCAAAAGTTACAATCACAGTGTGAGATAGATGCTTAGTTAAGGTGGAAAAGGCATAAAATTTGTATATATAAATATGGAACAAACATAGAGTTCTATATAAAATGTTCAGTGCTCTGCAAGGTTCCAGGCATCTGTGTGCGTGGGGAAGGGTATTGGAATGTATCCCCTGCAGGTGGGGGCACTTCTGTACTGTAATAGATACCCTTTGAAAACCACAGTAAGAGCTCAGGTAAGGAAATCTTCAAGGGCCAAAAATTGAGAGAAGACTAAATAGCAAAGGAATAATCTTTTGTTACTGCTGTATCATTATAGGGTTAGGGGAGGGCAGAGGGTGATGAAGAATTGACAAACACTTTTCTGCTGTAGTCTAGGCTATGAGTGGAAAAAATTTCCCCAAGGATTGTAATCTCGGTTCTCTATCTCCTACTGGGTGCAAACTTTGATTACCCTATCCCTGGGGTCCAGGAACCCCCAAACTGGTAAAAGAATCTAATGATTAGTCTCAGGACAGTGATCTTGACAGTAATAAACACAAAACTACTGTGGAGGCCACACTCTCTAATCTGTCCATGATTCTCACAGAGTGCTGCTGGGATGAGCTCGTGATCCAAAATTACAAGACATGTAGACAAGAGTTGGACAAAATAAGCAGTGGATTTAATCATGCATGCCAAGAGCCTACCCATTAGAACAAACATATAAACTACAAAATAAGTATGCCTTAAATAATTACCAATATAAGGAGTTCAAAAAAAGGAAGCTACCATGAGAAAGAATAAGCATATTCAGGGAGAAAACAACTTTAAACTATTAGAAATATATAAAGTCACTGAAATTAAAAACCCAACGGCCAGGCATGGTGGCACACACCTGTGATTCCAGCACTTGGGAGGCTAAGGCAGGAGGATTGCCTTGAGTTCGAGGCCACCCTGGACTGCATAGTGAGTTCCAGGTCAGCCTGAACTACATAGTGAGACCCTGTCTCAAAAAAATAAAAAAAGTAAAAACTCAATGAATAAGTTAAATAGCAGGTTGAATCCAGCTGAAGACGTAACCAGTGAGGTGGAAGGTAACTATTATAAATTATTGCTTCTTTGGCAATAGAGCATTTTTAATAGTATTATGCTGCTATAAGTTACAGTGTCATTTTTAGATGAATCATTCAAAGGTAAAGAAAGAGAAATATATTGTTTTAAACAGATGGAATAAGCTCTTTAACATTAACTGTCAAACATGGTCCTACTTATACCTGAACAGACTAGCCCCTGGCATCATACATTTCAAACTTTGTCAATAATCATACGCTTCCATATGATTAGACCACATCATTAGACCTGTTGTCACAGTATACTGCCAGTACCTGCCCCTTAGCCCGCCATCCCAGATGAACGGACAAGTAGGCGGCATATTAGTCATGGAAGCCATTCCCAGACCAGGATAGCTAGCAATATTTCATCTCAATATGGAAATGACTGCAAACAAAATAATACATGCCATCAGGCTGGCTGGCCGGCTGCCAGTTTGGCACTACCATCGCTTCTTTTAAGTCATAGAATTACTTCTCTAGTATGACTCCAGGTTAGAGTTGGTCGATGAGAAAACTTGAGCAAGCCTGGAAGGTGGAAAAGAAGGTGAAATAGCCACTTTTTTCCCCCAGAAGATTGTAGCAATCAGACATGGCTTTACTATTTCTCCACCAGTTCCCACTTTCAAGTCATGCAGAAGCAGCAGTACCCAACCCTTCCACAAACTCTCACTCCCCAGACATGGGCGAGGTATGGCAGTTTCTCTAACAGTCACATAACTGGTGGTTTCTCCCAGGCCACCCTTCACTCTAGCCAGAGGTATGGATGGTACACTGATTCACACACATGGCTGCATGGACAGAGATGTTGAAAGAATCAGATTAGAAAGTTTGTGACAAAGTTGTAAGAGGAGTGAAGACAGATCTCTCCAAATGAGCATGTTTATGTGAGGTTGCTCAGAAGAATGTTCCAACAACCTGATGGAGAAGACAACCCATTCTGTGGATGTCAGGCAGCTCATGTCCCAAGCCACTCTTCTCCCTGCTCAAGGGACTCAGCTACAAAATGGCCAAGGTGGAAGGGAAGGAAGCCACTCACCAGCTCAGCAATAGGGGCTCCCACTCACCCAAGCTGATTTGGCTACAATCCTGCTGAGCATCCCACCTGCCGACCACAAAGGCCAACACTGAGCCCTCAGATTAGCAGCATTTTCCAGAGGGACCAGCCACTCTGCCTGATGGACTGTTTGTGGCACTGAATTCCATCACAGAAAGGATTATTTCGTAGAAACTGACAAGCTGCTTGCAAAATCTGTACAGAAGATGACAGGACCATGAAAATGTAAGTTATTCTTCAAGACCAAAAGAGGAGGGTTTGCCCTACCGGCTATCAAGATAGAGCTGCAGTGGTAAAAATCATGCACAGGAGCTGATAGACTGATGAAATAGGAGACTGCAGAAATAAATGTAGGTGTGTATGGTGCCACAGCCTGAACATTTACTGCATATATGTTGAAATCTTCATTTCCCAAGGTGATAGTTTTAAGAGGCGAGGCCTTGGTGATGGTTAGGTATGGGAGTGGAGCTCTCAGGAATGGGATTAGTGTCCTAACGAAAGAGGCTCCAGAGATACTCCTGACCTCCACCATGTAAGAACACAGCAGGAAGGCACCATGTATCAGTCTCAAAGCAGACCCTTACCACACACCAAATCTGTCTTGATTTTGGACTTCCCAGCCTCTAAAACTTTGACAAAAAATTTTCTTTTATCAGCTGCTCAGTTTACAGTACTTTGGTACAACATCCCAAATAAACCAAGACATGGAAACTGGATTTAGGACAGGTCAGACATTAAGGATTAGTAGAAAAAAGATGCACTGTAACAAATGATACTGACACAACTGTTACCCATATGAAAAAAACTCCTAAAATTCCGCCTTCATGAAATACATAAAAATCAATTTAAGACAGATTAAACACAAATGTGTGAAGGGTAAAACTATGACAAAAAACAGAGCACAATATAGGATAATAATTTTAGGCCCCCAGGATAGAGGGACTTCTTAAACAAAGGACAAAAAAAGCATTTACTTAAAAAAAAAAGATAAATTAAGAACTCCTGGTTGTCAAGAGCCTTCATAAAGAATAAGAAAAAGGCCACAATCTTGGCGATGACAACTACAACACATATTACAAAGGATTAATTTCTAGAATATGTAAGGAATGCTTATAAATCAATAAGAAAAAGGAAAACAAACCCCAAAGAAAACAGATGAAAGGCAAAAACAGGAACTCCAGTGAAGAGGAAAGACAACGTGTAATGAACATGAGGATATGGTCAACACAATTGAGAGTAAAGGAAATGCAAATTAAAACCACAATGCCAAAATTAAAAGTTTAAACACACACATACAATGCCATACTGGGTCACATTCACCCGCATGGCAAGAATTAAAGCACTAACAGTACCAAGTTTACTAAGTATGTGAAGCAATAGAAGCTCATATATGGAAAATGGAAGTATAAATCGGTACCCTTGAATCCAGGTATGGTGGTGCACACCTGTAATCCCACACTCTGAGAGGTGGAAACAAGGAGATTGCAAGTTCAAACCCAGCCCAGGCAACTTAGTGACTTACAGAGATGTGGGCTTAAAATTTTTAAAAATGTTTTTTAATTTTAAAAGGGCGAGGGGTAGCTTAGTGCAAGGGCTCTGGGTTCAATCCCTACCACAGAAAAAAGAAAAAGTGGTATCATAGCTAATTGCTAGGTACTAATTAGTAATGTGAAAGTCATATACCTTATAAACTGGAAATCCAAGTGATAAATATATAATTTTTAAAAAGGAAACATTCCAGGGCCATGGATTTAGTTCAGTGGTTCCGGCACCTCCCTTGCAAGTGCAAGGTTCTGAGTTCAATCCCCGGTACAAAAAAAAAAAAAAAATGGAAACATCGCTCATAATAAGTATTCATGAGGCCAGGGATTTAGCTCAGTGGTTTCGCCGCCTGCTGCACAAGTGCAAGGACCTGAGTTTGATTCCTGGTACCAAAAAAAAAAATAAAAAAGGTATTCATGAAAAGTATATTAGAGTAGTATATTGTGAGAACAGTAATACTCATCAACATGAATTAATTTCAAAATTATAAGATTTTTAAAGTTTATATATTATATTTTCTTTCATTTTTATTAATACATGTTTATTATACATAATGATTACATTCATTATGGGGAGTTGGCACGTGTACATAACACATCTTAATCATTTTTCATCCCCTTCCCCTCCTCTCCCTCCCCCGCCATCTCCTGGTCCCCTTCCCTTCTGCAAAAGATCTACCTCCCTATTTCCTGTTATCTCTCTTTTATTTTGCTCTTTATTTACATTTTGGGTTTCTCATATAAGAGAAACTCTGTGATATGTAAACTTCTGTGTCTGATTTATTTTACTTTAGATTATGATCTCAAGGTGCATCCACTGTCTTAAAAATGACTCAAGTTTATTCTTCTTTAGGCCAGAGTAGAACTCCATTGTGTATAAATACCACATTTTCTTTATCCATTCATGTGTTGATGGACATTTAGGTTGCTTCCAAGATTTAGCTATTATGAATTGTGCTGCTATAAACATAGGTATTCATTTCAAAAATACAAGTTTAAAGGAAAAAACAGGTCACAGGAGAATATATACAATATGGTTCTACTTGCATGCACTTCAAATATGGGCAAAATTAAATAATAAAGTTCTTAAAAACATATAAATGTGGTTAAAAAATATCCAAAGAAGAGGTGGTTTAACCAACATAACACTCAGAATAGTGGTTATACGGGGACAGAATGCACTAGGCCGAAGGAAGCACGTAAAGTACTGACTCATGTTCTAATTGTCAACCTGACTGTTGGGCACATTGTTCTTCTATGTAAGTTTTGTAGACTCTCTAGGTACAATATACAATAAAAGCAAACACAGTACACAATAAAAGTAAGTCTCATAGGGCCAGGTATTTGGCTCAGTGGTTCCGCTGTCTGCCTTGCAAGTGCAAGGTCCCAAGTTCAATCCCCAGTACTAAAACAAACAAACAAGTAAGTATCATAGACCTGAGGCCACAAAACAGTCCATTCTACATAGTATCTGCTGTGTTCCAGTAGTAGCCATGCCAGCTTTAAAGGGTACTGGCAGGTCAGGTAATCTGGTGATTTTTTAAAAAACTATTAATTTAATGATGTATTTATTAACTTTTCATTTTCCTAAGGTAAACTCTTAAATTAAATTCTCCAGAATCCGTGAATCATCTGATATGGAAACACAACGAGTCCTTAGCAGAGGAAGTAAAAATAAAACCATCCTTTTATCATTGCAGTTAGGGCGACTGCCTAATATTTCATTCTAAGCAGGATATTTTTGACAGTCAAAGGACACTTTTAATAATTAACAAGGGTAATGGATATAAAACTGGATTGTCCAGGGGCCGGGGATTTAGCTCAGTGGTTTCGCCCCCTGCTGCACAAGCGCAAGGACCCGAGTTCGATCCCCAGTACCAAAAATAAATAAATAAATAAATAAATAAATAAATAAAACTGGATTGTCCAGAGAAAAGTAGTAATATATGGTCATCTTGGTGTACTGGCACCCACAGCGAAAAATTCAGACTCCTAGTATACTTTGCAAGTAGACTTTGTAATAACAATAGATAACAGAACAAAATGAGGAAATATATCCAAACTACTCAAGAAAGTAGCAGGAAAGAAAGAAAGAAAAAAAAAAGAGAGAGAGAGAAAGAAAGAAGCAGTCAACCTGAACACTATACCCAGCTACATGTTATAGAAAAAAACTACCTCTGCCCAAACTAAGACAAAGAGATTTTGCCATTCTATACTACAATGAAAGAACAACTAAAAGATATACTTCAAGGGAAGGAAAATTGAATTTTAAAAAATGAGAAACAATAAACAATAATTAGATAATTGATAAAGTTATAGATAAGTCTAAGTAACCCAACATGATGCCAACATCATGAAATACTATTATAATGAATAATTTAAGCATAGTGAAATAAGATATAAACAAAAAACTAGAAAACAATATGTAAACTAGGGAGGAAATTATCATGAATAGTCTTTTTATTGTTTAGGAAGACTATAGAGATACTGAATAATTGTTATCTTGCTAGGTCAAGTGTGTGTACATTAAGAATAAGACTAAAAGAAACAGAACACGTGATTCCAAACTAGTAGAGAAGAAAAAAAGAAAAAACAAGCAATTAGATCATCAAAAGGAAACAAGAAATGGGAAAAAGGAAGGAAGAGCAGAGTAACCAGAAAGGATGAAATAAAGCAATATAAATAAGTCTACATATCATAAATATTAACAAAAATAAGTTAATTGATACAAATATACAATAATTCACAGTACATTTTAAAATACTAAATTATTCACTCAGAAGATAGGGATGCTTGGATTAGATTCAGAAACAAAATCTGTGTATGTGCTATTTACAGAAGACATGCCTAAAATACAAGGGCTCCAAAAAGATGGGGATTTTTTTAAATGAAAAAAGATAAACTAACCAAAAGCTAATCATAAAAGAGCTGGTATAGTTAACAAATATATGTCAAACTGTACTATTAGGCCAAAGAATTATTAGAAATAAAGAATTACTATAGAATAAAGAAAAACTCATCAGAAAGTAGAAAAGGCAGACCATTTCTGAACTTATATACATCTAGTTAACATATTCCAACAGATTTAAGGCAAAAAATTAAATGCAAAAAAGTTGACAAAATTGTAAGTAAAGTTAAATCTACAACCATAGTGGAAGAATATAGCACATTTCTCAGAAATTGAAATATCAAGGAGACAAAGATCAATAGGCTATAGATCTTATAAAACCTGGCCCCAGTGCTTTTACAAGTTAGCTTTACCAAACATTGGAGGAACAATAAATAATCCATCCTCATGAAAACTATTCCCAAGAAAAAGAAAAGGAGGGAAACTCCTTATGTAACCTTCATATCAAAACAAACAAAAAACCCAAAGCACAATCCCATTTTTCAGCATAGATGCAAAATCTTAAATAAAACATTCATAAATGAATACAGTATTATATATAGTAATAACAACCAACAAAAACAGACTAGGTTGATTCTAGAAACAAAAGAATAGCATTCAAAATCTCTTTAATGGGCCTGGGGATTTAGTTCAGTGGTTCCAGCACTTCCCTCACAAGCACAAGGTCCCGAGTTCAATCCCTGGTACCAAAAAAAAAAAAACTCTTTAATATAATTTACAGGAATAGAACAAAGAGAGAAAGCATATGATCGTTTGAGATATATATATATATATAGCATACAAATATAGAAAAGTCTCTTGAAAGAAAACATTCATTTATGCTATCTTTTTAAAATGTTTTTAGCAAAACTAAGATTAGAAGGAAAGTTTATAACTTTAAAAAACTACAAATACTTGGAGCAAAAATCATAACTTGTGAGCAAATATTAGAAGAATCCCATTCAAAGTTAGGACAGAGACTAAGCTGCCTTTTATTGCCTCTTCTGTGAACCATTGTTCTGAAGGTCATAGCTGGCATACAAAGAAAGAAAATTAAAGGTGCAAAGATTTGAAGGGAAGAAATGAAGCTGTAATTCTTTACAGATTAAAGTGTTGTCCATAAAGAAAAATCCAAGGAGAACTACTGCCGAGCCATAGAACATAACGAAAGAGTTCAGAAAAGTACTGGATAAACTATCAATGTACAAAAATCAACTGTGTTCCTGTGCTTGCTTTGGCAGCACATATACTAAAAATCAACTGTGTTCCTATAATCAGAAAAAAAAATTATTTGAAGTGTAATTTTAACTTTGAAAAAGTTCCATTTACAACAGCCAAAACAACTAGAATTTATCTAAAAATAAACCTCACTGAAAGTGCGCAAAATCTTTATAGAAAAAAGCATGTAACATTACTAGCAGACCTTTAAAAAAACTAAAAAGAAAAAGAAAAGAAAGATATACCTTATTTGTGAATAGGAAGTCTCAGGATCATGAAGATGGAGAGTCTCCCTCCTACTCAATAAATCTGATGCAAATTTAATAGAATTTCAGCTCTGTGTTTGTGTAAACACAGACTCACAAAATCGACAAATTGATCCTAAAATTTACATGGAAGAGCAAAGACCCTCAAGAGACAAACTGATTTTGGAAAATCAAGTAGGCTGTCTTACTCTACAAGATAGCAGGACATTTTATGTATTAGAGTAATTAGCATAAAGTGGTTTGGGCATAAGGATAGAAAATAAACCAATGGCATAGAATTAAATCCAGAAAGAGGTCTGAGTTCATATGGAAACTTCATTAGTGATAAAGATAGCATTACAACTGGGGGTGGGGAGGGAGTGACACGGTAATCAATGATGATGACAGGGATACTGGTCAAACAAGGAATGGAGGGGAAATAGATTCTTACCTCACACAATAGGCAAAATGCAATTTCAGATGAATGCAGGATACAAGTGTGAAATGCAAAGTTTGAAACTTTGCAGAAAAAATACAGAAAAAAATTTACATGGCTTCAGAAAAGTATTTCTTTAGCAAGAATATGCCCTTAGTCGGGGATTTAGCTCAGTGGTTCCACCGCCTGCCTGGCAAGCATAAGATCCTGAGTTCAATCCCCAGTATCAAAAAAAAAAAAAGAAGAAGCTCTTAAAGGAAAAGATTGTTAAATCAGATCATAGGCACTGTTAAAAGATGAAGCATAGAGTATCTTATAAAGTTAACAAGCATCCTCCCTATGACCCAGCAATTCCACACTGGGTTTTTTTTTGTTGTTCTTTTTTTTTTTTTTTGGTAAGGGAGATCGAACTCAGGTCCTTACACTTGAGCAGCAGGCAGCGAAACCACCGAGCTAAATCCTGGGCCCAACCCAGCACTTCCAAACTAAAGCATTTGTCCAAGAGGAATAAAAACATGCCCACAAAAAGACAGGTACAAGAATGTTTATAGTCACTTTTTTCATAGTGGCCCAAAAGTGAAACAACTTACATACCCATTAATAGGAGAATGGATAAACATATTGTGGTGTATTTATACAACGGAAATTTACTCAGCAATAAAACAGAAATCTATGCAACAACATGGATGAATCTTAAAAACATGGTGAGTAACAAAAGCCAGACATACTTGCTGTATTATTGATTTCTACATCAGGGAAAATTAATATATAATAAAAGAAGTTAAGACAGTAGTTGCCTGGGAGCGAGCACAAAGCAACTTACTACAATGATAGAAACGTTCAATAACACATGATAAAGGAGTCAGTAGCTGGATGCATTTGTTAAATCCATTAAGCTGTAGCAATTAAGACTTTTTGTATTTAACTATAATTTTTAAAATATTTTAGACTACACTTCTCAAAAAAAGGACTAACTACAACCTAAGAGAAGACATTTGTCTAACAAGAGGGCCATGTTTGAAATTCATGGAGAACTAACAATCAATTCTAAAGAAAAATCACCAAATAAAACAGGCAAAAAATATAAACAAGAAATTTGCAGAAGAGAAAACATTTAAAAAGATGTTCAACCTCACAAGTAATTAGGAAAATAACAAGATAACATATCCTACCTATTGAATCCACAAAGTTGTGGATAGTAAGCACTGGGAGATTTTGAAGCAATTAGAATATGGATACGCTGCTTGTGGGAATGTAGACAGGCAGTTTTCTTTTACTGTAATGAAACACCTGAGCTTTAAAGTAAGCTAAGAAGCTTACTTTAAAAAGTTTATTTCAGTCACAGTTCTGGAGATTCAAGCGCATGGTACCAGCATCTACTCAGGCTCCCCCCTTGGCTGCATCCCAACATAGCGGATAGCTTTACGGTGTGAGTATGTGCAAGAGGGAGACATCACATGGTGAGACTGGAAGTCAGAGAGATTGAGGGGCCAGGCTCATTCTTTTATAGCAATCCCTTTAGAAGGAACTCCTTCACTCCATGAGACTGATCTCAATCCCTTCCAAGGGCAGTGCCCCCAATGACAATTACCTAGGTACTACAAGGCTCAAAGGCTTAAAGTTTCCACCACCTCAACACTGCCATATTCAGGACCAAGCCTCCAGGACGTGAACCTCTCGGGGGGACAAATCACATTGAAATCAGAGCATAGATAATGTCTAGGAAACATGAAGAGTTTCCCTTATGACCCAGCAGTCCCACAGCAGGGGTGCCACGTGGTCTTCATTTGGAGGGCACTTTCAGCTCTCCTGTGCACAAGGAGGATTCTCACTGCAGCAGTTTGTAACAGGAATAAAGGGCAGGGGAAGAAAAAGGAAAAAGCAGATTGTAGAGAGAGGAGGAAGCAAATGAAATGTTTGTCATTTTTAGCAACTGGAGAATGGATAAAATATGGTATGCCCACATAACAGAAGAAAAATCATCAGTGAAAATGAATGAATTACAGGGTGCACATAATGTCGGAACAAAATGTTAAACAAAAACAGTAGGTCTCAGAAGAAAACAAACAGTATGTTTCCATTTATATGAAGTTTGAAAAAACTGCAAAACTAAATGACCTATTGTTTAGGGATACAAATATATTTGGTATAAGTATAAAGAAAAGGAAGAAAATCATACACATAACTCAGGATAATGGTTACCTCTGAGAAGGGAGGAAGTGGACTGGGGTGAGGAGGGCTTCAGAGGGGACTTTAAAAGTAACACACATTCTTTTTCCTTAACTGGGTTGTGGGTACAGAAGGGTTCATTGTTTCATTATCCTTAGACATTACACATATTACTTAAATACTTTTACTATTTAACATTTAGCGAAGGATATTTTATAGACATGTGTTGAAATTTAGAGGCCTTCAATTGTGTTTATAATCATATATTCTTTAAAGGCACCTGAAGCAAAGTAAGCAGCAAGACTGGACAGAGTTGAATAATGACTTACAGGTATTCATGACTCTCTTCAAGAATTAGGAAAAGCAGTACCCTCAATACTTAGTTGGGAGATAGACATTAATCCAGTAATCACTATTATCATATATATAACTACTAAAGTGCCCTCAAGAAAGGAAAATTACTCCAGTGGAGCATAAAATAAAGGAATCTGGACCCAGACTGAATGTCAGATTGGTAGAAAGAGTAGGATTTGGAAGAAGTAGGGGAAACAGTCTCTCTCTCTCTCTCTCTCTCTCTCTCTCTCTCTCTCTCTCTCTCCCTCTCTCTCTCTCAAGAGTGAGCAACAATGAATACACTCACCCTACCTGGGAAACAAAGGGCTAGTCCCAGAAGCCTGGCCCGGCAGAATCCCGAATAAGGAGTAGGGCTCAGCCAATGGGAGAGAGTGGTAAGAGGATCCTGCACAACGGGCACATTTTGTGCTAAGGCAGAGGTGGAAAATGAGCATTTTTTGTTTGTTGTTTGTTGTTTTTTGAGACAGAGTCTCACTATGTAGCCTAGGCTGGCCTCAAACTCACAGCAATCCTCCTGCCTCTGCCTCCCAAGTGCTAGGATTACAGGCATATGCCACCATGCCTGGCCAAGAAATGAGAGTGTTAATTTGGGAGAGTTTGAGCAGTTTAGGATGACCAGAAAGTGGGTTTTGGGGGTGGCAGGATATGTGGCAGAAGACAGGGCTAAGAGCCTGGAAAGAACTGGTCACAGGGGCCTTGAATATGGAGTAGGGGCATCAGCAGGGGTGGCATTTTCTCATAGAGACTGGAGTGGAGGCTGAAGCCAGGTCCTCCAGTTGGTGGTCATGGCTGAAATGCAAAGGAGAAGAGATGGAATCCTGGAGCAAAACATGCAAGAAGGGAGTGGAATGTAGGGGCGCCCCAGGACTAGGACAGCGTAGTGTATCAGAAGCCAGCAAGGACAGAGCTGAAGGATGTCAAACGCTTCAGAGAGACCATCAATGGCCTGGGACTTAAGAGGACTGCCCCGAATGTGTCCACTAGGAGACCAGACACTGCCATGGAATAACGCAGGGTGGACGCAGACGTTGGCCTGTGGTCACCTGGAGGAAAGAGACGAAGAGGAGGGAAGACAGTGAAGGAGGGAGGTCAGGGTAACTGGAGTGGGGCTGGGGGTGGAAAAGGCTTGAGGGAGTGGAGAGCAGGAGGGGAAGAGTAGAGGAGGCTGAATTTTGGGCTGAGTGACAATGAATCACTATAAGGGTCAGGGGAGGAGTCATGTGGTACAGTGACCCCTCTCCCATCCAGAGGCTAGGGTGGCAAGGATGTAGAAAGCTTATAGATGGGGACATGGACAGGAAATCAAGAGACCACACTCCTCAGGACTTCTACCATGTTCTCTGCAAAGAAGGCACTAGAGGTGACTGTTGAGAAATTGGGGAAGGGGACATCTCATCTCCCAGCCTGACCACAGTGACCCAACTGCCATGGGAGGTAGCAGATCCTCTCTAGACACTTGCTGGAGAAGGTGACAGGAGATTGCCTGAGACTAACTGCCCCTCCTGCCAGATAGTCTCTTTAGTTGGTTACAGACCCACAAGCCACAAACAGCAAGCTACCAGGACTTCTGTGGGTACCACACTGGTCAAAGGCTGGAAGAGGCAGCCTCAGGGCTTCGGATATCCACTGCCCATTCCCATCCTATCTTGAGCTCACGAACCACATGCAAACAAAGGGCCATCATCAGGCTGCAGAAACCTTCCCATCTGCAGAGTAAGGAAGCCTTGGTCTCAAGGTTAATACTGAAGAGGAACTTGCTTGGCTCTGCAGGTTACAGGGTCAGCCAGGCTCCTGATAAACAAGAGAGGATGGTGGCACTGGGGGTTGGGAGTTTCACTCAGTGATTTGGCAACCAGAGGTTAAGAGGAGGCCAAGGATGAGGGATCTTGTGGAAATGAAATGGTGGTCATTTACAAGCACAAATTGTTTTATATTCCAGGAGCGTTGGCTCGTGAGCCAATCTCTCCCTGCAGAACTTTAGTTCGTGTATGAGTCATTGTTATAAATAGACCAGTGATCGGCATGTCATCAGAAAGGACACACACAGTCCCATGAGCATGACCTTGGAGGGAGCAGCATGGCACTGCATGAATTGAGAGCTTGTTCCAAGAGGAGTGCAAAGAGGAGCACTGGGGGCTGTGGAGGAAGAAGAAGTGCACATGAGAGGGGGGGGTCTAGCTGCAGCAGGAGGAAGAGATGCAGGGAGCTGACCAGGAACAAAGCTTCCATGCAGCCGGGCAAAGCCCATCTCATAGCCCGGCCCTGGCTCAGGCTAGGCCTCCACAATGCACTCGGCCACTTGGGCTGCCACAACAGAATCCCACAGCCTGGGTGGCTTAAACAGCGGAAGTTCACTTCTCATGGTTCTGGAGGCCGGGAACTCAAGGCACTGGCAGGGCTGGTTTTTGGTGAGTCACTGGGTTACAAGTGGCCTCCTTCTTACCAGGTGCTCATGGGGCCTTTTCTCTGCCATGCGTACACAGAGAACTCTCCAGTATCCCTGCTTCTTCTTAAAAGGACACCAGGCCAATCAATGAGGACCCCACACTTAGCCCCAGTTAGCCTCAGTGACCTCCTTAAAGGCCCTACCTCTAAAAATAGTCACATTGGAGGTTAGGGCCTCAACGTGTGAGTCTTGAGGAGAACACAATTTAGTCCATAACAACCACTTTCTAAAAACTCTTCCAAAGAATTCTAACTCTTTCAGGCTCCCAAGATACCCCATGAAGAGCTGAGCATGGTGGCTCATGCCTGTAATCCCAGCACTCAGGGCACTGAGGCAGGAGATTTGCCATGAGTTTGAGGACAGCCTGGGCTACATAGTGAATTCAAGGTCAGCTTGGAATAGCAGGGAAAAAAATCATGGGCTTGTGGGTCATAGCAGAAAAAAAAAGACATCCCACCACCCAAGACATAAGAGAATACAATTCCTCAAGCAGCATCAGCTAATTCATTCACTCATTCACCATCTGCCATGCCTTGATGGGCACTGGAGACACAGAAGGTCCCTACCTTCAAATTAACAATGGCTCCAAAATAGGTGCTTGGTGCTCTTAGGAAATTTCTAGAAGGGGAGAACTCTGTAATGGAAGTTGAGCAGTGTCCTCTGAGGGAATCTGAGTCCAGCCTTGACTGGGGCAAAGATGGCCACCCCAGAAGCCCTTCTTGACCCTGGGCCAGGCTGAGTGCCTTCCTCTTTGTTCCTGAAGTCCCTGTACCTCAGCTTACATAGGTCATGTAAAGATTTAACCATCCCAGAACCGAGCTAAGGCCCAACACTGAAAACAAAAGGGTCTAAGAAATTGGCACATTCATACCCCAAAAAGGAGGTTGGGCCTTCCCAGCCACCACCAACTACCAACCCTGAAAAAGGACCACAACGCTCGAGAAGCTATGTGAAATGTGTCAAAGGACAGGAAAGGAGGGATTTCACATAGCATAATGGAAAGAGTTGTAAAATAATAAAAACTTTCCTGTTTAGACTCCCATGAGTTGATGTTCCTTGATAAACCACAAATCACAAGATTATGATGTTTCCACAGTGAAGACTGTGAAATTCTTCAGGGGTAGAGATGTCCCCTCTGTCCCTAGCACATGCAGGAGAGTCAAGCACAGCAATGCTTGGGGACAGAATCTAGTGCCCAGGGCCTCTGCTCTGAGTCTGGGGCTGCCTGGGATCCTCACGGTATATTTCTTGTCTGTGGGGCAACCCAGTGACTCGGGACCAGAGCAGCCACCTCTCAGGCAAGCAATAGCCATGCCGGGTCCTCCCCATCTAGGGCCCTGGTGGGGCTCCAGGCAGAATCTGCTCTTCGGAAGAGTTAGCCGCCTGTCCTGGAGTTTCTGTATACCTCTGCCTTTCCTCTTCTGGCATGAGGTTCAGAGACGCGGTGAAGAGGGCTTTCGGATTTCCTTTGGAAAGAGGAGGGAGGGAGCCCCCTGTTAATGCCCACCAGCCTGAGATAGACAGGAAGTGCCCAAGAGCTCTGGACAGCCAGCAGGGAAACCCCTCCTTCCTACCTACCTATTTTGGCAGGAGGAGGAAGGAGTGGGTGGCAGGCAGTCCCTGTGCACAGACAAGCCTGGCCTGGACAGGGTGACTAAGGCACTGGGGCTTAGACAGACTGCTGGCTGACCCACTGCCCTGCAGAGTTTTCACAGTCAACTTCCTTCTGACCCTGCCCTGGGGTTGTGCAGGGAGGGAGGGAGGGAGGGAGGGAGGGAGCCGCCAGTCCCTCAGGCAGCCCTGCTGCAGGGGCCAGAGACCCAGCACTACTCCTATCTCTTCCCAAATGTTGGAGAACCAGGTCTAGAGAGGAGGAAGGACTAGAGAGCAAGAGAGGACTCAGGGAGTCAGTGCTGGGATGACTTGGTGCTAAGTATGACAGATATGGGGAGCCACTGAAGGTTTCAGAGAAAGACTGGCAATGAAGAGACCAATGAAGGGGTGGCTGAAATTGGCAACATGCAGAGGAAGGATGCAGCAAGAACTCAGGGGGCGCCAAGGGGAAGGAGAGGTGGGACAAATTTACACAGATTTGAGTTACAGATCTGGGACTCAGCAGCTATTCAGCAATCCCAGCAGTGTTGACATGGTACTGTGTGGCCAGCTGAGCGGAGGGGCCAAAGATGACCCCCAAGTTTCTGACAGGGGTGCCTGAGTAGTGTGGGACCATGACCAAGAGTAGAGCAAGCTTGCCCTGAGGAACAGTAAGGAAAAGCCTGTTGCCTCTGGGAATAAGTGGAACTGGAGGTAAAATCCACTTTTCTGCAATGAACTTTGAAGTCAGAGAGACCTGCCTGCCAGGACCCCCAAACTCTGACATTCAACAGCTGAGTGACACTGGGCAAATCCTTCGCCCTCTCAGCCTCATTTCCTCGCCTGTAAACTGAGCAGAGCGAGAGTGCTTAGATCCAGGTTGTCACAAGGACTAAGGTACAGTACTGCACATAAAATGTTCTATGCAATACAAGCATTAGTAAATATTTGCTGGTATTTCATTACTCTATGCCAGGTGCTTAATGCAGATAATTTCATTTAATTCTATAAAGAATCTCTGAAGCTGGCACCGATTTTCCCAATTTACAGATGAGAAAACTGACATTCAATGAAGTTAAAGAAATTGCTTAGAGTCACACAACAAGGCTGAGGGTCTGGGAGGGCTTTGAACCCTGGTCTTTTTGATTCAAGGCACAAAATTTTCAGTGTGTGGTTTTAACTCTGCTGCTGCCATGGAGCTAAGGGCTGTCTCCTGTTCTCTGGAAGAGAAGAATGCAGAGGCTCAGAGAGTAGAGAGTCAGTCTGAATGCACAGACCATGAGCCCAGAGTCACCTGGACAGGATTTAGACAATTTTGTCTTCAATGACCCTGATGACATTTTCCTTTAATTTTTCATCCCCATTTTCTCGTCTCCAGTCAATGAGACTGTGCTTCCAATTCTATTGAGTCACTGGAAAACGTAAATTAAAAAAATTAAGAGGAACATTACTCCTATGAAAGCCCCTGCCTCCTGTGAATCATTCAAGACAGGTATAATGGACATAATTATAGCTGTTCCTCAAGGAAGACCTAAAATCAGTACTAAAGGCTTATTTCAAAATCGAGTGGTTTCCTCAGCAGAGTCTGGGGCAACTGGAACCAGCCTGGAGGACGTACTGTAATCAGGTCTCCTGGGCCAGGTCATCTCCCTGGGTTCTTGGGTGTAGATGTCGTGATGCCAGAGACCCACAGCCCTCATCCCCCAGTGCCACATTCACCCTACTCTTGAGCTCCTCCTTCCATTTGAGCTCATTCTCCTTTTAATACTTTTCATTTTCTTTTCTTTTCTTTTTTTTTTTTTTTGAGACAGAGTCTAAGTTATCCAGGCTGCCCTCAAACTCACAATCTCTGGCCTAATGTGGAGTCGAGATTAAAGGCATGTGCCACCATGCCCAACCATCACCTTGCTTCTTAATGGACCCAGATATTTATTATTCCTGTCACTGTAAACTATCAAACCTAACAAAAAATGAGGGGATGCTTACAGGCACTTGAAAACCCAGGAACCTGAGCCACAAATTTGGATCAAAGTTACTTTAGATTCTAGGGCCCTTCAGCATCTGAAGAGAAATTTTAAATCCTCTTTAAAGGAAGATAGCATCATCCTAGGACTCAAAATATTTCTAAATAACACCCCACACCCCATACTGGGGATTGAACTCAGGACCTTACACTTGCCAGGCAGGAGCAATGCCACTGAGCTACATCCCCGGCCCAAAAAATATTTTTCCAAACACAAATCTTGCATTCAAAGATGACCAAGTACACAAGGAGACATGGTGTCATGAGAGAAAACCAGTATGAAAAATGGACAAAAGGGCTGGGGATGTAGCTCAGTGGTGCCATGCCTGCCTGGCAAGCACAAGGTCCTGAGTTTGATCATTGGTACTGCCAAAAAAAAGAAAGAAAAAGAAAGAAAGATGGACAAAAGAAACAAACCAAAGGGGACTTCAGATTCTGGTACTATTAGGCTCATGAAACAACTCTTGTACAAAGAGATAAAAACAAAACTTGACAATGAAATTGGCAATGAAAGAGATTCTTAGAAGAACCAAATTTATTAAACAGAAAATAGAAAAACTAAAATGACCAAAGAAGCTGTCACCAATGCAACCTGTCCCTCCTGGGTCTACCCAGGAAAGCTGAGACCCAGCCAGAGCTGAAATGCATTTCTGTCTCCTGTTAAACGGCATGGAACATGGCACTCTACCCTCACACTCCTAGAGTGAGATCAGGACATTTTGCTTAGTTCTCAAGTGTTGGCCCCAGCTCCAGAAGTCTTTGATATAAAAGACCACAGCAATTATACCACCATAGGGCAATAGCTCCTGGCTCTAACATTGATCTTGATTTTGGAAAAAGGGTCTTATTAGTATACAGTTTGCTAAGACAAGGAAGGATAGGATATATTTCAGGAAGATCTTTAAATTGTTTTCAACTTTGCTTTAAATTGCTCAACTTTCCTTCTCAGGAAATCTCACCTGTAGAGCAAGCATGGGCTCTCTCCTTGCCAGCTCCCCTCAGGGATTACTTGGGCCTGTTTTTAATGAAACCTGATCCCTTCTGTTGTTTAGCGAAGTTCCAGCATGTATATGAGAGTCCCACTGGGAATATTTAAAGACATCACATGTATTTCAACAAACCGTTGCTCCCATTCCTGAAAATAAATTCTAAGAAATGAAGACTTCCCAGAAATTCCAGAGTTTTCTAGAAACAAAAGTCCTTTAACCTAATGACTTCACTTCTAAGAAATCATCTAAAATACAGGATAAAATTTATTCCCAAAGGTGTTCATCACAATGCTCCCTATAATAGAAGCTACCTGAGTGCCAGCCATAGAGAATGGTTACATTAACAGAGACACAGCTGCTTATGAACTATTTATTAAGCATCATCTAAAGTGAGAATAATGAAGAAAAGGGAGTGAAATGATAAAATACTAAGAGCAGGAATTAAATTTGTATTCAAGACCACTAACTAGAATTTTGGATTTGTTTTGTTTTGTTTGCAGTATTGGGGATTAAATCCAGGTCCTCCCACATTCTAGGCAAGTGCTCTACCACTGAGCTACATCCCCAGCCCTTTTTATTTTATTTTGAGTTAGGGTCTTGCTAAGTTGCCCAGACTGATCTCAAACTTAATAATCCTCCTACCTCAGTAGCTGAGTAGCTGGAATTACAGGCATGCATTAGCTCTGTCCAGCTGAGTTAGGTTTTTAAAAAAACATCTAGAAAAAAAATTAAAGGAATTATATTTACCATTTTTTAGGGTGTGGTATTATAAATATAGGGGATTCTCCTGCCCCTGTTTTCCCATTTATTTCAAAAGTGTTCTACATTTTAGGAGTTTTTAAATTTAAAAAAAAAATTGAAAGAGATATGCCCCAGCTTACCTCTGCCTTATTTTTGGGTTAGCCATGAGTACAACATAGGGATTAAAATGTTGGACCCTGTTTCCATCAGGTTAGACATGTGAAACTCATCAGGTTCCTCAGCCCCTTGGAGCTCCAGCCAGCCACCCAACAGATAATTATTGAGCAACATTCAAGTGCTGAGGCTACAACCTTCAATAAAATAGACAAAGTCATTGCCCTCCTGATGTTTACAAATCAAATGGCAGGACAGACAAAAACACACAACCATGGAAATATGGTGATAAGTGCTCCAGCTTCCCCCCAGAGCTGATGTGGGGTAGAAGTAATGTACTGAAGCATGGGCAAACCATAGCTGCTCAATGCATGAGGGTCATGAATCAGGGCTACTTAGCAGCTTCCTGGCTGCTGTTTCAACCCTCTGGGGGAAATTGAGGAGGCCAGAGCTTCAGTACTCAGCCTCCAATTGCAAGCTTGAGAAGAAATGAAGATGAAGGCTCTAAAATGTGAACTAATCCCAGGATAAACTCACCAGGGAGGTCTGTGGGGCAGCTGAGTTTGATCTTCAGGATATCTGACCTTTACTGACTGAGACTGGTCAAAACCCAGAGCCCACCTAACAAGAGAGAGGTATGGTAGCTCTGAGGCCCCAGAGGCAAGGGTTCAGGGCTTTTTTTCCTGGTCTCTGAGGGAAATTCATCTGCTCTTTATCAAGGGAACTGGCTTCCCACCCAGCTAACACAATATCCCCAAACCCAGTTTGAACCTAGCCTTGAATGCCACTTAGGGTTAGGTTTTAAACTAGGTCTCAGGAAATAATTTTCCTCTTTCACTGTACCAGTTATGCCAGGGTTGGACCCTGCTTGTCTTAATTACTTTCTCATTGCTGGGACAAAATACCCAACCCAACATCCACAAGTTAAAGGAGTAGAGTCAGGGCAGCATGGCAGAGGAGAAACAGCCCATGGCAGGGTAGGCAGGAAACAGTGAGATGTTCTTTTTCTATCTCTTTTTATTCCATCCAGGCTACACACCTATTGGTTGGTGCCACCCACATCCAGGGTGGGTCTTCCCTCTTCAGTAAGTCTATCATCCACATCCAGAACTATGCTAAACCAAGCACACCCGTGATCCAGTCATTCCCCAAAGCCCCACCTGTGAGCACATGAAGCTATAGGAGGACATCTAGTTTTACGCCATACTACTGCTGTTCTCCACACATTTCATGATACATGACTTTCCTAGATCTTTTAATAAACAAGGAAAGTAATGACAATATAGTTACTTTGCCCAAGAACTCAAGAGACATGATTATTTGCCTCAATATATCCAAACCCAAATACTCCATGATTTTATAAATCTGTCCTCGAACACATCATCACACTCTTTTTTTCCACATGCTTGGAATTAAAAAAAAAAAAGAAAGAAAGAAAAAAGAGTCCCCATTCCTGAAGAAAAGTGACTCATACATTGGGTGATTATTCTGTGCCAGCCATTGAAGTGGGCATCATTGACATCTCATTTAAATCTTATTACTAGATGAGAATACTGATGGTCAGAGGTCTTGGCCCTCTCAAAGCTGCATGGCCTATATTTAGTTAGCTCTCCCCTCACAGTAACAAATACCTGAGATAACCTATAAAGAAAAAGTTATTTTTGAGTATTGTGGAGGCTCCCGTACATGATTAGTTGGCCCTGTTGCTTTGGGCCTATACATCATCACAGGAGCACATGGTGGAGCAAAACCACTCATTTCACGGACAAAAACAGAAGAAGTGGTGGGAGCCCACAATCTCCTGCGAGGGCACTACCCCCAGTGACCTGAGGACCGCTCACTAGGCCCCACCTCTTAAAGGTGCCACCACCTCCTAATAGCACCACATGGACTCTGGGGAATGCTTAAGATCCAAACTGTAAAGGTGTGTGAGTGGAGGAGCCAGAATTCAGACCAGCCAAAGCACCCTCGCTAAAAGACCTGTCTCTTCATTTACCAGCTGACCATTAGAGTGGCAGTTTGAGCTTGGCCTGGTAAGTTGAGCACATTCCGTGTTTTAGTACCCAAAGTCCTATGTCCCAGGAAACCTTTAAGACCTGGGCAAGCCTGGATCATTGGTCCCCCTACAGGCAGTCTTTGGAGGCTGGAAGAAATGCCCTGAGGTCAGCTGGTTGTCACATAATTTTGGTTTGAATCAAAGATTTCTCTCTTTTTTTTTCTTTTGGCAGATCCAATAATGAAGCACAGGATAGGGTCAATGCACCTTAATTTCCCCATTTCTACATTTTCTTTCTTCTTCTTTTTTTTTTGGTACAGGGGATCGAACTCAGGACCTCGCGCTTGCGAGGCAGGCACATTGCCACTAAGCTAAATCCCAGCCCTCTTCTTTTCTTTTTAATGTTTCCTAAAATGCAAACCTTAGAGTCTATTGATCTGTATCCATGAAGGAAAAGGTCTTGAAAATTATGCTGGAATCATTACATATTGGGCTCATATTTCTTTGTCAGAAAAAAAGTGGGATTTTTGCTGGGCATGGTAGTGCATGGCTGTAATCTCTGCACTCAGGAGGCTGAAGCAAGAGGATTGGGCTACATAGTGAGTTGTAAGTCAGCCTGGCTACAGAGCAAGATTCTGTCTCAAAAAGAAAGGAAGGCAGGGCCAGGGATTTAGCTCAATGGTTCCGCTGCCTGCCTCACAGGCGCAAGGGCCATCCCCGGTATCAAAAAAAAAAAAAGGAAGGAAGGAAGGAAGGAAGGAAAGAAAGAAAGAAAGAGAGAGAGAGAAAGAGAGAAAGGAAAGAAAATGAAACATTCTTAAAAAACCAGAACCCTGATCTGGTTCAGCCTGTAAATAGCTGTGGGTCCTACGAAAGTCCCTTCCCTCTCAGTTTGTTTGAAACATGGGCATTCTAAATGATTTCCTGTCCTTGGAGTGCACAGAACTTGATGCTCGGCCCCTTCATTCTCCAGAGAGGGATATGAAGGCCCAGAGAAATAAAAAATCTTGGCCAAACTCACACAGCAGACCGCAGTAGTGTGAAACAAAATGTTACCCCTTCACCACCACACATACCACCCCAAGGCACCCCAGAGAAAAAGCAGAGTGAGCTAAGCAACAGAGTCTGTTTAATGTTGCTCTCTAAGCCTGCAAGGAAAGTGAGCCAAATGCTGAAAGATTAAGAATTGTGATCTTTAAAAACAAATCAGGGTTTAATTTGGGTTTTCTTAAAGCCTCATAAAAAGGGAGGCTGAATCCTTGACCAAATACCCAGCATTCCAAACTGGGAAGATGAGACAGATCCTAATCCCCTGCATGAGTTGCAGGCAGATTGGAGGGCGTGTGTTTCCACCAGCCTGCATACTTCACAGATGTGTAAATGGCAGGCAGCCTGGAGGGCAGAGGCTGGCTCCAAAGGGCACCAGAGGCTCCAAGGTAGGCTTCTTCTGAGCAAAGCCAGGCTGGGCATTAACTGGGCTGCATTCGGATGGCTCAGAGAGGATAAGTAATTTGCCTAATATCATTCAGTGAGTAGGTAGCAGAGTTAGAACTTGAACCCAGATTCAAACTCAAGCCCAAGGGCTCACTGGTTCTGCTATGAAAAGTGCGGAGTTGGAAGAAGAATGGAATGAAGAAGCCAGGGCCCCTTTCCATCACCCAGGCGCTGCTGTGGGCTCTCCAGGCTCCTTTCCAAGTCTCTCTCCTGCCGCAGCCTGTGGGCTCTTCCACCATTTCTTCCACCTTCCTGTACTGGATGGGAATTTATTGACTCAGTTGTTCAATAAACCTTGCTAAGAGTCTGCTGTATGTTGGCTTCCACACCTGGAGCACACTGCTGACCCTGCCCTGAAGATGAGCCAGTCAAACCAAGGAGATGCATTCAAGGGCTTGGGGATTAAAGGAGACCACCTGGAGGCAATGTCTGCAGCAGAACTTGGGTTGGATTTGAATGCATCCATTGTCATGTCAAAATAAAACTCAGCTGAATTGTTTCATCATTTACTAGCTGCATGGGTCCCCTTTGGTGAGGAGGGCTCTGGGTCAGCACCATTGATTAAAACAAACTAGGAATGCCAGTTATCCCCCAAATTCCAGCCCCCAATATACCAACCTCTCAGTCATTTCTGTATCTACTTACCTAACACCAGCCTCCATCACTTTGGAAAGGGAGGGGAGGGAACACACATGTACCCAGCAGCTCTGTACCAACTAGTTCAATAAATACAAGGCCTATGTGGGACACAGCATAGCCTCATGTTATAGCTGAAGACTCAGAAGCTGATAGAATGTAGGTGACTTGCTCTTGATCACAGACCTAGACACCATGGCGGTGGCAGCATTGTTTTCATGGCCCTACCTGCTTTCCGTGTGCCAGACAGTGTTAGTTGCTTCCAAAATAAAACCTTTGCAAAGAACAGTCCCGTAAGGACACAGGAGATGTTGATCTGCTTGGTCCTCAGATGCTGTGAACTGTGTAACCTACAGAAAGCCACAGAGGCTCACAGTGGCATCACTGTGTCCTAGGAGGTGGGGGCCGGTGAGGAATGAAGAGTCAGTGGTTAGAGTCAAACAGGAGGTGACTTGGTGCTGGGCTAAAAGACCAACAGGATTCGGAAGGAGGGCGGAAAGAAGGAAGCTGGATTGGTGGTCCAGTGGTGGTCCTCCCAGCTAGGGGAAGCAGAGACCAGGCAGTCTTCTCCCCCAGCTCAGTCCTAACTCCCTTGGGATGGCTCATTTTGGGGCCAGATCCTTGAGCTCAGCTACTGCAACCACATCCTTTCTGATACAATCCAGCCAAAAGCAGCAGGTGTCTGTGTTCGGTGAGAGTCCTGAGGTTCACACTGTTTGGACCCGCTTAGGTCCCTGCCACCCATGAACCAAGATGCATAGTTTAACTTCAGGCTTGATCATAGGTCCCCTGCTACCACTGAGAGCAGAACTAACTCCACACAGAGGTCTATGGACCAAAAGTGGGGCAGGGATGTTCCCAAAGGAAAACCAGCTCACGGTTACCAAGGAGACAGTAAGACTGGAAAGTGATGCAGAGCTCCCAACACTCGGTAAATAGCTACTCATTCCATTGCCTAAAGAGAACCTAAGGGTCAGCCTAGAGCAGGAGAAAGCAGGTAGAGAGCTCAAGTTCAGATCTTCTGCTCAAATCCAGTGAAGGAGCACATGCGCGTGTCTTGGGAGAGGCAGTGGTGAATGCAAGCTTAAAGGCTGTTCTGGGGGTTGATAGCAGTGGGGTTGTTCTTGGTAGGATGTGCCTGGATTAGGGTATGTTTTGGAAACCAGGAAGAGGCTGAGCTTAATGAAGAGGGAAATAGGGAACTTCTGTGGGTTTTACAGACAGAGGGTGAGCACGTGTGAGCTGTGACTCACCCCAGGCTGCAGTCAAGGGTCTGTTAGCTTATCAGTTCAGACAGAAACTCCTGTCACATTCAGGATATTCTCAAGGGATGCACTCTTTGAGGCGGTCCACTTCCACCCCCACTGCCTGGCTCCAGCCTGTCCTTGAGCTCCGAGCCCCCCTCCTCCCCCAGGGCTGTGGCTTTGGCAGCCACTTTGGAAACTGCAAGCTTTAAATGAATTTCCACCCCAGAGGAAGTCCAGGGGCAGGCATGTTCTACCAGTCACTTCTGAGCTTCCAACATTTCTCCTTCCCCTTCAGAAAGAAGATCAAAAGCTCTTGTACAATGGAAGGAGGAGAGGGAAGAAGGAGGAAGGTGGAGCAAAGACAAAAGGAGAGAAATAAGGGACCTCATTTGATCTTAATCAGACAAAGTTTATGTCTAAATTGCACATTTTTCTTTTCCATGCTGAAAAAAATCCAGACATAAGGGGAAACAAATCACATGTTATTTACGTATTTCCTTTGAACTTCACTCTGATTCCAAAAGGATTTAGGAGGTTCACAAACAAAATGGGGACTATGATAATTATGGACAAAAAAGGAAAAAAGACCCTAAAGGTAGGGAGAATGGACACCAGCGGGCACCTGCTGAATGCTGATTTGTAACTTGCATGCTGTATTTGGCCCTAGGTGGGAAGATATTAGCCTTATGTTGGTTTTGTCTTCTGACAAAAGAAAGCATTCAATTGCATCTGTGGCCACAAACTTTTTTATTTCTGGGACTAATTTCAAGCTGCAATATCTCACGTAAGGCTGACAAATTATATTTGAGTTACAGAGAATGGCAAGGGCAGTAAGCCCAAAGGACTGCTGAAGGAGGAATTGTCCTGAGCAGCAATGAATATTCCAAACAGCATTTTTCTTGCCAAAAGAATCAACACCATGGTGGATCGAATCACGTGTTCTTTGAGTAGGAAAATGTCACTTTCATCCCAGACGTAGAAGAGTTACCTGCAACAGATGGGCAGACAGGGATTGTGAGGTCCCAGCAAGGTGACCTGCTGCTGGACCTGCAGACTAAGCTGGAGTAGATGCTAGGAGAAAAGAGAACCAGAGGACCTGCCTGCCCTGAGCCCTTTAAGCCAGTCTGACCAGTTGCGCACACATCTTTGGTGATTGAGGTGATGTCAGGACCCCTTCCTTTCCATCTATGGATCCTGACATGTTTCCTCCTGCTGTTACGATCCTGCCAATTATCACAAGTATTCAGCTGTGAGCCCCATGTTCAACCTCCAATTAGGGTGAACATTTGTGGGTTGCTTCCTCACCTCTAGTCTGTTTTTCTCCCACCCAGCAGCATCCTTGAATCTCCTTTGGGAGCCTATTTTCAGCCATGTTTGGTTGGGGTTGATTTTCCCCCCAGTTCTAGGGTTGATTCCAATGATCTAACCCTTAACCAATCCGCATAACACATTTTTGTAGCCCTTGTGGCTGGTTTCAGGAAAGAACAGTGAGCCAGATCAGGCCAATCAGGTCTTAATAAACCTCAATACTGGAACTTTTGTTTGTACCATCAGAGAAATATCATGGAAATTTTTCTCTTTCTCCTTTGGAAAGAAAATAGGAAGGATGTAGCCCCCAGAACTGCTGGCAGCCATTCTGTGACCATGAGAGCCGAGCCAGTTTAGGAAGGAAGTGAACTCAATGCAGAGGACATCAAACTATGACAACAAGGTCTGGATTCCTGCAGTACCTCCTGAACTGCTGCAATGAGCCATGCTTGAAGTCAGCCGTATCCTGGACTTCCCAGTTAGCTTTTTTATTTAAGCCAGTTTGGGACCAGTTTTCATCACTTGGAACTGTCAAAGCTGCCTTTGACTGCTCTAGTGGTAGGCTACTTCTTTGCCCTTGTGTCTACTCCCAGGCTCTTATAGATACTCTGTGGCTCACTCCTCTGGGCCCCTGCTATTTCCTATTGTCTAAACCACCAAGCAAGAACTGCCTTCTCCCCATTCCCATCCCAGCCGGCACCAGCCGAGCCAGCCCCAGCCTTCCCAGGAAGGCTAGAAATCCTCCCAACACCAGATTTATAAATAAGAGAACACTGGATTGACAGGCAAATGCAGCACTCGGCCAATCCAAGCAAGACTTCAGAGGCTCAGGTCCACCACTCTCAGGGATCTCGGGGCAGGGCAGGGGCTAAGGGGCACCCAGGGGCATCTGGGCAGATCTACAGTACACTCAACACAGCAAGACTGCAAGCACCAGGCCTGACTTTGGGCCAGACTCCTGACTGGGAGAAGAACTGGCAGAAGCAAGCAGGGTTTCTGACTTAGAGACCCAGGCCAGTTATTTAGCAAGAAATTTGGCCAGGAAAGTGTTCAAATTCCAGAAGAGGGGGCCAGGCCAGCTGTGGGATCAGAAACCAGGCAGAAATACAACTACTTCAGGGAGTCAGGATCAGAACCAGTTTGAGATATCCTGACAGAGGACAAGTCACTGGGCCTGCATCTGAGACCCCAAGGGAGTGGAGTGGGGTAATCCACCTTTCCACCCAATGCTGGGAACTCCTGAGGATAGCAACTATCTGCCACCCAAATCCACCCTCCTTTCTTTCTTTTTTTGGTACTGGGGATCAAACTTGGGACCTTGTGTTTGCGAGGCAGGTGGTGGCACCACTGAGCTAAATCCCTGGCCCCTCCTTTCTTATTAGATATTTTCATGCAAGCTTTGGACAAATCAGCCATGTGCCCAGTTTTGTGGAAAGGTAAACTTTTCCATGCTGACCCTTCTTGTTTAGAATGCTGTTTGTATGAGTTGCTTGGAGCCCTAGCAGCCATTTTGCAGTCAATCCTGAGGAACAGGCCAAGAGAAGAGTAAAGACTTTGACCTGGAACCTGATATCACTAAGCTGTTAAACCAACCCTGGGTCTGCCTACACCTCAACTTTTTATTCTTTGAGATAATTTAACACCTCAATTGCTTAGGCCAGTTTACCTCTAAGTATATCCCCAAACCAGCAGGGAATGTGTTGAAAGTGCTCATCCTCAGGCTCCGTCCCAGATCTGCAGAACCTGAAGCTCTGTAAGTGGGACCCTGTAATCTGAGTTTTACCAAGCACCCTAAGTGAGTTGTGTTTTACTGTTGTTGTTTTTTGTAGTTTTGGGGTGCAATCCAGGGCTCCCAGGTGATTCTGATGTGTGCTAAAGTTTAGGAATCACAGGCTTAAACCACTATGCATCCAATTTTCTGTGAGAAACAGCTGAAAGCATTTATAACTTATCTATTTCTCCACCGCATCCTTGAACTGTTTATGGGATATCAAGAGGCTGACAGCAAATTGGGAAATACAACAGTCACAAAAGCAAATGGGAATGCTTCAAGGAGGAAATGGAACTCACAAAAAGAACAGATAAATAAAAGTTAAGTACTTCTATTCATCAAAATAATTGTAAGTACAACTAAAAGGCCAAATAAAATACTGGGGAAAATAACTGCAACAAATATGACAAGACATAAAACCCTTCCTTTGTCAAAAAGTCATACAAAATCAGAAAGGAAAACAAGATCCCAATGGAAAAGAAAAAACAAAGAACACAAAAAAATTCACAGAATGGGAAATGCAAATGGATAATTAATAAGAAAAAACGGCTAACCAGTTGGCAATCAAAACAGTGTGATGCGGGAGAGTAGGATGGGAGTTTTCTCAGAGTACCCATGTTGCAGAAAGCAACCAGGCACATGGGTGGAGAGCTTGAAAACTTGCGTGCTATCTGAGGCAGGAGTTCAACTTCTGTTTATTTTGTGAGGGTCAGCAAAGGCCTATTTTTGTGTGGTTTCTACATTTTTTTAAGCTAGGGAGAATAAGAAGGGAAGATGAGGAGGAGAAAGAATAAAGAAAAATAAAGCACAGGGAACAGAACAAAGATAAAGAAGATGAAGGAAGAGAAGAAAAGGAGGCAGAGGAAAAGTGAGAAGTAACATGGTGGCTGAGCCCATATTTATACAGCTGAAAGTATTTTCTATTTATCTTCTTATTATTAAAAAATGTGCAGTCCTTGATGGATGCCAGTCTAGAGTGGTGTCAGCAAACCATGGCCATGGGCCAGATCCATCCAGCCACCTGTTTTTGTATAAAAAGTTTTACTGGAACACCACCACATTCATTTTTTTACAGAGTTTATAGCTGCTTCTGGCCTCAATGACAATGACACAAAGACTGTATGGTCCTCTGAGCATAAAATATTTATTATTTGGTCTTTACAAAAAGTTTGCCAACCCCTGATCTAAAGAAATAATCAGACACCAGGCACTGTGGGACACACCAGTAATCCCAGCCCTCTGAGAGGCTGAGGCAAGAGGACTGAAACTTCAAGCCCAGGCTGGGTAATTAAGCAACTAAGTGAGACCCTGACTCAAAATAAAAAATAAAAAGGCTGGGGATATAGCTCATTGTGGAGGCCCTGGGTTTAATCCCCAATACCACACACACACATACACAGACACACACTCACACAAAATCAGATAATGAAGCCGGGGATTTAGCCACCTGCCTTGAAAGTGCAAGGGCCTGAGTTCGATTCCCAGTACCAAAAGAAATCAGATAATGAAAATGTGTGTACAAAGATGTTCATTACAGAATTATTCATATAAAACAGCAGTTAAACAAATGATGGAATATCACTTGAGATAATGAGTATGCATTTTCCCCAAGGCCTCACATCTTAAGGATTCAATAAACATTAGCAATCATTAGTGTCCATAGACTATTTAGCCATTTTTACATGTTTTCAAAGAACCAGTAATAAAAACACGGAAAGCAAGGTATAGGATCCCATTTTCAAAAGGTAATATGGGCCAGGGATTTAGTTCAGCCGCATCGTGCCTGCCTCGAAAGTGCAAGGTCCTGAGTTTGATCTCCGGTACCAGAAAAAGAAAAAAAAAGAACAAATGGCAACATGCTGCTTTTGTAGAAAGAAGCAGCACATATTTTTTATTTTCTATTTGAGTTATATTTTTAAAATATACACATATGCAAGAAAAAAGAGGCCTAAAAGGAAAGAATCAGGACCCCAGCAAGACTACTTGCACTTTAAGGATCTGGATCGTTTTCATTTTCTCTCATCTACTTTTCAGTAATTTCTGAGTTTCCTATAATGGGTGGATATTGCTCTTATTATCATTGAATGAAAAAGTCTTATTTCTCAGAAAGTAATTGAGCTTTTGAAATACAGCTGAGGGCCAAAGGCAGGTTTTGGGAGTCATTGCTGCAGAAACCAGAATCAGGATCAGGAGGTGTAACAGAGAGAGGGAAAGGGCGAGGGGAGGGAAAGGGCGAGGGGAGGGAATGGGGTGGGGGAGGAGGGGTGCAGAGCCAGGCAGCCTACAGCAAGCCCCAAGGGCCACAGAACTTGGAAGGACAAGAAGCAAAGTCTGGCTGCTCAAAATGTGTGGCCAGGCCAGCCGCATAGCCCCCACCTAGGTAGGAGGTGCTCAGGGATCTCAACCTTGGGCAGGGCCCAGACCCACTGAATCAGAACCTGCAAGGGGCACCAGCTGGCCCAGGGGATCATGTGCAGCTGATGACCTGCTCCAGCCACCGCCCCCCACAAAATCTCTTTCAGCAACATCCAGGGCACCCGGACACTCCAGTCTGCCCAGAGAAGCTTGTGCCTCTCTCACAGAACAAAAGGGAGGCTTGACGGAAAAGCAGGTAGATGGGCAAGCTGCTGCCAGGGCCCCTGTGCCTGTCACAGGTGCACATCCACACACCAGCCCGGCATGAGATGGCCTCAGGGGCTGCAGAAGGACCTCACAGAAGGACCAATGGAGGTCCATCCAGCCACCTCAGAGTAGCCGCTTTGCTTACGGAGGATGTTCCAAAGGCAACCCGTTTGCCAAGAGATGTTATTTCTTGTTTCTGAGCTGTCTGGAAGATCAGGCACTGGCAGAGAGATGGAGAACAGGGGGGTGACTTGGCCAGCGGTTCTGGCCCGCACCCCCCAGCCAGGCCCCTGAGCTGTCACCAAAGAGAGAATCCTGGCCCTTCAGAGGCCCAAGCTACCTCTGCATCATCACTCTGTCCGAAGAGCCACTCTGGGGGCAGGGACTATTGTTATTTCCAATCCATAGGTGTGGAAACTGAGGCTAGAGGGGTTGAGTAGCTTGCCAAGGGTGTCACGGCAGAAGCAGAGCTGGCATTCAGTGAGAGGTGTGTTTCTCAAGGCCAATTTCGCCCTGGACACCAGGCTGTCTTCTGGAAGAGTTTCCTTCCGCTCTGATTGCCATGCCAAGGAGGCACTGCTGAGGAGTTCTGTCAGGTTTGAGCCGCTCTGCCCGGAGATTTGCCACCTGCAGTCCTATTTTATTTTATTTTATTATTTTATTTTATTATATTATTTATTTATTTGTTTGTTTGTTTGTTTTTTGGTACCGGGGATCGAACTCGGGTCTTGTGCAGGCAGGCGGAGGAACCACTGAGCTAAATCCCTGGCCCCGCAGTCCTCTCTAGCCAGCAGCTACAGTCACACAGGAAGGCCTGCTTCTCCACCCACGGAGAGAGGCCTCCCAGCTGCTCTGACAGCTCGGTGACTCTCTAGTCCCAACTAGACGGGCTCTGAGACCACAAGAAATGAGCAGTCACAAAAGGACAAAACGCAGGATCCCCCTACATCAGGCAGTAGAAAGATCCAACCCCAGGAGACAGAAAGCAGCAATGGCCAGTTGCCCTGGGCTGAGGAAGAGGCCAGCAGGGACAAGGGTCTAGTGGGTGCCGGGTTTCAGCATGGAGTGATGAGAAAGTTCTGGGCTGGTGGGGAGGGCTGCAGAGCAATGCGAACAGACTTGATGCCACTGAACTGCGCCTTCACGTGAGTCAAAATGGTAAATTTTGGGCCGGAGATTTAGCTCAGTGGTTCTACCGCCTTCCCCGAAAGCTTAAGGACCTGAGTTCTATCCCCGGTAACCCCCACCAAAGATAAATTTTTCTGTTGTGAATCATTTACGACATTTTTTTTTTTTTTTGGTACCGGGGATCAAACTCGGGTCCTTGCGCTTGCGCAGCAGGCAGCGAAACCACTGAGCTAAATCCCTGGCCCTCTTTACGACAATTTTTAAAGAGGAAGAGGAGGGACAGAAGGGAAAAGCAAGAGACCCTGTGGCCCTGGGGAGAAAGAATGGTAATATTGAGCCCTGATTGGGGCTGGCTAAGTCTGGCACTGGGTTCTTCACGTGGGCCACTTTGTGTGGTTCCCAAAATGACCCTGGGAGTAGGAACTGTTGCTATCAAGCTGCGGTTGAGAGACTGGCTTGTCCAGGGTCACGAAGCCAGACAGTGATGGACAGGAGCTTGACCCAAGCTTTGTGGCCTCCAGGGCACTGGCCCCAGAACGCAGCCATTCGGATACTTTCTCAGAGATGAGGTGTCAGAAAGGCCTTGTCTCCGTCACTTTCACTCAGTTACAAGGAGTAGCACCCCAGGACTCAACAGATGTGACAGTAAAGGGAGCGGTGCCCCTCACAGACCACTGAAACAGGTAGAGGCGCCCACTTTGTCTTATTTTCTCATCCTCAGAGTCTTGATGCTGATGGGGCCCGAGGGCCATCCTGTCAGGAACTACCTGACCCTATTTCCACTGCACTGGGAGCTGCAACAAGCTAGGATGAAGGTTGTAGATGATAGGATCAAACGGCTCCAGACATCCCTCAGAGCACAGGGATATAGGTTTGAAACTGGGCACCAGCTTAGTAGAGCAGAAAACAGATAATCTTTGGAGTCTAAAGGCCCTAATAGGTTTGAACTCTAATCAGAACCAGGCCCGGTGTGGCACACCTAGAATCCCCAGCCACTTGTGAGGCTGAGGGAGGAAGATCACAACTTTGATGCCAGCCCAGGCTATTTAGCAAGGCCCAGTCTCAAAATAAAAAGGTCTAGGAATGTAGCTCAGTGATAGAGCGCCCCTGGGTTTGATCCCAGTACCACAAAAACAAAAAAAACCCCAACAGATTGTGACCCAGGTTTGGCCTCAATCAGTCCTCAATCAAAGAGGAAACACTACTTTACCAGGGCCCTCCCGTGGTCTCTGGACGCATCTCACCCATTTCTCCACTAATTTTTAGCCTATGTGAACTTAGTTGCTTTGCCTCTGTGTGCCTCGGTTTTCCTCATCTGTAAAAGGGGCAAAGTTTTTATTTTGATGGTTCGTTGTAAAGATTAAATAAGGTAATGCAGATAACATGCTGGGCAGCAGCTGGCACTCACAAAATTTTGTGTGTTTGCATGGAAAGTTTTTTAAGTACTATGAAATGTACATAAACCCCTGGGCACAGGGTAGGGGATTCACGAAGGGTACTTTCCCCCTTCTCCTGTTTCATTCTGTACGAGACACAGAGAAGCTGTTAATGGTGTTTGTCCTGGAGTTTTTGCTAAATATCCGGGTTGGACTCAGCCAGGGTTGGCAGGAGCCTCCTGCCTTTCCTGCCCTCCACTCACTCCCCACCCACAGGTGCTTCCAGGCAGGGAGAAGGAAGCTAGTCAAGCCACATCCTCCAGAAAAAAGGCAAAAGAAGTCATTTCAAAAATGTGCTGCCTGCTGGCTGCCTGTGCCCATCCCGTTCGTGGGTGCTTGGTGTGTTCCAGGGTCCTGGGGCAGCCCTGAGCAGTCCTGGCAGTGCTGGAGGAACCCCCAGCCTAGGGGAATAGGTGGGGAAGAACTGACAGCAGGGGAAACCCTTGCTCCAAATGAACTTTAGTTGATTCTCTGCAGCCACCCAATGGGAGTAGGATGGCTTTCTCCACTGAAATGCTGATGAATTCATAAAAGCACAGAGAGGTTAAGACACTTGGCCAAAGTTACCCAGCAAATTAATTTAAGAGTGAAATTTATACATTAGTCATCTTTCTTGATACAAACCCGAAGCTTCTCACTGTGACATTCTCTCTACATTGAACCACATCACCATCAGCTCTGCCACTTAGCAGTTGTATGAACTTGGGTGAGTCCCTTCACCTCTCTGGACCTCAATCACTACAGTTATAATGGAGGGACTACCTTACAAGGTTGTTTGTTCATTCAACAATCAGTGACAGGGCCAGGGGTTTAGCTTAGTTGTTCCACAACCTGCCTCAAAAGTACAAGGCCCCAAGTTTGATCCCCAGTACCGAAAAAAAAAAAAAAAAAAAAGAAGTGAGCTGAAAAATCAGCGATGGAACCCAGAGGCTTCTGTAGGGTGAAGCATAAGTCTGAGGGCCTCTATCTTGCACAGATTCCTCTTAAGGCTTGGGAAAGGCCTAGTAATCTTATTCACTCTTCTTCAGGAGAGTTCCCAACACTACAAAATCTGGACCTGCCCTTGCTAACCAGTGTGGTAGCACTGTGCCAAGACCCGGATGTAGGGCAGGATGGAAACAGAGGGGGGCAGTTCCCAGCACCTGACTCTCAGGAGGTGCAAATAAATGGCAGCGGGCGACAGTGTCCCTTACTTCATGCCCGTCTATCTCCGTTAAAATGTAAGCTCCTGAAGGACAGGGAACTCGGGAAGTTCTGCTCGGTGATGTACCTCAAGTGCCAGTACATGATAAACACCCAGAAAGTACTTTCTGACCCTTGAGATAGCTCAGTTCAAGCCTGCAATTCACAGGTGAGGAAAATGTGGCCCAGATAGGTATCTCTTTCCCATGACCCCACTGGGCTGAGTAGGGCCAGGCCCCAGGGCCCAGAGCCTCCAACAAAGGCTGTCTTACTTCTTGCTGTCTCCTTTGGTCACCCACTGGGACCCAAGGAACGTTTTTGGAATAAAAGTTAAGGGTTCAATGTTCTGAACAAGAATAGCAAGGGAAATGGTAGGGTGTAAACCTCATGAGGTTCCCAGATTTAACAACACCTGACAAGCAGTTGATTTGGAAATTTAGATAAGTGTAAGTATGTCCCATGCAATATTTGGGGCACACTTATACTGAAACATTGCTTACTGAATATCTGAAACTCTAACTTAACCAAGGATCTTGTATTTCTCTGGAAACTCTTGCAGAAATGAATTGACATTCCTGTTCTGGTCACTGTGGGTTTTTTGGGGGGGGGGGTTGGGTTTTTTGTGAGAGGGGCTGTGCTGGGGATTGAATCCAAGCAGCACCAAGCTATTTTATTTTTTTACCAACCATTTTTATTTTCATGTCCAAATACGCAGTTTAATTGTAAAGCTTTTCTCCTGTAATATAGAAACCTCAACCGCTCTGTCCCCAGCCTGGCTCACATATATACAGATACATTATACACAGATGTGGTTCCTACCACAGAACAAAATCAAGAAACAATTACTCTTAGTCTCAGGATTAACTCTGGTTTTCTTCAGGCCTTTGTATCATCACTCCTGAACAGAGACAGAACCACACACCTGTCTGTGGTGATAACCAGGACAAAACTGGTTCCGATCTCATTCCATGAGGTAAAGACTTCAAAGAAAAATAGTTTTAGTTTCTTTTATTGCTATAACACTTAGGTATTACTCAGAATGGGATTTTTACATTTAATGTGACCTAGCTCTTTGAGACAAGGTCTTGCTAAGTTGTCCAACCTGGCCTTGAACCTGAGATCCTCCTGCCTCAGCTTCCCAAATCCTTGGAATTACAGGCATGTACCACCACACCCGGTTACTATGTAACTGGGGAAAGTATCCTGATCCCTCTGATATAGTCTGAACGTGGGTGCCACCTTCAAAAACTCGTATGTTGGAAATCTAATCCATTGGTATTAGGGGATAGGAGCCACTGGAAGGTGATCAGATCAGGAGGGACGCCCACATAAACAAGAGACCTCAGAGAACCCCCTCTTCCCTGGGGTCACCATGAGAAAGCTCCATCTATGAACCAGTGTGTGCTGTGTGATCACAAAATACAGTGATTGGGCCGCGGATGTAGCTCAGTGGTGCCATGCCTGCCTCACAAGGGCAAGGTCCTGAGTTTGATTCCCAGTACCAGAAAAAAAAATACAGTGATTACAAAATTTATTACAGTAAAAGATATATTGCCATTAATCCTCCTCAAAATATTCCCCCTTGCACCAGGCACACTTATCCCATTGTTCTTGCCACTTTCTGAAGCAACTCTGGAAGTCTTCTTTCATGAGTATCTTTTTTTTTTTTTTGGTACCGGGGAACGAACTCAGGACCTTGCACTTTCGAGGCAGATTTGGTGCCACTGAGCTAAATCCCAGGCCCTCATGCGTATCTTTAGTTGGACATCCTGGCTGCCTCAGTATCCTGAATCGATTCAAAATGTTTACCTTGCATGGTCATTTTGACTTTGGAGAGGAGCCAGAAGTTGCACAGTGCCAGATTCGGTGAAAAAAACAGTGAGGACACATAGTAATGTTTTTGTTTGACAGAAATTACTGGACTGGAAGAGATGTGTAACATGGAGGATTGCCATGATAGAGGATGAAATCATTTGCCCATTTCTCAGGTCATTTCTATGCACATTATTTCTGAAGTGCTCTAACAAACCTTTCCTCAGCTCACATAATTCCACTAAGGTCAAAAGACACAATCAACATCACCCTTGATTGACATGATTTTGATTGACAGGGTTTCCTCACACAAGGAGATCTGGGTGGTTTCTCTTGAGAACTTTGAGTCTTGGTCTCAGGATCATAACCATAGACCCAAGTTTTATGTCCTATGATGACATTTCTTAAAAAGCTGGAATCTGCAGCAGCACAAAAACTCCAATGACATTGACAAATACTGTTGCTTTTGTTCAACTATCAAAGCACTAAACAAATTTCACTCACTTCATATGCAAATCTGTTGTTAAAATGCTTTAATAAAAGCATAAGAAATATTCAGATCCTCAGAAATTTCTCTAATAGTCAATCACCAGTTTGATTGGATTATTTTGCTTACTATTTCTTTTTGGAAGTACCAGGGATTGAACTCAGAACCTTGCACTTGCAAGGCTGGCACGGTGCCACTGAGCTACAACCCCAGCCCCTTGCTTAGTATTTCTACATTCTCTTTCTGCATTCTCAGGACATCCTGAACTCCCTTTGTCTTCAACCAATTCGCAACCATTATGAAATCACTCAAACACTTGTAAATCATCTTCATGATCACTGTAGCATTACTATAAACTAATCTTAAGATTTCATGTGTTTCAGGCTGAGGATTTAGCTCAGTGGTTCTGCTGCCTGCCTCTCAAGCACAAGGACCCCAGTTCGATCCCTGGTGCCAAAGAAAAAAAAAATTCATGCGTTTCTTTTGCAGTTTGAAAGAAAATTTCATGTTAATGTGTTGTTCATGATCGATGATTTACAGCTCACCTTAAAACACACCTTCTCTTAAAACACACCCAAGCTGACAATCCCTGTGTTTCCTTGGCATGGCACTTGGCAGCAGCATTCACCATATTTTTTTTAATCACACCCCTGTGCAAGCCCTCATAAAACACCAAATTTTCTGACATTTTGATCTTGAATTTCCCAGGCTCTGAAACTGAGAAAAAAGAAATGGACATTGTTTTTAAATACCAGTCTATAGTATTTTGTTATAGCAGCCTAAACAGAAGAAGCCACACTCTAATCTCCAGTTTTCTTGTTTGCAAATTTCTAATAAACCTACTTTTCTCACAGGGTTGTTGTGATAAGAGGAAACAATGCCTCTTAAATACTGGGCACACACTAGATAGATGCTCCTGTGCTGTCTCCCTTCTAGTTCTGGATGACCTGTGGCACTCAGTGGGGAAATGCTTGTTAATTGTAAGATGACACAGTAACCACTCTGTCCAAGTTCTTCCAGACAGCACTCTTCGACAGAATAGAATGTTGGGGTCCTGCCTTAAGGAGTTAAACTTCTCAGCCTTCTCAGACCCAAACTCTCTGTTTATAAGTTTGCTTTTTTTTTTTTCTTTCGTAGTGCTGGTGATTGAACCCAGGGCCTCGTGCATGCTAGGTAAGTGATCTACCACTGAGTTACATCTTGAACCCTTCAAAAGCATTTTTAATGCCTCCTTGACATTTTAAAAATGAAACCCAGGGCCGAGGATTTAGCTCAGTGGTTCCACCGCCTGCCTCGCAAGCTAAGGACCCGAGTTCAATCCCCGGTACCAAAAAAACCACCAAAAACCAAAACAAAAAAATGAAACCCAGTGATAAAATAAATCATTTACATGCAAATACAAAAAGATTCATACAGTGCCTGCAAATCAAATTTTTTAAAAAATATGTAATAATAACATTTTTGACATGTAAACAAAAGTGACATGCTTGCATAAACTAAGAATAGATTTGGATTCACAAACTGGACAATATTAGATATTAAGTTGAACCACATAAAATTACCAATATTGAACATTGTCCAATTCATGAAGATGGTCATTTTACATGATTGAACCTAATATGTGACATTTAAAATAAAGCAAAGGAGAGAAAAAACTATTTTTCCCTCCTCACAAACTGTATCTGCCTATCCTTTGTGTGCATACATGTATCACACCAAGAATCACCAGTTGCAATCATAGGCGCACATAGACACATTGGCAGTTTAAGTGTCATAATTATCATCATCATCCAGATTGGGATTTTCTAAAATAATGACCCACTTGTCAAAACTGCAAACAATGCAAAGCATAATCTTCCTTATTTTGCCTAGGATTTATACTTCTGAAAATTTTTTTTCCAGAACTCAAAAGCAAGACATTGCATATAAAACAGCATTCAAAAACAACAACAACAAAACAAAAAAAACTCAGGACGTCCAGGAAGATGGCAGAGTGGTGAAGAGCAGAGAAACAGCCTCTCCAAGATTTGGTGTCCAGATGCTGGAATTTAGCAATGTGAGGAAGAGAAGAAGGAAGGAAGTGGGTCTCCGGAACCCAGCAAGGATTTGAAGCAAGAATTGAAGCTCACAGGAAGAGTAACAAAAGACTTCACCACAGAAGAAGGAGGTGGCAAGCAGCACTTTCTCCTTGAGCCCTGACTCACAGTGTAGGAAGGGCAACTTGAACCTGCAGATGCACAGTGACTACTGGTGACCCCAGAGGCCTCAATGGAGAAACACACCAGCAGAACAGAGCGGGAGACGCAGCAGACTGCAGTGGCTGGTGAGTTATCTGGGTTCAGACATCCCCCAGGAGAGGGTGATTGGCCGGTAGCCATCTTGGAGAGGGGCCAACTGAACTCAGAACTCAGAGCAGCTGCAGGCTGGCTCCATCTAGTGGCTCCCACTGTCAGGGTGAGGTGGAAACGAGTTCAAGTAAGCAGGAAGTCAAGGAGCCAAGTTCAAGCCAGCAAGAGGCACACAGTGTTGCAGGCTGAACAACTCAAGCTCCCTCACAGCCAGAAACCAACCTGAACTTCAGTGGAACTAAAGATTCAGGCTTGCTAGAATTATTCACTACCCTGCCGTAAATCTACAGCTGGCTTTCTGAGATCAATCAACATGGATCTGGATTCTGTGTGCCCACTCTGTCTACCAGTGACAAAAGAGACACACCTTGAAGTGAACATTTTTTTTTCTTGTTTTTTATTTTGTTTTTGGTCTTGTTTTTTTTGTTACTGGGATTCAAACTCAGGGCCTTGAGCTTGCCAGCCAGGTGCTCTACTGCTGAGTTGCATCCTCAGCCCTCTTTTCTTGTTTTTTAAAATTTTGTTTTGTTTTCTTTTTTTCTTGTTTGTTCCTGTTTTTATATGAGTATGAACATTGTGTCTAGTTTTTTGTTGTTCTGTTCTTGTTTTTATTTCTTCATTCTCTCTTTCCTTTCTGTCTTCTTCACCAATTTCCCAAAGTTCATGTAATCTTTTTTTTTTTTGTACCAGGGATTCAACTCCGGACCTTGTGCTTTTGAGGCAGGCACCGGAACAACTGAGCTAAATCTCCGGCCCAGTTCATGTAATCTTGCTTTGATTAGTACATGTCTAAAAAGTGTTCCACTCCACAACATCAGAATACACATTCTTCTCAGCTGCACACAGGACGTTCTCCAAAATAGACCACATACTAGCTCATAGAACATGTTTAAGTAAATGCAAAGGAATTAAAATTATCCCATCCATATTATCAGACCATAGTGCAATGAAATTGGAAATCAATAGAAAAAGAAACCTCAAGAACTTCATAAATACATGGAAATTAAATAACACCCTCCTGAACAACCAATGGGTCACAGGTAAAATTAAAGAAGAAATTAGATAGTTTCTATAATTAAACAATAATACCAATACAAAAATACCAGAACTTATGGGATGCAATGAAGCAGTCCTATGAGGGAAATTTATAGCAGTGAATTCCCATATCAGAAAAGCAGAGTGAGCTAAAATAAACAACCTAATGTTGAACCTCAAACCTCTAGAAAAAGAAGAGCAATTCAAGCCCAAAGTTCATATAAGGGAGAAAATTATAAAGATTAGAGCACAAATTAATGCAATAGAGAGTAACAATACAATACAAAGAATCAATGAATCATAGAGTTGGTTCTTCAAAAGATTAAATAAAATTGACAAACTCTTAACCAACCTTATCAAAAAAGGAAAGAAAAGACTCAAATCCATGCAATTAGGAATGAAAAGGGTGAAACTACAACAGATCCTGCAGAAATCCAGAAGATCATCAATACCTACTTCAAGAACCTGTATTCTAATAAGATGGAAAATACAGAAGAAATGGACAGATTCCTAGATACATATGAATTACCAAAGATGAATCAAGAAGGTATAAAATTCTAAATAAACCAATATCAGTCAGTAAAATTGAAGATGTAATTAAAAATCTACCAACAAAGAAAAGCCTGAGCCCTGACAGATTCACTGTTAAATTCAATAAGAAATTTAGAGAAGACCTAATACCACTACTTCTCAAACTCTTTAATGAAATTGAAAGGGAAGCAAAACTCCCAAATTCATTCTGGAAGAAAGCATTACCTTGATACCGAAACCAGAGAAGGATCCAACCAAAAAAAAGAATTACAGGCCAATCTCCCTAATAAACATAGACATAAAAATCCTCAATAAGATCATGGCAAACAGAATGCAGCAAATCATCAAGAAGATTATACACCATGACCAAGTAGGATTCATCCCAGGGATGCAGGGATGGCTCAACATATACAAATCAATCAATAAATGTAATATACCATATTAACAGAGCAAAGGATTAAAACCATATGGTCACCTCAATAGATGCAGAAAAAGCATTTGACAAAGTCCAACACTGATTAATGATAAAAACAGTACAGAAAATTGGAATAGGTGATCCTTTTTGCAATCTGTTAAAAGCCATCTATGACAAACCAATGGCTAACATCATACTAAATGGACAAAAAACAAAAACTTTCACTCTAAGTTTTTATGACCACTGTTATTCAATATAGTTCTGGAAACATTAGCCACAGCAATTAGACAAGAGAAAAAAAAAGGTATAAGGATAGGAAAAGAAGATGTTAAATTATCATTATTTGTGGATAACATGATATTCTACATAAAAGACCCCCTAAACTCCACCAAAAGACTTCTAGATTTAATAACTAAATTCAGTACCATAGCTGAATACAAAGTCAACACTCAAAAATCAATACCACTCCTGTACACAATGACAAATGCACTAAGAGAGAAATCCGAGAAACAACACCTTTCACAATAGCATCCAAAAAAATGAAATACCTAGGAATCAATCTAACAAAGGAAGTAAAAGACCTTTACATTGAAAACTACAGTATTCGGAAAAAGGAGATCAAAGAGGATATCAGAAAATGGAAAGATAGCCCTTGTTCTTGGGTAGGAAGAACCAATATAGTGAAAATGATCAAGCAAACTTCCAAAATTGTTATACAGACTTCATGCAATCCCAATCAAAATACCAATAGCATATCTCACAGAATTAGAGAAAACAATCCTAAAACTCACTTGGAACCAGAAGAGACCTAGAATAGCAAAAACAATTCTGGGCAACAAAGGCAAGGCAAGGGGCATTACAATCCCTGACTTAAAATTATACTACAAAGCTACTGTGATTAAAAACAGCACGGTACAGGCAAAAAAAAAAAAAAAAAACCCAGACCCAAGGATCAGTGGAACAGATTAGAAGATGCAGAAACAACTCCAGACACACTCAGCCACCTTATCTTTGACAAAGGACCTAAAACCTTCACTGGAAGAAAGATAACATCTTTAATAAAATGATGCTGGGAAAATTGGCTTTCCATATGCTGAAGATTAAAACTAAACCCATATCTTTCACCATGCATTAAACTAAAATCGAAATGGATCAAAGATCTAAATATTAAAACAGAAACACTAAGTCTACTGGAGAATAGAATAGGTAGAACTCTTGAAGACATGGGTGTAGGCAAAGACTTTGTGAACAAAACCCTGATCATACAGGAACTATTGCAAAGAATCAACAACTGGAGTCTCATCTCATTAAATAGCTTTTGCGGACTGGGGATTTAGCTCAGTGGTTCCACTGCCTGCCTCGAAAGCCCAAGGTTCTGAGTTCAATCCCTGGTACCAAAAAATAAATAAAAATAAAAATAAAAATAAAAGCTTTCGCACAGCAAAAGAAACCCCCAACAGTGTGAAGAAGACAATCCACAGTATGGGGAAAAATTTTTGCAAGGTGTTCTTCAAAGGACTAACATCTAGAATATATAAAGAACTCAAAAAATATCAGACCCCTCAAATTTAAAGACCCAATCCAAAAATGAACATCTGAAATGAATACACACTTCTCAGATGAAGAAATAGAAATGGCAAATAAATAACATGAAAAATGTTCAACATTAGTAGTCATTCATGAAATGCAAATTAAAACAATGCTGAGATTCCTTCTCACTCCAGAAAGAACGGCTGTTATCAAGAAATCAACCACGGGGGATTTAGCTCAGTGGTGCCACCGCCTGCCTGCAAGCACAAGGTCCTGGGTTCGATCCCCGGTACCAAAAAAAAGAAAAGAGAAAGGAAAAGAAAAGAAAAAAGAAATCAACCAATAACAAGTTCTGGAAGGGCTGTGAGGAAAAAGGAACCCTTCTCCACTGTTGGTGGGAGTGCAGACTGGTGCAACCACTGTGGGAATCAGTGTGGAGAGTTCTCAAAAAACTAAAACTAGAGGTTCCATTTGACCCTGCTATTCCCCTTCTTGGTATTTTCCCAAAAGAAATAAAAGCATCATACCATATGGATATATGGACACATGTTTATATGGGCACAGTTTGTAATAGCTAAATGTTAGAAACCATCCAAATCTCCACCAACCAATGAATGGATAAAGGTGTGGGGTTTTGTACAATAGAATACTACTCTGCCATAAAGAAGGATAAGCTTCAGACATTTATAGCTAAATAAGTGCACCTGGAGACCATACACTTAAGTGAAATAAACTGGACACGTGTTTAAATACTGTATTGTTTCTCTGGTGTGAGAAACTGAAAGTGCAAATAAGGACCAAAATGTATAATAGATATTGAGAAATGGGAATGTTCAAATAAGAAGGGGAACAAGGGAGGGGGAGGGGGAAAGAAAGGAAGGGACAAGGGAAAAAAGGATAGAAGGAAAAAATGGAAACAAAGCTTTTATAAATAAGGAAGAAAAGAGGGGTTGAAGGGAGGGGAAGGGAATGGGAAAAAAATAAGCAAGATATATTGTGTACAGGTACAAATTCCCTATGATGAATGTTATCATTATGTATATCTAAAACATACCAATAAAGAAAATGCAAAAAATAAATAAATAGTGAAAAAATATTTAAAACAGCATTTATTTCTGGGTTCAGAAAATTATAAGCAGGTTTTGTAGATTTAACCCACATGAATTTCTTGCAGGACACTGAAAAGTTAGGAGGAGCTGGAAAGCCTCTTACCTGAGCCTGTCTCACACACTGTAGGTCTTGCCCTCCTAAATGGAAATAGTTGATGCCAATTCATTACGACAACAAAAATAATCTCCCCCATTCTAAAATAACCACTATGGGGACAATGCTGCCCCCACTGAGAACCAGCAGTCTAATAACCTCTGCTTGGATAATTTCAGGGCTAAGAAACTTCCCTGCAGAACACCACTGTCACCTGACTCACCGGTCAGGACACCACAGACCTTCTTGTATCTGTGGGAGGAGCACACATTGGTACAAATCTTCTTCCATTTGGTCAAATGTTTCAAAAACCCTTGACCCACTAATTCAACTTCTGAGAAGAATCCTATTCTAAAAATTCTACTTCTAAGAATATAGGCTAAGAAACAACCCAGAGAGCCTCCAAAGTCCCTGTGCAGGGAAAGCGTTCTATGCAACACACACCAGCCACAGGGAGAGGGCTGGGGTGATTGCGGCACAACCTCTGTGGACTAGGAAGCAGCCAGCAGAAGTCAGATGTTGGCAGCTATAAGGGGCACAGGTGTATTTGGTTTTTCTCTCTTTGCGGTTCTCATTTTCCAGAATGATTTACATTCTTATAATAATTAGAGGAAAATAAACTCCTTGGGAAAGGGGAAAAGAAGTTCACAGTTGGAATCTTCTCCTGTGGAATGAAGACACAGAGGAGAAGGAACCTCGAGTTTAGGGGACCTAGGAAAAGTGGTTCATCTTCTGTCACCATTGAGCCTCAGAGTGTGGGGGCCCCTCAGTGCCACCCTAGGGCTTCCAGCAGGGAGCTTTGGGACTCACACAAGACTCAGTGGTGAGTGGCCTGCAGAGGAACTGTGGAGCCCGCCCTGAGGAACCCCCCTGTGAATCACTCTCTGCACTCCACTGAGGGAAAGACAGGTCCAGGAGGCCCCGCCCAATTGGGGTGAAGCTGGGAGATCATCTATTTTGCTTCTCCTGTCGAATTTTAAAGTGAATTAGTGAAGATAGACACAAAACAGCATATAATTATTTCCATTTTATAAAAATGCATATGACCGTGTGTGTGTGTGTGTGTGTGTGTGTGTGTGTGTGTGTACAACCTGAAAAGGCACACATGGAATGCTGCTGCTGCTCATCTGCAGCAGCTACCTGCTCAGTGAGGCCCAGCTCTGCTGCTTGTTAACATCTACCACAGAGGAGGCCAACTAGTCTGAGACTCAGTTTCTCTGTCCTTAAGATAACAGTGTCATCTATCTCACAGGAGCAAATCTCAATTACACATCTGGGTCCTCAGCAGAGTTCTTGGCATCCAACAAATGTCTCATATTACCTCTGTCTACAAGAGTAGACAGAACAATCAATTTTTCCGAGGGAAAACCCACATACACACCCAAGCTGCAAAATTAGCCCAGGGGCCTCTCCGGCCCCACCAGGATGGCTGAGCACAAAGTGAGATAAAGTCCCTCTTGTGGCCTTGGACAGTGGCAGCCAGACTGTTCCCTTCAATCTAAAGGCCCTGGGACAGAGAAGTGCCCAACTCTCCCCTTTTACCCCTGCTGGTTAGAAGGGGGCATGGTTTGGCCAGTGACTGTCACGCTCCCCTCCCCTGCTTCCCTTTGCTCCCCTTTGCACCCCAATGGACTGGGACAACTTGCCTCTTGCCTCAGTGTCCTCTTGCCACCCATGAAGCTGCTTGGCAGCTGTTCTTTAGGCCACTCCAACAGGAGGTGCCCCTCTCCAGCTTCCACCACTCCAGATGCTGCCACTGCCCTTTTGAAGAAGGTGGGGGCACTATTCTAACATGGCTAAGGTCAGGAGGGGATTCTTATTATTAACATCTCCAACATCCCCCAAGCCCCGATAGGCTGTAATGAACACAGCTAACCTTCCTAAAGATTCTCCTGTTTGGACATGTCTAAGTCAGTGTAAAAGAATTGAAATTACCTCCTGAACATTATCAGACCATAGTGCAATAAAATTGGAGATCAATAACATGAGAAACTGCAAAACTCCCACAAACACCTGGAAATTGAATAACACCCTCCTGAACAACCAATGGGTCACAGAGGAAATTAAAGAAGAAATTAGACAGTTTCTACAAGTAAATGATAAAGCCAGTACAACATACAGGAATCTATGGGACACAATGAAAGCAGTTCTATGTGGGAAATTCATAGCAGTGAATGCCCATATTAGAAAGACAGAGAACTCAGATAAATAACCTAATACAGAACCTCAAACTCCTAGAAAAAGAAGAGAATAACAAACCCAAAGCTCACACAAGAGAGGAAATTATAAAGATCAGAGCAGAAATCAATGCAATGGAGACTAAGAGAACAATACAAAAAAATTAATGAATCAAAGAGTTGGTTTTTTGAAAGAATAAATAAAATCAATAAACCTTTAGCCAACCTTATCAAAAAAAGGAAAGAAAAGGCTCAAATCTATGCAATTAAGAAAGAAAAAGGGGAACTCACAACAGAACCAGCAGAAATCCAGAGGATCATCAATACCTACTTCGAGAACCTGTACTCTAATAAAATGGAAAACACAGAAGAAATGGACAGATTCCTAGATACATATGAATTGCCAAAGTTAAATGAAGAAGATATAGAAATTCTAAACACCCCAATTACAATGAGTGAAACTGAAAATGTAATAAAATATTTACCAACAAAGAAAAGCCCAGGTCCTGATGGCTTCACTGCTGAATTCTACAAGACATTTAAAGAAGAACTAACGGCATTACTCTTTAAACTCATCAAGGAAATTGAAAGGGAAGCAAGGTTTCCAAATTCATTCCTGGAAGCAAGTGTTACTTTGATTCCAAAACCAAGGAAAGACCCAACCCAAAAAGAGAACTACAGGCCAATCTCTCAACATAGATGCAAAAATCCTCAACAAGATACTGGCAAACAGAATGCAAAGGGTCATCAAGAAGATCATACACCCTGGCCAAGTCTGATTTATCCCAGGGATGCAAGGATGGTTCAACATTCATAAATCAATAAATGTAATACACTATATTAACAGAGTCAAGGACAAAAACCATATGATCATCTCAATAGATGCAGAAAAGGCATTTAACAAAATCCAACACCCATTCATGATAAAAACCCTACAGAAAATTGGAATAGAAGGTCTTTATCTCAACCTGATTAAGGCTATCTATGAAAAACCAACAGCCAACATCATACTAAATGGTCAAAAACTGAAAACTTTCACGCTAAAATCAGGAACAAGACAAGGATACCCACTATCACCACTCCTGTTTGATACAGTTCTGAAAACATTAGCCACAGCAATTAGAAAAGAGAAAGAAATAAAAGGAATAAAGATAGGAAAGGAAGAAGTTAAGCTGTCATTATTTGCTGATGATATGATACTTTAGATAGAAGACCCAAAAAACTCTACCAAAAGACTTCTAGACTTAATTGACAGATTCAGTAGAGTAGCTGGATACAAGGTCAACACTCAAAACTCAATAGCCTTCTTATACACAAATAACAGACTCACTGAGAGAGAAATTAGGGAAACAATTCTTTTTACAACAGCATCCAAAAAAATGAAATATCTATGAATAAATCTAACAAAGGAAACAAAAGACCTCTACACTGAAAACTACAGCATCTTGAAAAAGGAGATCAAGGAGGATATAAGAAAATGGAAAGACATCCCTTGTTCCTGGGTAGGAAGAATCAATATAGTGAAAATGGCCATACTTCCAAAACTGCTATATAGATTTAATGCAATGCTGATTGAAATTCCAACAATATACTTCACAGAACTAAAGAAAACAATCCAAAAATTCATTTGGAACCAGAAGAGACCTAGAATAGCAAAAGCAATTCTGGGCAACAGAGACATGGCTGGGAGTATCATAATACCCAACTTGAAGCTATACTACAAAGCTACTGTGATAAAAACAGCATGGTACTGGCAAAGAAACAGACCCGAGGATCAGTGGAATAGATTAGAAGATGCAGAAACAACTTCAGACATACTCAGCCACCTCATCTTTGACAAAGGAGCCAACCACCCTCATTGGAAGAAAGAGAGCCTATTTAACAGGTGGTGTTGGAAAAACTGGATTTCAACCTGTTGGAGATTAAAACTAGACCCATATCTATCACCATGAACTAAACTAAGATCAAAGTGGATTAAAGATCTAAATATTAAGACAGAAACACTAATCTTGCTGGAAGATAAGTTAGGTAGAACTCTTGAAGACACTGGCATCGGAAAAAAACCTATGAACAAAATCTCAATAGCACAGGAACTAGCAGAAAGAATCAACAACTGGGATTTCATCTTATTAAAAAGCTTCTACACTGCAAGAGAAACCACCAACAAAGCTAACAGACAACCTACATTGTGGGAAAAAATTTTTAGCAGCTGTAACTCAGACAAAGGGCTACTATCTAGAATATATAAAGAATTGAAAAAATCAGACCCCCCAAATTCAAAGACCCAATTCAAAAATGGGCATATGAAATGAACAGACATTTCTCAGGCAAAGAAGTAAAAGCAGCAAATAAACATATGAAAAAATGTTCAACATCACTGGTCATTCGAGAGATGCAGATGAAAACAACACTGAGATTCCACCTCACCCCAGAAAGAGTGGCTGCTATCAAGAAATCAACCAATAACAAATGCTGGTGGGAGTGTGGAGAGAAAGGAACCCTTCTCCATTGTTGGTGGGAGTGCATACTGGTGCAACCACTATGGAAATCAGTATGGAGATACCTGAAAGAACTAGGACTAGAGGTCCCATTTGATCCAGCTATTCCCCTACTGGGAATCTTCCCCAAAGAATTAAAAGAATCATACCACAGCGATATGTGTGCACCCATGTTTATAGCGGCACAGTTTGTAATAGCTAAAGCTTGGAAGCAGCCCAAGTGCCCATCAACTGGAAACTGGATAAAGAAGATGTGGGGTTTTTTTTATATATAAAAAGGAGTACTATTCAGCCATAAACAACGAGAAACTAGAGTCTAGCTAAATGGATGCATATTGAGACCATACTCTTTTTTTTTTTTTTTTTTGGTACCAGGGATTGAACTCGGGTCCTTGTGCTTGCACAGCAGGCAGCAAAACCACTGAGTTAAATTCCTGGCCCCTAAGGCCATACTCTTAAGTGAAATAAATAAGACACACATGTGTAAATACCAAATAGTTTCTCTAGTGTGAGAAACTGAGTGTAAATAAGGATTAAAAGGATTAATAACTAATAATTGATACTTTGAAATAGGAAAAGGTCCAAAGGTGTAGGGGTGGTGGGAAAGAGAAGGGGAAAGGGAAGAATGGAAAGGAAAAATTATGAGAAAAGAAAAAAAAATGGAAACAAAGTATGTAAATAGGGAAGGGAGGAGGGGTGAAGGGCACATAGGTAATGGGGAAAAAATAAGAACCAAGATACATCATGTACAGGTACAAGCACCCAATGATAAATGTAAATGAATTGTATACCTAAAATGTACCAATAAAAGGATTTAAGAAAAAAAAAAAAAAGATTCTCCTGCTTCAGCCCTGCCATTTTTCATCAAGATGTGCATCTGTCAAGCAAGTTCGTAGCATCCCACCCACTCACTGAATTGCTGCCATGACAGCTGTGGCTATACTGTAGCCCTGCACTCATCTGAACCAATCACAGGTGTACACTTAGACCAGTCACAGGCCTGCGGCTCCTAAGAAGCAGCACTCCCTTCACACTGTTCAGGTTAGCCTAAGAGGCTCCCTCCTGTTTACTGAGCCCCTGTTCTGTTGCACAGGTCCTGTGAAAGACTTGCTCCAGTGGTCTTGTAAATCTGCTTGTGATTTATTTCTTGGGCAGGGTGGGCTTGGAAAGTCCTGTAAATCTTGTCAGGATTCTTAGATAGACAGATTGGTCACTTTGAAAGAAAGAGCAATAAACTCTAGGAGCTGTTAGCCTTGACGAACCCTAGGCCAAGTACCCACTGAAGATCAAGGATGGAGAGGAGAAACTGGCAGTCTCCAGCTGAATCTGGCACAAACTGGCATCAAAGGGAGGCAAGTGGTATGGCAGAGACCAGCTGCTAGCTGTGTCAGCAAACAGCATCCAGCATCAACCGGCATTATTTAGTGGCGTCAAGGCTGCTAGCAGAACTGCACATGGACAATTCATGATTTCTATCTGAATTGCGCAATTGAGCAAAAGAACTCTCAGCTGATTGACAGCATGACTTGCCACACCAGGAAAGTCATAGAGGAAGATACAGGCAAGATATAGCCCACGCTTGTGCAGAAGTCCCAGAGCTTGTTCACATGGCATTTTGGTAGAGCAAAGTGAAATGCAAGGGCTAGGGAGAATAGTTGGAGAATATAGAGCAAAATAAAATAGGAAGATGACAATTAGCTAAGCAAGACACATTGGAAAAGGCAGAAGGAAATTTTAAACATTAAATTTAATAAGTACTGCATCACAAGCTCCTAGGACAGAGAAGCTGAGCCAGTTCCAGCACCCGGAAGGAAGCTCCCCCATTGCCATCCCAAGGTCCTAGGGCAGACAAGGTGAGCCGCGTGGGTGCCAGAATCACCGCCCCCCCCATGGAAAAGAGAAGACACATAAACAAGCCTCAACAAATTTCACCAAACACCCCAACAATGGGGCCTTTTTTTCCTTTCTGGTCCAAGATCCAATCTAAAAACACATTGCATTTAGTCATCATGTCTCACCAGTCTCTGCCAAATGAGGACAGCTCCTTTCTCTACCCTTCAGATCTTTCCTTGATAGTTTTTTATTTTTAAACTTGTGTGATTTTAAAGACTTGTATAGTCTTTTATTTTATAGGCTAAAACCTATAAAATGGAGCCAACTGCTTTTCCTTGTGACAGAACCTAAACTCAGACCCCTTTCTTGGCAGGAACAATACCTTTCCCCCATACATTTGTTTAATTAAACCAACATATACCCATGGACACCTATTTTATTCAGTGGGGTTTGTCCTTTATTCTGGATTTGGCCAATAGGAGCCCCATCTAGATGATTCCTGTGCCTTTTTTATAAGTCCTTATCATCCTTTGAGCACTTCTTTTCTTTCTGGTACAAGAAGATGTTCCAGGCTCATCTTCTCATTTCCCTTCTCTAGCTCTGGAAGCAACTACTCCTCAAAGAAGCTGTAGCCAGGCATGGTGGCGCACGCCTGTACTCCCAGCCCTCGGGAGGCTGAGGTAGGAGGATTGCTGTGAGTTCAAGGCCAGCCTGGGCAACACAGTGAGTTCAAGACTAGGCTTAACTACATAGTGAGACCCTGTCTCAAGCAGGAGGAGGAGGAGGAGGAGGAGGAGAAGAAGAAGAAAAGAAGCTCTGGTTCATTTTAGTAGAGAATTGTGTCTAGAAACTGAGATCTTGAAGCTGGATATGCTCATGATAAGTAGAACATTATTGTTTCTAAGCCCTCTGTATTAGCTACTTTCCTGTGACTGGGACAAATACCCAACACCTACTGCTTAAAGGAGGAGAGGTTTATTTTAGCTCATGGTTTCAGTTCATAGCTGACTGTCTCTGAGGCAGAAACAGGATGGTGGAAGGGCCTGGTAGAAGAAAGCTGTTCAGCCATGGCAGGCAGAAAGCAGACAGAGAAGGGAGGAGCGAGGGCTAAGACTACACTTTTCCAAGTCACACCCCTAATGACCCACTTCCAACCAGGCCCCATCTCCTAATAGCACATTCAGCCACTGAGCTCAATGGGTAAATCCACTGATGAGCACACCACACCCATGTTTTAATCACACTCCAAACACATGAGACTTTAGGGGGAACATTTAAAATCTATCCATAACATCCTGCCTTTAGCCCTCAAAAGATTCGTGTCCATCTCATTATGCAAAATCTATTTAGTCCATCTCTAAGAGTCACCAAAATTTTAACAGTTCCAGCATTGCTGAAAAGTCCAAGTCCAAAGTCTTCTCTGAGACTCAAGACAAATTTCACATATTGCCCTCTCTGTCTGGCCTCCCTGGCCTTCCTTTGAAATCTAGGTTGAGGCCTCCATGATTCCACAATTCTTTCATCCTACATTCCTGAAAAACCAGCACCACGTGAATGAGCCAGGGTTGGCTGCCAGCTCAAAAAGTAGCTAGACCCCCTTAGATAGTGCAATGGTCTCTGAATGCTTGGATGGCTGAGCATTATGAAATGAATCATGGGGAGCCAATTCCCTAGGCAGCCCTTCTTAGGAAGGGGCTTGGGGGCTCTCTTCTCAAATGAAAGTTGTTTTGGGGGTTTTTTTTGGTACCGGGGATTGAACTCAGGTCCTTGTGCTTGCACAGCAGGCGGCAAAGCCACTGAGCTAAATCCCCAGCCCTCAAATTAAAGTTTTACAGTTTAAACCTTTGAGCCTGAGAAAAGTAAGGTCTTGATGATTCCTAAACTGCCTTTACAAGCTATCTTTCTCATTGTCCTGATATAAAGTATGTGGCTTCTTTTTAATGCTAATCTTTCAGTAATCATGTTTCCAGGGCTCCAACTTTGTAAGTGATTATTTTTTATGAAATAGCAAACTTTTCATATCTCCTTTTTGCTCCTGATTCTCACTGTAGATCTTGCTAAAGGCAGCCAGCAGTACCCTTGCTGCAACCTGAGTGTTGGGCTGCTTTGAAATTTCTTCCACCAGATTAATTAGTCTACTGACATTAATCTCCACCTCTTGCAGTCTCAGGACACAGGCAAAAAGAAGACAAATTTTCTGCCAGGATGTAACACATATGGCCTCTAGTCCAATTGCCAATGGAGTCCTTGTTCCCAACTGAAATCTCCTGAGCCTGGCTTTTCTGTCTGTGTTCATCTCAACATTCTGGTCTTCTAAGCTCCAACCAGAATCTCTTATCAAGCTCAGCTTACAGCATTCTGGGGTTGTTGAAACCAGCTGGCATCACCAAACTGTTCCAAACTCCTCCCACAAACCAGTTCCAAAGGTTTCTGAATCACATGGTCAGGTATTGCCGTAGCAATGACCCCACTTCTCTGGTACCAAAATCTGTCTTAGCTACTTTCTGTGACTGGGACAAAATACCCAACACCCACAGTTTAAGGGAGGGGAAGTTTATTTTGGCTCACACTTTCTATCCATGGTCAGCTGGCTCCAAGGCAGACACACCATGGTGGAAGGGCCTGGTGGAAGAAGGCTGTTCAACCCACAGCAGGCAGGAAGCAGAGACAGAAGGGAGGATCCAGGGACAAGAATGCTCTTTTCCAAGTCACACCCCCAGTGACCCACCTCCAACCAGGCCCTGTCTCTTACTAGCACACTCAGCTACTGAACTCATCAATGAATGAGTCCACTGATGAACACAGCACCCCCATGATTCAATCACCTTCTATACACCTGAGAATTTTGGAGAACATTTTAAATCTAAACCACACCACTCTCTGTAAACTAAGAAATGCACATACACATGTATATACAAATATCTATAGCTATATATTTGGATATATACATACATCACATTCCTGGTTTTAATATATGTACATATGTAAATCTAGCTATTTACATAGATGATGTCATTTCACTCCAGCTCCTTGGAGTTCTTTCTAGCCTTCTCCCCTGCCATGCTTGCAAATCACTTCTCTAAAAAGAAACCTGGCTCCATTAGCATCAGTTTATGTGTTCTGTGTAACTGATCTCCCAGCCACACCAGCTGCTTTCTCTGACCACCCATGCAAGTGCCCCATCTCCTCAGCTGCCGGGCACATCGCTGCCTCTGTGAAGCACCCCCCCCCAGCCCCCACTTCCTCAAACACCAAGCATGTTCAACATCTCTGCAAAATGCATTTACATCATCTTCACAGACTGTCATTTGCCATATTTCCCTCTTTTTAATATTTTAATGTAAAAACAATTTAAGATATAATACCTGCAATCCTACAGAGGCTGCAGACCAAGGTCTCATGTGGCTTCCACACAAATCCCCAGCAGGCTTAGAAGTGTTGTACAGCTAGGCAGCTGGAACCAAGGCCTCTCTGCCTCCCCCAGCCTCCTCCCTGTGTCCCTCCCCCAGGGCTGTGGTCTTTCCCAGGGGCCTGTCTTCTTCTCTGGAGGCCAGCTGCCACTTCCAGGGACCCTGAGGCCTTTCATGGCTCATCCTTCACAGGGCCTTCCACAGAAGCACCTTCCCTCTGAAGGGGTACTCCTCACAGACACACCCCACTTCTCCTCCTTCTCCTCACAGGTCCAGCACTGAGGAACCAAACTAGGCCAAAGCCAGGAAAGACATTATGGAGCCAGCACAAATGACACACAAGTCTGCTTTGACAAAAGGGGTTTTTCCTGGAAATCTTGAATGTCAGCATGTCACTTATGGACAGGGAGAAAAGCACAGGGGGATGGGAACAGCAGGAGGGCCACTGAAATAAGAATCTCCGATCACTGCACTCGGTTTCCTGCAAAGTGGAGATTGTAAACTTCTGAGAAGACCCCAGCATGGAAGCCAGCTCCAGGACTATGTCTAAGGAACTGAGGATGACCCTGAAGGCCTTTCATGCAGATGCCACCCATATCTCCAGTCTCTTGCTTCCCTACCACATTGTCCTGCACATGTCCTACCCACTCTGCCCAGGGCACACTTCTCACTTTCTCTGCCTGCAAATTCCTGCTTATTCTTCAAGACCCTACTCAACTGTGACCTCCTCTTTGCTGATTTCTATGACTACCAGCCAAGGCTACTAGGGTTGCAATGTGCAAAAGCCAAATCAAGCTCCCCTATGCAGAAAAGTAACAATTTGGGCTTTCCAAACTGAAAGGGGGCTTCATGCCTGCTGTCTAGCCATCCAGGATATCCCTGTTCTGCTCTTGTTGCTGGTTTCCATGAGTTATCTTCCTGACCACAGGTTTTATCCATGTGGTGACCCACTGGCCACCAGCATCTCCAGATTCAAGTTGTATCAGCTGAGGAATCCAAAAAGAGTAACAACATCTCACCCACAGTTTCAGGACAAGCCCAAGGTTGACTCACTGGTGTGGGTTGGGTCCCGCACCTATCCCAGAACCAACCTAGAGTACTCTGATGGATTAGACAGGCCCTGGACACATACCCGCTCCTACCCATGCCCAGTGGGCTGAGGTGGGGAGCAAGTACTAGATGAGAGGACAGAAACTTGGTAGCTCCCCTCTCAGAGCATCACAGTCACTGTACTGTGCTCAGCGGGAGGGTCCAGCAGCCAGCTTGGGTGGGCCTCCAACAACCAGACTGGGATAATAAAGAAATTATATCACATTTCCTTGAATAAATACTACATTTCTTTGATTCTAAGAGGGCCAACTGTCCCCAATTTTATAATTCTGCAAATAAGTTGCATCTTATAATCAATCATAAATCATAGTTAGTAGCATTTTTATTCCTTTTTAGGGAGGTACATAAAAAATGATACTTCTGATTCTTATTCACTCTTTCAGTTTCTCACACCAGAGAAACTATTCAGAATTTACACATGTGTGTCCTATTTATTTCACTTAAGAGTATCACCTCAATATGCATCCATTTAGCTATAAATGTCTCTAGTTTCTTGTTCTTTATGGCTGAGTAATACTCCATTTTATAAAATTTAAAAACACACATTTTCTTTATCCAGTCTCCAGTTGATGGGCAATTGGGCTGTTTCCAAGTTTTAGCTATTACAAACTGTGCTGCTATGAACATGGGTGCACATATATCATGGAGTATAGTTCTTTTAATTCTTTTGGGAAGATACCCAACAAGGGTATAGCTGGGTCAAATAGGACCTCTAATCCTAGTTTTTTGAGGTGTCTCCATACTTCCAACCACTGCATTCCCACAAACAGTGGAGAATAGATAATGTGAAATAGGAAGAAAAGTTCCAAAGGGGAAGGGGAAGTGGGAGGAGTAGGGGAAAGGAAGGAAGGGAAAGGAACGAATATGAGAAAAGGAAAAAATGGAAACAAAGTCTGTGTGAATAGGGAGGGGTGGAGGGGGTGAAGGGAGGGCAGGGGTACGGGGAAAAAAATAAGAACCAAGATATATCATGAAAAGGTACAAATTCCCAATGATGAGTGTCATCATATTGTATACCTAAAATGTACCAATAAAATCAATGAATAAAAATTTATTTTAAATGGTACTGGTTTTTTTTTCCTCGGTACCAGGGATAGAACTCAGGACCTTGAGCTTGCCAGGCAGCCATGGAGCCACTGAGCTACATCCTGAACCCCAAAAATGATACTTATCTGGTCATGATGGTGCAGGCTATAATCTCAGCCCTCAGGAGGCTGAGGCAGTAGGATCGTGAGTTAAAGGCCAGCCTGGGATATGCAGTGAGACCTTGTTTCAAAACAAACAAAGATATTTCTTACAATCATTCTTGTGGCATCTTGGATTCTGTGAAATACTGTGAATAGGAGAAAAAGAAATGTTTGGCCTGTTTCTCTGTGGCCTGTCTCAGACAAGTGAACTTGAGCAAGCCCCAGACCTGCATTTGTTCAGATCATGGGGACGTTCTGATGGCAAAGCGCTCATTTGATGGGTACGAACCCTGCTGAAAGCCGGCTGCTCGACTGCCTCTGTTTTATTAAGTCCAGGCCCTGCCCACCAATGGCCTGCACAGCTGGGCAAGATGTGCTGGGAAAGGGAAATTGGTTTCTCAGATGTGGAGTGTTTGCAGAGGAAGTAAAACATGGTCTTCATTCCATGAAGCCTGTGCCTGTACTTAGGACCTGCCTTTGGCCCCTGGAGGCCACAAGGTAGCTCAAGGCCCATGATCCCCCAGCGCTGGAAGTCAGCCCACCTCTGCATGGGGGTGGAAAACAGCGAGTACCTAGGAAATGCTTTGTACTTTGTACTTCTTGTCAGGAAGTACTGGTTTCCTTCAGATCAGCAAACCCAGCCCTCTTTCCCACCACCCTGGAGGGCTCCCCTGGCTGCCCTTGAACTCTCAGGCCCAGCTTCTCTTATTCTACCTGCACACGTGAGATGGGGCTTGGACGGGATGACTGGGGCTCTTATCTGAGGCTAAGCATCATCCCTCCAGGGCAGCACATGATGCCAGCAGGAATCAGGAACCAGATAACATATCTGGATGACCTATATTTTTATTTGCTGAATCTGGCAACCTTAACCAGGTAGCAGCCCAAAGGCCATGAACCTCTTGATCCTCATGGCTACTGAACCCAGCCCTCCTCCCCAGGGCCAGCATGGAGGTTCCAGCTTGATGTTGCCTTCAGTCTCGCACGTACCTACAGGCCCAAGTACTTGGCCAGCCACAAGCCCTTTGTCTTGTACCACAAAAGCTGTCTCTTTTCAACCAGAGGACTCAGCTTTGAGCCTGGCAGGCCTGGCAGGCCTGGCTTCAAGGTCATATGGTGGAGGCAGAATAGAGGTCCCCAAAGACAGCCAAAGCCTACTCCCTGGAACCTGTGAATGTTAACCTTATATGCAAGAGACTCGACAGATGTGATTAGGAAGTTTGAGGACGGAGGGAATAGCTCAGTGGTAGAGCATTTGCCTAGCATGCAAGGCCCTGGGTTCCCAGGTGGGTTCAACTGCAATCACAAGTGTTCTTTTTTTTTTTTTTTTGGTACTGGGGATCAAACTTGGATCCTTCTGCTTGCAAGGCAGGCAGCGTGACCACTGAGCTAAATCCCAGGTCCCTATCACAAGTGTTCTTACAGGAGAGTGAGAAAATCTGACTACAGAGGAAGCAGGAAATATGATAACAGAAGTAAGAGGTGGTAGTGATGAGGGGACACCACAAGCCAAGGCATGCAGGTGGCCACCAGAAGCCAGAAGAGGCAAGGATTCTCTCCTAGATTCTTCAGAGGGAAGTGGAAGCACCAACCACCCTGAACATACCTTGATATTGCGGAAGCCAACCCAACTCCATCTTGAGCCACCATTGTGTGCTTGTGCTTGGACAAAGCACCCAAAACCCACATTCTGTTTGGCAGAACACTTGCTGCAGTTGCAAGTTATTTTTTTGTAGCTCACCCAGTATGTGAAACTTCCTTGTGCCCCCCCCCCCAACCTGGCATGGTTCTGCTTCTGTAAGATTCTGGTTCCTCTCCCCTTGAGCCCTCCCCAACTGAAAGCATGATTTAAAAGGAGAAATCAAACCACTTCTCGGGCCTGAGAGATCTTTCTGGGCACTAGTTCCCTCTTGGTCTCTGGCTGTAAATAAACGGACTCAAATCTGATTCAGAGTATAGTGCATCTCTATATTTCCAACTCGCTCACCTATAACAGATATTAGCCCAAAGAAACCCATTTCAGACCTCTGAACTCCAAAACTGTGGGGGAAAAAGTCCATGCTATTTGAAGCCACTTAGTTTGTGGTCATTTGTTAGCAGCTGCACAGCCTGTGCTCTGAAGGGTCCCCCATTTGGCTCAATGCTCTGCTGGTGCTTTGTAAAATTCTGATTTCAGAACATTTTCATTTTGTACTGTAGGCTCCACAGGAACTGGTCCTGGAGTCCAGTACATAAGTGGAGTCTCCCATCCCTACCCTGTTCAAACCAAACATCTCTCCTGAGACATCAGCTTCACTCAAAAATGGATTAGAAAAGACTTGTTTTTATGATAAAGCAATCATGGCCATCATAGGAAAGAGTGCAAAATTCAGATTAAGTTTAAAAAGTAAACTGGGTATGGTGGCACACACCCGTAATCCCAGCCACTTGGGAGGCTTAGACAAGAAGATCACAAGTACGAGGTCAGCCTGGGCAACTTAGCATGATTCTGTCTCAAAATAAAAAATAAAAAGGAATGAGGATATATCTTAGCACTCTCTGGGTTCAATCCAAAAAAAAAAAAAAAAAAAACAGAAAAGAAGATAAAACATGAGACTTCCAAAAAATTGTTTAACATCAGAAAGGACACTTCTGGCCAAATGCCCGGCCCACAAGGGGATGCACTGATGTCCCTTTGCCTTTAGGGAGCAGCCATACATGGCTTATCTCTCAACTGAGTGCACTCTACAAGGCCACTACTTCCAGGAGGCCACTGAGGATTGATCACAGAGCACTGTGGACCCCTCTCCGGCCACTCTTTCTAGATCCAAATCTCCTAATGTGCTCCTTCCTTGCTTCCTGTTTCAGACACTAATATGTACCACGTCAGTGGCATACACACGCCACAGACCTATCTGAGATTCACTGGTCAGGAGTCCCAGCCTGGGCCCTTGGGTCAAAGTCCTAACTTCTTCAGCTGGTGTTTGAATAGGACAGCATGGGCTTTGAAGTCAGGCAGTTGAGGGTTCTAATCTTGTCCCATCAAGAACCAAGCATCTTCTTTCAATCATACAGCTTCTCAATCACCTGCTCCATCTCGCATTCATGCGGCTGCTCCAACTTGCTGGGCTCTGCAATACAGCAGCAAGTTGGGTTGTAAGTTTCCAGCTCAGAATCATCACCATCATCTCCTCTGCAGAGGGAAAGCCAAGAAGCCCATTTCCCAGAGTCTCCTGTTTTTGAACTAGAGACCCAATGAGAGGTATTCAAACAAGATTTGGAAGGCCAAGGAGAAGGCATTTTCCTCTCAGCAGTTGCAGACTTCCAGGCAGATGGTAGGTGTGACATTCGCAGCAGCTTCCAACAAATTATTTGTGGGCAAGGGAGCCAGGCAGCAGGGGGTTTTCGGAACTTCTTTAAATTCATGGCAGTTTCTGAGCAGGCTGTTAGGGATTACTTTCCGTATGGCTGGCTGTGGTGGTACATGCTTATAATCCCAGCACTCAGGAGGCTGAGGCAGGAAGATTTTGGCAAGTCTGAGGCCAGCATGGGCTACATAGTGAGTTCAAAAGGAGGCTCTGCCTCAAAAAAAACCTTTCCTTGTTGCTACAGACTGAGACATTGGATTCCAGAGTGTTTCAAAATTCACAGTGGCTGCAGGTGAGCTCTTGAGAACCACCTGCCTCATTGTGGCAAAACGATGTGACAGCCAGTGACGTCCCCAGTCCTCAGTCCCCCAGCCTCACAACTGCATGAGCCTGTAATTCCACAGATGAAAACTCTGCATGTAGAGCATGACATAGACTAGATTCTGCTCTCGTGACCACAGAACAAAGTCCCTAACTCTCAAGAGCTTGTGTTTCTAGAGGGCTGAGGCAGATCTTAAACAGAAGAATAGGGCCGGGGATTTAGCTCAGTGATTTTGGTGCCTGCCTCGCAAGCCCAAGGTCCCGAGTTCGATCCCCAGTTACCAAAAAAACAAAAAATAGAATAAAGTCACTTTGCTTAGGGTGGTCAGAGAAGCCCTATCTGAGGAGGGAACTTTTAGACTCAGACTTAAGGCACCCAAAGCAGACTGCCATGGGAAATCCAGGAGAAAAGTTCTGCAGGCAGGGGGACAGCAAGTCAAGTTAAAGGGCCCTGATGAGTGAGGGAGGGAGGGAGGGAGGCACATCCAAGACGAGAGACCTTACAGCTAGCCAAGCCAGAGAAGCCCCGCCCATCTCCAGCCCACCACTACTACCTTTTGTCCCCTATTTCTTCTTGAACAGATCATTGTCTATACTTAATCATGGTCAACTGTTTGTTTACCGGACTATTGTCTGTGCGTTGTTCAGGTGAGCAAAGGGCTTGTCTTGTTCAACTCTCTATCCTGTGCCTGGCCCAGAACCTGGCTACTGGATGGCTAGTAATTGGTCAGCAAATGGACCGACCAGGGCGCAAAGCATGGTAAATGCCACAACGCGGGTATGCCCAGGGTGTCATGGAAACTCCAGGGAAGGAGCATTGATTGTGCAGGGGCTGGGAAATGGACCCTCAAGGTTTTCCTGACTGACAATGTTTATGTTCCACTCGAAACAAAGAGAGCAATAACAGGAGAGCAGAAAAAGAGCCTCTGCCTTTACTCTCCTGCCTGTTTTTCCAAGGGCCAAGGTGCATGGGACTCCACCTGGTGCAGACATTCTCTGAGGCATTAAGTGGCAGGAGTTACTGGGTCTGACCTGCTTGCTCTTACACAACGTATTTCTCCTCTGAACAGAAAGTGGCTAAGATGCAAAATCAGACATGCCTGAAGGTGTGTAGGGAGGAGGGGTTTAATGGGAAAGGGTGTTTAGATGCATTGATGTGGATCTGCTTGGAGGACCTTGATACATAAATGGATGTACATTTTTTAAATCCAAAAATGTTTGTCCACTTCTGTTGCCATGGTGACACCCACTCTCCAGGATGGGACCAGAAGACGTAAAAACTAAAACCCGCCACAGTCAGGTTGCCAGGGTCTCAGCCTCCCTCACAGCCCTTCTCTCTTCCCCTCCCACCTTGGTTTCCCAAGATAGTTGGGCCACAGAGAAAAAGGGTGGTAACCAAAGTTACCTTTTGAAAACAAATCTGATCACATCAGTCCCCTGTTCTAAACCAGTCAGGGACCCTTCTAATTTCCACTCAGAATCCAAATTCCTCTTAGTGGGCTGCTCTGCCACTGTGCCCATCATCTGTTGGGAGCTTCAACCAGCCAATGTTTCTCCTTCTTGGAACATGTGGGTGGTCTAGGTGTCCTCCACCTGTGAGGGGGTCTCACCTCCTGGGAGGCCATCCTGACTGCCATATGGAGCAGGTCCCCTGGGTATGCCCTTCTAGGACTTGACTATCTTCCTTTCTCACATTCACTGCAGTATAGAATTAGACCTTTATTTGTTCACCATCTCCTGTCCCACTTCTTTGGGAACTCTTTAAAAGCAAAGACTTTATTGCTAGCACTTCTAGTCCATTGCCTAGCATAATGGTCTGGCACGAAGTAGAAGCTCAATACATATCTGTTATTGAACTCACTGTCACCCCATCTCCACTCTATAGGAAGGAAGGAGATCAGGCAATACCACCTCCTAACTCAAGGGTGGAGGGAGCACTCTGCTGAGGTGGGGGTACCCAAGGACCTACAGGGAGCCCTAGCTCAGCCATGCTGAGGAGACAGGATCCTGGCAGGTGGTCTGGGTCTTGGTGAGGCTCCTGCATCTCACCCTAGGACCTACCTCTCTGAGCCCCTTCTTGGGTGGTCTCTAGGGTTGGCAGAACAGCTCCCTATTGAGGCAACCAAAGCCAAACTCACTCCCAGGTTAAATTCCGTGGTGCTCCAAGAGTTGGTCATTTCCCAAAGCAACTTATTCATCTTAATAATAATTTATCAGCACATCTTCTATCTAGAATGTGTTCTGAGCTTTTTACAAGAAGTTTTCATTTAATCCACAAAATAGTCCTATGAGGTTGAGATTATCATTTATCAGATGAGGATACTAAATCTTGGAGAAGTTGAGAAAATTGTCTACATTTACCTAGCTTCTAAAACTAAAGAGCTTGAGGATTTAACTATTAAATTATACTCCTCTTTAAGTATAATCCTCCCCCTTCTGACCAGCCTCTTATCTCCCTGTCAAACAGAGAAGGTCCTGGGGTCCTCTCACCAGAAACATGCATTAGTTAGGGTTCTGAGTGTGTGACCTCCTGAGAGAACCCTTATAATTCCTTGGGAGAGTTCGGGAACGGATCAGGATGATTAAAAGAATACTAAGAAAATTGGAAAACAGTTTTTAAATGCAGAAACCATTAGGTAATTAATGTCACCTGTCACAGTAGACCCATCTAGAAATCTCAGGGGCTCAACACAGAAAGCTTAGATCATAGTCACCTCTCTCATTCATGGGCTGATGCTGATTGACACCTCTCCTCCAAGTGGTGACTCAGGAGCCCAGGCTACTTTCATACTGCTGCCCCATCTCTGAGTGATTCTTCCCATTCACCTGGAAGGGAAAGGCAGAATGTGGAAGCTTTGGGCTGCCCTGCCCAGAAAGGGCCATATCACTCCCCATACATTTCCATTGCCCAGAATTTAGTCACATGGTCCCAGCAGAACCACAAAGGAGGCTGGGAAATGTAATTTTCTGTGTTCCCAGGAATAGAAGACAGTGGGGGCAAACACATAGCATTCTTTTTACCATATTGTGTAAGAAATAAAATATAATCATTGTATCTCTTGTGACCCAGCCATGAATGTTTATGCAATAATTAATAATAATTTATATAATAATAAGCTCTGGATATTGATTCAAGTCAAAATCGTAATAAAATAGGAAGATGAAAAGGGTAGAAGTAAAATTAGTAATATGGGGGGCCAGGGATTTAGCTCAGTGGTTTCGCCGCCTACTGCGCAAACCCAAGGACCCGAGTTCAATCCCCGGTACTAAAAAAAAAAAAAAAAAAAAAAAAAATTAGTAGTATGGGGAGGAAGTGGCTAGGATTGGGGTAAAAGAGCTAAATCTTTTCTCATGGGGTAGAAAAATTTTCAACCAAGAAATAGCAGTATAGACAGGTTATTTAGAAAATGGTAGAAAATACCAAAAGGAGGTCTTAAAAAACTCTAGCCACAGGCCAGGGATTTAGCTCAGTAGTTCCACCGCCTACCTCGCAAGCGCAAGGTCCCAAATTCAATTCCCCATACCAAAAAAAAAAAAAGAAGAAGAACTCTAGCCAGGCATGACTGTGATACCTGTAATCCCAGCACTCTGGCAGGCTGAGGCAAGAGGATCGCAAATTTAAGCCAGCCTAGACAACTTAGCAAGATCCTATCTCAAAATAAACAAAATTAAAATTTAAAGTCTTAAAAAGAGTGGGGGATATAGCTCAGTGCAAAGGATCTGGATTTCATCCCCAGTGCCAAAAAGAAAAAAGAATTCTAGGTGTCTGACTCTAGAATGTTGGAATCAGGAGTGGGGTGTGAGGCTGAACCGTTTTAATTTTTGAACCAGGTACCCACCCTTCCTTGATAAATGGAAGTTAAATTAGTTAAATTAAATTAAAGTTAAATTAAGTTCAGTTAAATCAACTTTTCCAAAGGGAAAGAGAAAAGAAAGTAACCTTATTGTTTTTCTATCAAACAAGGACCAGGACAAACACCAGCTATGACACGTGGTACTGGCACAAAGGCACAGGCCTAGCAAAATGCACCTGGTCCCCAGCTCCTGTCACACCTCAGAGAGCTGACTCAGGCCAGTGTAGCTGACCACCTTGAGGTGGTACCCCAGAGAAGGGACCCTGTTGGTCAAGAGAGGCAGGGGAACATTGCAGAAGCAACCCAACACCTCAGGGTCAAGTGTGGCATTTGAGTCTGTAACCTATGGCCAAGCCCACTATAACATATAATGGGTTATTATCTCAAGGCAAGAAGAAAATAGAGAAGAGGCCACAGGGATCAAGCATCCAATCCATTCTCTAGACTCTAAGTAGGACCTCATCAAACCAACTCCAAAGAGCATAAACCAGTGGATCATTGAAAATTGGACACAATTTTTAAACCACAAGCAGAGATCCCTCTAGAGACCTACCAGGTCCTTTTCTTTTCTTTTTTTTTTTTTTTTAACCAGGTCCTTTCAGATCCAACCTTCCATCCATTTCTTACAAAGATGACATAAGACCTCTGTGACCCAACCATATTACCCAGCAGCAGATACCCTCCTCTCACCTCGCTCCAGAAGTGCGAAACAGCCCCCACTGTCCTGTGGGGGGCTTATTTCTCTATGTCTCTCCATGTTTGGATATGCAAAGGCTGCTTGCAACTGGCCCAAGGCTTCTAAGACAAGGAAGCACTCAATCCAGGGCTCTCTCCACAAATGGAAAGATCGCCTCTATAGTCAGGTAAGGGCTTTAGAAAGGTAACAGTAATCATGAAGACAGCAACAATGTCCAATTCCTGCTAAGAGTGCCAGGCACACAACATTTTACTTGCTTCAACACTTTTGATCCTCCCAATAACGCAGAAAGGCAAGAGTCATCATCACCCCCATTTGACTAAGGATGAAGGAGAAGTACCAGGATTCATAGTGATTTCCCCAGGTGCACACAACTAGCAATCAGAGGGACCTGCGTAGGATCCTAAGCAGTATGATGCTGCAATCCATGGCTTGGTGTCTTATAAAATTTAAGTTTGGATCCTGGGTCTGCCACTTCACTCACACACGTGCCCACACACAATCTTGAGAAAATCATTTCCTATCTTTGCTGCTCTGTTTCTCCTCAAATGGGGGCGATCACACCTACTTCTCTAATAATTGTCGAGAATTAAATGGCACAGTCTCTGTAAATGTCTCAGCACAGGCCTGACACGTAAAAGGTTTCAGTGACTGCAGGGTCCCTTCCCTCCCCCCATGTGCATGAAGGAAGTGAAAGGAGAGGTGGAGAGAAAGGTTATTATAACCTCCTGGAACCTTTAAGGGAAGTCGCCTGACTACAGAGAATTTCAGTCCAAGAGGGAACTCCCTCGGGTCTATTGAGAAATGACAAGGACCTTTGTAGAAAAAGGTCCCAGACTTCTCAGGCAATCATAGTGAGAAGATTACACTAGCATCTGTGCAGTTTACAAAATACTTGTACATGGTTCAAGGGTGTTTGAAGCAGAACTGCTGTGTACAGTCAGGCAGCCTGCACATTGGGGTGGCCCAGAACAGAGGCTGTGTGTAGGGAGTGTGGTGTGGAAGGTTTACCTGGTTTCTTACAGGAATCCTGGAGTCTCAGAAATGAGAGGGCCCTGAGCAAGTGACAGCCAACACACCCTTTCCAGCACAGGGCAAGTATTTGAATTTGTTGAGTAAATGAATGATGGTCGAGTTCCCAGATTGGAGTCAGGGGGACTAGACAGGAGATTATTTTTCAGAGGCTCGATAAGAAATGGTGAGGGTTCCAAACTAAGAGGTAGCCCTGGAAAAAAAAGAACCCCAGACAGAGGTGGGTTCAAATTTCCAGCTAACTAGCTAGCTGTGACTTTGGACTGGTTGACTGGTTGGTGCCTGGTTGATTAGCTGGTTGGTTTTCAATTCTCATATACATGCGTGAGTCCCATCCAGGCTGGAAGACACAAATTTGCCCAAGCCCCCCACAGCAGGTCAGGCTCCCTTTCCTCTGCCCCGCACAACAACAGTTGATCTCCTTTTGGAGATCTCCCGACAACCTCTCATGCTGTTTTTCATCCATAAAACAGAGATTGGTGCCCTCGGGAGACCCCGCTGGAAGGCTTTTGTCCTCTCCTGCCCTCTTTGACTGGCAGGCATTCGCTTGCTGGTACAAACGCTCCGCCTCCCGGCTTTGCCCAGGCCTGTGCGCGGCTCCACCTTCGGCTTCTCTCCCCGTCTTCAGAGTCAGACAGGGCTGGAAAGGCTATTCGAGAGCGCCTGAGGGTCACCGCCCTGGCGCTGGAAAGAACAGAGGAGACTCAGCTGTCTGCCCTTGGGTGCGCAAGGTCATCCTTCGTGGGAAGCCACCCGATAAAAATGGCTCCAAGCAAAATTCATTTTCCTTTACCCACGTCCCCTTTCATTCAGTCACGGCTCAGCTTCAGACCCCACACCATCGTCTATCTCGGTGCACACGGTCGTCACCCTCCTGCAGCCACAGGCCCGAGCCAAAAGCTTGTCCCTGCTGACGCCCAAAAATGATACATTGGCTTGATGGCTTTTCATCTATTTAATATTTATAACGAACCACAAAACTCTAGAGCGAAGGATTCAAACTAAAATTTGAACCCCAACTGAGAAAGCACCAAGCTGATTCTCTGAACCCTGAAGCTAAAACCCAAAGACAGTTTATTTTCCTGAACCACGAGTCAAAGCCGAGTTTTCCCAAGAAATAACCAATGAACTGTTTCCACCTTGATCATGGGCTGTGGGGTCAGTAAAACTAGGCCTCATTTCCCTGTGTGAAAACAAGGATAAAAGTCACTTCCCAGGGTGTTTGCAAAGGTTAAGATGAATGATGTCTCTGTGGTCCCCAGTAGGTCCCAGGCAGACTCAGCTCGACAGCCCCCCCAAACACCCCCTTTTCTGTGGGAGGTGAGACTGGGATGAGGGGAAGTTGACTGTGGGTTTTTAAAGACACCTCATTTCCTCAGTGTGAGACCTCCCTCTCTCTGAACTTGGTCCTCTCTTGGAAGGTGGGACCATAACCTTCTCAGAGGTGCCTGTGAGTGCTAAGTGACCATTGAGACTTCTCTGCCCCTTCCCATGTAGCCTGTGGTCCCCTGGACTGCTTTAGATAAGTAAGCGGGGCAGTCTCCCCTGTGGCTCACGGGATCCCTGATGACAATGCTGTTTCTTTGGGGACCCTGTCCTCATCCTGCCCAGCCCAGCCAGCTCTCACTGAGGGGCCTGCAGAGTGCACCTCACCACACCTTTTCTTGTGTCTAAGCACTCCTTACAACAAGGTCAAGTCTGGCCTTGATCCCTCCAGGGCAGAGTTCTTTGCCTGGGGACCCCTCCACCAGCTCCCCAGTGGTTTGAACCTTGCCTTGGTGTGAGACAGAACCAGCATTGCAATGGGTTCCCTCCAGTTGAGACACCCATTGGTGGAACACCCACACTGGGCAACCCAAAGCGCATTTGTGACACCTACACACCCTCCAAGCTGAACTGGACCTGGACACCAGGTGACTGCAGGGGCTTTTTGATAGAAGAAGAAATCTCTTAAGGGTTTCAAAGCAAGTTTTATTGGTATGAAGAATTAAGTTATAAGGAAATTAGTATACAATATCTTACTAGACATTTGATAATATTAAGAATTCTGTTCATTTATTCTAGGGTGTGATGATGGTATTGTGGTTATGTTGTTATAAAAGAGTCTTTACCTTTTGAGAAACCTACTACAGAAATATCTACAGATAAAGTGATATGATATCTAATATTTGCTTTAAATAATATGGAAAGGAGTATAATGAAACAAGACTGGCTGAGAGGTAGCAAGTATTGAAGCTGGGTGATGGGTGTATGGCAGTGCATTGTACAAGTCTGTTTAATTTTGTGTATGCTTAAAATTTTCTATAAGAAAAAATTTTTTTTCAGTCAATTTTTTTTTCAGACAGGAACTCACTATGTCTGGCCTCAAACTTGCAATTCTCCTGCCTCAGCCTCTCAAGTACTGGGATTACAGGCATGCACCACCACATCTGGTTCAGCCAACTTTTTATTTTTTTAATAAATTTTATTTTAGGGAATTAGGTACTAAACATCTTCCAACACTGTTTTTTTTGGGGGGGGGGTTGTTTTGGGGTTTTTTTTACTTTTCTAGGTCCTTTGTACTCCTACATAACTTTTAAATTTCAATATCCAATTCTTCATTTATAGCAAGTATACACAGACCTGAATTTTTATATATACCTTGTGTTTTCTAATCCTGCTAAATTCAAATACAAGTTCTAGGGGCTCCTAGAGATTTCTTAGTATTTTCTCTGTAGATGATCATTTCATCTACATATAAAGATTTTGCTTCTGCCGTGCCAATCCTATCCTAATTGTGTCATTTTATTGTGAGACTATTTTGGTTTGGGCCTAGGTTTCAAAGTTTAATGGACAGATGAAGAGTAAGCATATCTGCCCTTGTTCCCCACCTTAAGGAGAAAGCACTGTATCTTCTCCATTCATATAAGGCATTCTTGCTGGAAGTATGGAGTACATGTCTTTAATCTGTTGAGAAGGTTCTGTCCTACTTCTAGTCTCCCAATAGCTTTTACCATGAACAGCTGTGGAGTTTAGTCCAATTCTTTTTCTCCAACTAGTGACAGGATCATATGGCTTTTTCCTTTCCTCTGTTAAAATGATGGCTTTTGGGGGTGGATCTTCCAATGCTGAACCAACACTGCCGTCCCTATAATAAAACCACTTTCTACATATTGCCAGATCTGACTTCTAATAGTTTGTTTTGTTAAACAAATTTCTATCTATGTTCATACTTTTTTCTTCTATTACCTTTATCCAGTTTTAGGATTAGCACAATGTTGATTTCCTAAAATAAGGGGAGAAGTGTTCCTTCTTTTTTTCTACTTTAAATGTTTGATATAATTTATCAGTTAAAATGTATATGAGCCTGTTGTTGTCTTATAGGTAGGTTTTCAAGCTAGGAATATACTTTCTTTAATAGGTGCTATTCAAATTTTATATTTCCTCCAGAGTTAGTTTCATTAATTTGTCTTCCAAGGTACTTCTTAGAAGTTGTCGAATTTATTTCAAAACAGATTTCTGAAATATGCTTTCTATATCCTTTAAAATTCTGTAAAATCTGTGGTAATGTCTCCTAGGTCTTAATATTTTAATTTTTAAAATGTATAATTGATCTTGTGTAATAGGAAGTAAAGGTCTAAAGGAGTAGGGGAAGTGGGAGGGGTAGGGGAAAGGAAAGAAGGGAAAAGAAAAAATATGAGAAAAGGGAAAAAATGGAAACAAAATCTTTGAAAATAGGGAAAGGTGGAGGGGGTGAAGGGAGGGCAGGGGAAGGGGAAAAGCAAATAAGAACCAAGATACATCATGTAATGGTACAAGATCCCAATGATGTATGTAAATGTATTTTATACCTAAAATGTACCAATAAACTTAATGGGGACAAAATTTTTTAAAAATTTATTTTAGGGCTGGGGATTAGCTCAGTGGTGCCAGCACCTGCCTCACAAGCACAAGGTCCCGAGTTTGATCCCCTGTACTAAATAAAAATTTATTTTATTTTATCCCATTTTCCCCCCTCAAACCCCCTCCCCTCCTTATGTACAAAAGCTTTGGTTCCATTTTTTCCATCTATTTTTACTTTTTTTCTTGTCCCTTCCTCCCTTCTTCCCCTTCCCATTTGAACATTTTCTTCCCATTTCCCAACATCCATTATATATTTCATATATATAATATTCATATATATAATATCCATATATGTAATATTCATATATTCCACTTTTGGTTTCTCACACCAGAGAAACAATTCGGTATTTAAACATGTGTGTCCAATTTATTTCACTTAAGAGTATGGTCTCAAGGTCCATCCATTTAGCTATAAATGTTTGAAGCTCATCCTTCTTTATGTCAGAGTAGTATTCCACTGTATAAAAAACCCCACATCTTCTTTATCCATTTGTCAGTTGATGGACATTTGGGCTGTTTCCAAGATTTACCTATTACAAACTGTGCTGCTATAAACATGGGTGTACATATATATATATATATATATATATATATATATATATATATATATATATCACTGTGGTATGATGCTTTTAATTCTTTTGGGAAGATACCAAGAAGTATAGCTGGGTCAAATGGAACCTCTAATTTTTGTTTGTTCAGAACTCGCCACACTGATTTCCACAATGGTTGCACGAGTCTACACTCCCACCAACAGTGGAGAAAGGTTCCTTTTTCCCCACAGCCTCGCCAGCATTTGTTATTGGTTGATTGCTTGATAGCAGCCATTCTTTTTTTTTTTTTTTTTTTTCCCTCGGAATGTGGCTTTTATTCCAGCCTTCGCACATCTACTGCTAAGACAACACAGACCTGTGGTACCCCAGCCCCCATGACCATTGTGACCACTCTCACTTCCTAGTGCCCTTCTCCCACCCCACCCCTTCTGCCATGCTCCCTGGCTGGGGGCTTTGCCTACACCTCACCCCGGGCACGTAGCATGAAGTGGCCATGCAGCTCTCCGAGGTTATCCTCGCACTCAGTACAGTGGTGGGTGCCCTCCTCTGCTTCCTCCTCTTCCTCCTCCCCCCCTCGCCCAGCTGGTCGGCCCTCCCCAGCCCGAGGGGCCTCTTCCTCTTCCTCCCCAAGGGCTCTGCCTTCAGGGGCTGGTGCTTCCTGGGGGACTGCAGCAGGGCAGCAAAGCCGGCAAGGTGGGGTGCCTGGTGGGGCCTCCTCAAGCGGTGACCGGCCACAGAGCTGGCAGGGCTGGGCCGCGGGGCCCGGGGGCTGGGCTGCACGCAGGCCGGGCGGGAATAGCAGCCATTCTTTCTGGAGTGAGATGGGATCTCAGCATTGTTTTAATTTGCATTTCATGAATTACCAGTGATGTTGAATATTTTTTCATATATTTATTTGCCGTTTCTAATTCCTCATCTGAGAAGTGTCTTCTTATTTCAAATGTCCATTTTTGCATTGGGTCTTTAAATTTGAGAGTCTGATTTTTTTTAGTTCTTTATATATTCTAGATAATAGTCCTTTATCTGAATATCAGCCAACTTTTTTAAAGATATCTAGTTGGGTGCCATGGTGCACTCTTGTAATCCCAACTACTCAGGAGGCTGAAGCAGGAGGAGCACAAGTTCAAGGCAATTTAGAGTCCTGAGCAACTTAGCAAATTTTGAGACTCTGTCTCAAAATAAAAAATTTTTAAAAGGGGGGTGTGACTCAGTTGTAGAGTACTCCTGGGCTCAATCCCCAGTACAAAAAACAAAAACAAAAACAAAAAAACCCTCTTAAACTTGAGCCAGAATTACAACCCAACCTTTGAGAAAGGTATGCCAACACTGGCTCTTCTGTCAAAACCCTCTAATGCCACTCTCCTGCTCAAGAATTTTCTGTGGCTCCCAATTGCTCTCAACATACGATCTCCTTTGCCTCTCCTTCAAGACCTGCCGTGATTTATTCCAGGTCAGCCTTCCACCTCTCTCGCCTAGCCCCATGGAGGATACCAAGCCTCTACACTATCAGACACCATAGGCTTCCATGGAAATAGCCCACCATTTCCACCTCAGAGCCTCTGCTCACTGTGTCTCTACCTTCTAGAAATCCTTCTCTTCATTTCTGTTTGTCAAAATTCTACATCCTATTCAAGGCCCAGTTCAAATGTTACTTCCTCCACAAAATCTTCCATATTAACTAGGGTTCACTAACTCTTCCCAGGCCCCAGTCTGTTGTGGCTTATCACAGTAGAAATGTATTTTTCCCTCAAGTAACAGTTCCATAGATGTGTGCCTGCTTGGCAGGCAGCTCCGCCCCTCAGGATGATTCCTTGGTACCCAGGCTCCTGCTGTCTGGAGGCTTTTGCTTCCAGCCAACAGGGGGAAAAGTGGAGCCCCTGTTGCTCCCATCTGATTGGTGAAAGCAACCAGCTGCTCACTGTGGGTACAGGCAGGGAAGGTCACCCCTGGCTTTGCCCTGTGGAATGCAGCACAGCTTTGTTGAGGAAGGACAATTAGTCATCTCAGCCATGCCTGACCTGAGCTCTCTGCCACCCAGTACTCCCTTGCTTCCCCAGTCCATGTCTGTTTTGCTCACACTTAGGATCTAGCAATAGCAGAACCAGCTTTGTATGGGCTGGTTCTACACTGAAGGTCTCTGCACCCTCAGAACAAGGACAGTTCCTCTTGTCTTCCCACCTTCACACCACAAAGAGCAAAGCCTGGCACTCATCCAGCTCTGATGGGTGCTCATGATACTGAATGACTCTGCTTCCTTTCTACATTCCAGGGTAATTTTGTCTAGGTGAACAGTACTCATCATGAGTGTCTAAGTCCCTCTGCCTTGGACAGGGCTGAGAGATCTAACCAACGCCCCCTTGCTTTCCATCCAGGGAAGGATATAATGATCTTTATCATGGATCCCCAGTTAAAGACTCATAAGTGACGGACAACACATACCCCCACATTCTAAGAACTCGCTAAATGGTACTAAAGCAACCCAGCAGCTGCCCCTGCCAACATTCTGTGACAGCTGAAGACTATAAGTGCTCAGTGTCTGCTGAAGTAAGGGAAAATGTAAGAGGAGTGAGGCAAAGGAGATGAGAAGGGGTCCTACCCACCACTGTGAAGCTACACTGGGCTTTTTAAGATCTGAAAGTGAATCACAATTACCAAACAGAGACCACTGTTAAACTGAAAACAAGAAAGCAAAGATTACTAGGCAAGTGCAAAGAAAAACCAAGTAGGAATCAAACAAGTTGGCTTAAGATATTTATGCACCAAATAAAGCATCGTGAACATGAATTGAAAACTCATAGAGCCAGGCATGGTGGCACACATCTGTAATCCTGGCTCTCTGGGGGGCTGAGGCAGGAGGATCAGAAATTTGAGCCTAGCCTGGGCAATTTAGCAAGACCTTATCTAAAAACTAAAAATAAAAAAGGGCTAGGGATGAGCAAAGGGGATTGGTCAGAGCTTCCATCCCTGGGTTCAATCCCTAGTACCAAAAACTAAAAGACACTCAAACACATTTGTAGTGAAATGTAAACAACCTCTCTCAGCCCATGCCAAATGCACCAATAACATACCTTATAAGGTATGTCTACACACCGCAAACCCTGTCCTCTAAAGATCAAGTATGTCTTTTTAGAATTCAGGGGCCAGGGATTTAGCTCAGTGGTTTTGCCGCCTCCTACACACGCGCAAAGACCGGAGTTCAATCCCCGGTACCAAAAAAAAAAAAAAGAATTCAAATCATAAAAATGAACCACATAGTAGGTCCCAAGCTACATTTTTTTTTTTTTTCTTTTTCTTATTAATTTTATTGGTACATTTTAGGTATACAATATAATGGCATTCATCATTGAAAATCTGCACTTTATATAATCTCTCTTGGTTCTTATTTTTCCCCCTTCCCCTGCCCTCCCTTTAACCCCTCCCTCCCTATTTACAAAGACTTTGTTTCCACTTTTTCATTTTCTCATATTAATTCCATTCCCTTCTTTCCTTTCCCCTACCCTTCCCACCTCCCCTTCCCCTTTGCCCCTTTTCTTCCTATTTCACATTATCTATTATACCTTTTAGTCCTTATTTACACTTTCAGTTTCTCACACTAGAGAAACTATTCCGTATTTACACATGTGTCCTATTTATTTCACTTAAGAGTATCACCTCAATGTGCATCCATTTAGCTATAAATGTCTCTAATGTCTCATTTTTTATGGCTGAGTAGTACTCCATTTTATTTTAAAAACCACATTTTCTTTATCCAGTCTCCAGTTAATGGGCAATTGGGCTGTTTCCAACTTTTAGCTATTACACACTGTGCTGCTATGAACATGGGCGCACATATATCACCGTGGTATGATTCTTTTAATTCTTTGGGGAAGATACCCAGCAGGGGAATAGCTGGGTCAAATGGGACTTCCAGTCCTAGTTCTTTGAGGTATCTCCATGCTGATTTCCACAGTGATTGCACCATTCTACACTCCCACCAGCAGTGGAGCAGTGTTCCTCTTTCCCCACAGCCCCACCAGCATTTGTTATTGGTTGATTTCATGATACCAGCTATTCTTTCTGAGGTGAGGTGGAATCTCAGCATTATTTTCATTTGCATCTCTCGAATGACCAGTGATGTTGAACATTTTTTCATATGTTTATTTGCTATTTCTACTTCTTTGTCTGAGAAATTTCTGTTCATTTCAGATGCTCATTTTTGGATTGGGTCTTTAAATTTGGGAAGTCTGATCTTTTTAAGTTCTCTATAGATTCTAGATAGTAGACCTTTGTCTGAGGAACAGCAGGTGAAAATTTTTTCCTACATTGTGAGTTGTCTGTTCACACTGTTGGTGGTTTCTCTTGCTGTGCAGAAGCTTTTTAATAAGAAGAGATCCCATTTGTTGATTGTTTGTACTATTTCATGGGCAACTGAGGTTTTGTTTATAAAATCTTTTCCTACACCAATGTCTTCAAGAGTTCTACCTAACCTCTGTTACAGCTGGTTCAGCCTTTCTGTTTTAATATTTAGATCTTTAATCCATTCCAATTTTAGTGTAGTGCATGGTGAGAGATATAGGTCTAGTTTTAATCTCTGGCAAGTTGAAACCCAATTTTTCCAGCACCATTTATTAAACATGGTATCTTTCCTCCAGTGAGGGTGTTTGGCTCCTTTGTCGAAAATGAGGTGGATGAGCATGTCTGGAATTGTTTCTGCATCTTCTAACCTGTTCCACTGGTCCTCTGGTCTGTTTCTTTGCCAGTACCATGCTGTTTTATCACAGTAGCTTTGTAGTATAGTTTCAAGTTTGGGGTTGTAACACCCCCTGCCATGTCTCTGTTGCCTAGGATTGCTTTTGCTATTCTAGGTCTCTTCTTGTTCCAAATGAATTTTTGGATTGTTTTCTCGAGGTCCGTGAGGTACGCTGCTGGGATTTCAATTAGGATTGCATTGAATCTATATAGCAGCTTTGGAAATATGGCCATTTTCACTTTGTTGATTCTTCCTAACCAGGAGCAAGGTATGTCTTTCCATTTTCTGATATTGTCTTCAATCTCTCTTTTCAGAGTGCTATAGTTTTCAGAGAAGAGGTCTTTGATTTCTTTTTTTTTTTTTTTTTTTGTCTTTGATTTCTTTTGTTAGGTTGATTCCTAGGTATTTCAGGTTTTTGGATGCTATTGTAAAAGGAATTGTTTGCCCTATTTCTCTTTCAGTGAGTCTGTTCGTGTACAGGAAAGCTATTGATTTTTGTGTGTTGATCTTATATCCAGCTACTTTACTGAATATGGTTATTAAGTCTAGAAGACTTTTGGTGGAGTTCTTGGGGTCTTCTATATAGAGCATCATGTCATCTGCAAATAATGACAATTTGACTTCTTCGTTTCCTATCTTCATTCTTTTTATTTCTTTCTCTTGTCTATATGCTGTGGCTCATGTTTCCCAGACTGTATTGAACAGGAGTGGTTATAGTGGACATCCTTGTCTTTTCCTGATTCTAGTGTGAAGGATTTCAGTTTTTGACCATTTAATATGATATTGGCTGTTGGTTTTTCATAGATGGGTTTTATCAGATTGAGGTAGAGACCATCTATTCCAATCTTTTGTAGGGTTTTAATCATAAATTAGTGTTGGATTTTGTCAAATGCTTTTTCTGCATCTATTGAGATGATCATATGGTTTTTGTCCTTAGCTGTATTGATATAGTGTATTACATTTACTGATTTGCATATGTTGGACCATCCCTGCATCCTTGGGACGAATCCCACTTGGTCAGGGTTTATGATCTTCTTGATGATCTTCTCCATTCTGTTTACCAGTACCTTATTAAGGATTTTTGCATCTATGTTCATTAGTGAGATTGGCCTATAGGTCTCTTCCTTTTTTTTTTTCCTATAGATCTCTTTTTCAGTTGGGTTTTTCTCTGCTTTGGGGGTCAAGGTGATGCTTGCTTCCAGGAATGAATTCAGGAGTATTGCTTCACTTTCAATTTCATTGAAGAGTTTAAACAGTAGTGGCAGCAGTTCCTCTCTAAATGTCTTGTAGAATTCAACAGTGAAGCCATCAGGACCCAGGCTTTTCTTAGTTGGTAAGTTTTAATTACGTTTTCAATTTCACTGATTGATATTGGGTTGTTTAGAATTTTTAGATCATCTTTGTTCAATTTTGGTAATTCATACTTATCTAGGAATCTGTTCACTTCTATGTTTTCCATCTTATTGGTGTATAGGTTCTCAAAGTAGGTATTGATGATCCTCTAGATTTCTGCTGGGTCTGTTGTAATTTCATCTTTTTCATTCCTAATTGCATGGATTTGGGCCTTTTCTTTCCTTTTTCTGATAAGGTTGCCTAAGGGTTTGTCAATTTTGTTTATTCTTTCAAAGAACTAACTCTTGGCTTCATTGATTTTTTATATCATTCTCTTAGTCTCCATTGTATTAATTTCTGCTCTGATCTTTATAATTTCCTCCCTTGTATGAGCTTTGGGCTTGTCCTGCTCTTCTTTTTCTAGAAGGTTGAGGTTCAGCATCAGGTTGTTTAATTGGGCTCACTGTTTTCCTAATATGAGTATTCACTGATATGAATTTCCCTCATAAGACTGCTTTCACTGTGTCCCATAGATTACGATATGTTGTATTGTCATTGTCATTTAATTGTAGGAACTGTCTGATTTCTTCTTTAATTTCCTCTGTGATCCATTGGTTATTCAGAAGTGTGTTGTTCAATTTCCATGTGTTTATGAAATTCTTGCAGTTTCTTTTGCTATTGATCTCCAATTTCATCGACTATGGTCTGATAATATACAGGGGATAACTTCAATTCCTTTCCACTTAAACATGTTCTATGAGTGAGTATATGGTCTATTTTGGAGAACAACCCATGTGCAGCTGAAAAGAATGTGTATTCTGATTTTGTGGGGTGGAACACTCTGTAAACATCTGTTAAGTGCATTTGTTCAAGAGTTTGATTGAGTTCTAGTATTTTGTTGCTTATTTTTTGTCTAGTCGATCTATCTGTTTGTGACAGTGGGGTATTGAGGTCCCCCACTACTATTGTATTAGTGTTTATTTGACTTTTCATGTCCATTAGTATTTGTTTTATATAGTTGAGTGCGCTAGTGTTTGGTGCCTATATGTTTATGATTGTCATCCCTTCCTCTTGGATTGTTTCCTTTATAATGATGTAGTGTCCTTCTTTGTCTTTCTTAATCAGTATTGGTTTGAAATCCACTAGATCTGCAAAGAGGATAGCTACTCCTGCTTTTCTTCAGGTTCTTGTCATGTGGAGTATTGTTTTCTACCTTTTAACTTTCAGTCTATGAGTTTCTTTTTGAATTGTGTTTCTTGTATACAGCATATTGTTGGATCTTGCTTCTTGACCCATTCTGCCAGTCTATTTCTTTTGACTGGTGAATTGAGACCATTAATATTGATGGTTATAACTGATACATATTGACTTATCATTGTCATGACTTTTTCTTTTTATTGGATTCTCCCCCTTTGCATTTAATTTCTTGTCGTGCCCAACGAACTCATTCTGCTGGGTTTCCTGGGGTTGTGATCCTCATTGTCTTTTCCTAGGATATTGTCTAAAATATTTTGGAGTGCTGGTTTGATATTCATGAAGTTCCTAAGGTGCTCTTTGTCATGAAAGTATCTTATTTCTCCATCAATTTTGAAACATAGCTTTGCAGGGTACATCAATCTGGGTTGGAGGCTGTTTTCCTTTAGGGTTTAAAAATACATCACTCCAAGATCTTCTTGCCTTGAGGGTTTCCGTTGAGAAGTCTGCTGTGATTCTGATGGGCTTTCCTTTGTATGCGATTTGTTTCTTTTCTCTAACTGCTTGTAGAATTTTGTTCTTCTGTTGGGTTTCTGGAATCTTAACAATTATATGCCTATGTGTAGATTTTTTTTGATCAAGGCTAGTTGGAGTCCTATGTGCCTCATTTATCTGTATGTCAAGCTCTTTTCCCCTACTTGGGAAGTTTTCTGCCATCATTTCTGTGAACAGTTTTTTTATGTTGTCTGCACTCTTTCCTGTTTCTTCATTGACTCCGATCAGTCTTATGTTATTCTTTGCATCGTCTAGCAGCTGCTGGACTGATTTCTCATGGTCCCTTACTATTTTAAACAATTTTTCTTTTCCTGGTCACTAACTGCAATCTTATCTTCTGTGCCTTAAATTCTGTCCTCACATTGGCTCATTCTCCTCCACACACTTCCAGTGGAGTTTTTAATCTCCTGGAAATCTGTTGGCATCTGTTTTATGGATTCCATTTGTTTCCTATGTTGGGATTTCATCATCAGCTCCTCTATTTTTTTTATCTGTGTTCTCTCTAGACTTATTAATCATGTCTTGCACTATGGGTGCAATCTCTGCTGTTATGTGAGAAATTATTTCTGATTTCATTTTTTCCAGATCCTCTTTTGTTGCCAGTTCAGGGAGTCCAGGTGGTTGAGTATCAGATTGTTCCATCTCATTCCCTTTGGAGTTGCTTTAGGTGATCTGGAAGTCTGGTTTTGACACTTGTTCAAGTGTCTTCTCATTTCCGGGGGCAGGGGGGATGTGTGCTGCTGGCACCTGCATGGCTCACCTCCTCAGCACTGGGGGGGGGGGGGTATGGCGCCCGGGAAGGTTCACCTCCTCTGCACTGGGGTCAGCTCTGCTCAAGCTACATTTTTTTAAATCTCAAAAATGTAGAAATAAAGTAGGCAACATTCTCTAGACACAAAAATAATGCCAATGGTTAAAATAAACATTAGCAACAACAAAAAAGGACATTGTCATTCAGGGACGTTAAACTCCTAAGTAATTCTTGGATTAAAAAAAAAAAAAGAAAGATGGACTTTTTGCTTCTAGGCAAGATGGAATAAGAGACCAGATTTATACTCTGGCCTGAAGCCACTAAAAAGCATACAAAGTATATGACACAAGAGTTTTTAGAATATTAGACACTTAACAAAAGATAATGTGTCCTGAGTTGTGGGAAACCAACAAGCCGGGCTGCCCACCTCAGGCTGGGTCTTCAGCCTTCAGCACGGCTTGGGGAGCCCAGCAGAGCCCTGGATGGAGGAGCCAGAGCCAAGGGTCCAGGAAGACCACAGCACACTGATTCCTAAAGAGGACAGAGCTGCACGGAGCGAGAACCCAGGGATCCTAACTGCTTCTGGACTCCATCTGCTTCTCCCCTTGCACTGCCTAAGCCCAGCCCCTCACCATCCCTGCAACATACACAGGAGACCTAACAACTCTGTGCCAATACACAGCTGAAGACTCTCCCCATTTCCAAACTGTTCAGGAGTGCCCCCTCTCATCAGCACAAATAATGACAGCACAGACTTCACACTTCAGCTTATAAGGCCTCTTATGATCTGACCTCTGCTTATTTATCCAGCTTCTTTCTTTTTTTTTTTTTTTTTTTTGGTACCGGGGATTGAACTTGGGTCCTTGCACTTGCACAGCAGGTGGTAAAAAAACTGAGCTAAATTCCCAGCCCTCCAGCTTCTTTCTTATTCCCACCTCATATCACATTTCACACTCCAGCCAGAGTAAATACTTGCAGTTCCTTGAATTCCCCTGCTCGGTCTTGCCTCGGGGCTTTCACAGATGCAGTTTATTCTACCTGTGTTCTCATCACTTCCCTCCTCCTCTTTGCCTGGCCATTTCTTTCAGATGTAGCCTTAAGTCCACTTCCTCAGGGAAATTTCCTCCACTGCACAAGACTGCACGGGGAACCAAGCTTGGTGGTGCCTATAATTCCAGCACCCTAAGGCAGGAGGATCACAAATTCAAGCCCAGCCTGGGCAAACTAAGAGACTTAGTAAGACTCTATCACAAAAGAAAACATTTTTTCTTTTAGAGTTGGGAATGTGTCTCAATGCAAAAGCCCTGGGTTCAACTCCCAGTAGAAAAAAAAAAAAAAAAGACTGCACCAGGTACCCTTCCTCCCTGCCTGCAGGAGAGAAGTATGTGTGCATCTTTCTACTGGCCAACATGCTCTCTGAGGCCAAGGACTTGATCTTATTCCCTGCTGGGTTCTCAGCACATAGTAGACTACCTTCAATTAACACTTACTGAATTATTGGCCTAAATAAATGACCACTGCCATCTGGCTCTCCTACAGCCATCAGCATAGATACCATCTGCATCCCAAACACACATCCTTGAGTTCCTCCCCAGCACTTGGGCAGGGCTGGAGAGATGGTACCCTTGGCCTGAGCAGACAGGTGCAGTCTGGGAGCTTACTAACAGGCCATGCTCATTGTTTTCTCAGGCAGCCTCCACTTTCATTCCCCTAACACATAGTTTCCAACCATGGCTGCACTTTGAAATCATTCAGAGACCTTTAAAAAACTACTGGTTCCTGGGCCAGGGATTTAGCTCAGTGGTATAGATGCCTGTCTCGCAAGCAAAAGGTCCCGAGCTCGATCCCCGGCACCAAAAAACAAAGAACAGTACTAAAAACTACTGGTTCCTGATCTCATCCCCAGAGGTTCTTATTTAATGGGCTGGAGCGTAGCCTGAGATCCTGAATGTGTTCTAACCATCAGGCATAGCTGATAACACTGGCTTCACCATGAGGAGGCCATGCTTCAGGTGCTACCCCCCTAACAATACATAAAGAAGTTTTGTATCTCTCAGATCAGCCCAGCTTCCCCAATGGTTAAAGATTTGCACCATAATTCCTATTCACCCTTTAAGACCCAGGCCAAAGTCACCTCCTTAGCAAAGCCTTTCCCAAAGCACAGCTGCTCTGTGCGTATCTCCCAATGTGGCACCTATCACACTTCAACTCTAACACCCAGCACATAGAAGGTACTCAACAGAGACTCAGCGAACAACGTGGGAATGAGCCAACTCCTAAATCAGATGCTCTGGCTGAGGTCCTGAATCCCGGTCAGAGGCTGGACATTAATGTGCAGTAAGCAGCAGTCCCTGGAAAGAGCCAGGGAGCCTGAGGTTCCCTCTACACCATGCCAGGCCAGCAGGATGCTGCACTCAGCAGAGACCCAAGAGGCGAGAGGTAATTGCTGCTCCCCCAGAAATGATGGAAACCAAGCCAAAGAGAGGCATGGCCATTAAGCAGCGTTATCTCCTTGGCACTTTCGAAGTGGGGCTGATGGATCTGCTAGGAAACATTGAATAAGTAATGAAATGATGGCTCAGAGAGGGCCTCCAGTGAGGAGGCTCTGCAGCTGTGTCTATTGGACCTGGCAGGTGCACTAAATCCTGACATGGCACTGGGGCTGTGGAGAAGGTTGCACTGAGGTGTCCCAATCTTGAGAAGGTGTCACCCCTCAAGACTCACTGGCCCAGTGCAGCTACACCCCACGGACCTCACCCCTGGCTATCAGTTAGAAAGGTTAAGAAAGTTTCTCCATGGTCCACACAGGTTCTAACTTAACTGGCCTGGGGGACTGGGTGTTAGGAGGTAAAACTCCTCAGGTGCCTGAGGCACAGCCAGCTGTGAGAAGCCCTCATGCACAGGGTGACTCAAAGCACTGGAAACGCCCAGACTGAACTCACCACTAGTCTCGGGGAGGGCTCAATCCAGGGAGCTGGAAGCCGTTCTCAGTCCAAAGTGCATCCCAGCATGACCAGGGAGCTTTTTAGCAACCCAGATACAGGGCCCTGCCCCAGACCGCTGTCACACTCATCAGCAACTCAAAGAGAAGCCAAGGTGGTGATGGCCAGACGACTTCAGGGCACCTCTGGGTGGGTTCCAGAACTATGGGTTTTTCATAAGCACCTAGATCATGCTTACCTCCTGCTAGTGGCCATCTCCAAATTTGCTTAATCATAAGGTTTTCTAGGATGTCAGAGATAGATTCTGGATGGGATCCCACCACAGACCCACTGAATCTGAATCTCTAGGAGCGGGACCCCAGAACCTGGGCTAATGCGCTCCACAGGTTATTCTAGGACATCACATAGATGGGGAAATGCAGCTAAGGTATTGTGAACCCTGAGAGGTCATCTAAAATTAGCCAAGAGATAAATGAGTCATTCTGGTTCCCCATCCTCACAGAGCAAAAAAAATCTTCATTCAGTTGGTTGCTCAGTCAGTCACTCAGTCAGTCAACAAACCTTTTCTTTACATCCTTGCTCCCCAGCAAGGATTGCTAATATCTGAAATACAGATTAATGAGATGCAAGCTCCTGGCTTTCTCTGTCACATGGGCCAGTCCACCTCACTAAGCAGACCACCTCCGGTGCCTAACCTAGAACCCTGGGCAACAACTCTCCTCATCCTCCAAGACCTGACTGGAGAGTAGAACTGGTCTCCACACCTTGTCCCACCACTGTCCTAGACACATATCTGCTGGCCCATTTACAACCCTGCCAGCAATGTCATAGTCTATGCCCAGCTCTTCTGGAAGACTGGGCTGTGGTTGGTTTCTCTTGTAATCCCAGTAGCTTGTACTGGTAGGCACTCAGTGTAGGCTTAGAGATGATCAGCACAGGAAGACCTATAAACAGGTACACAGAGCAAGATACCACACATAAAGAACAGAATGATTTAAATGGGCCAGCAGGTGGTACACACCTATCATCCCAGCACTCTGGGAGGCTGAGGCAGGAGGACCACAAGTTCAAGTCTAGCCTGGGCAATTTAGCAAGTTAGCAAGACTCTTTTATATTAAAATATATTTATAGGGCCGGGGATTTAGCTCAGTAGTTTCGCTGCCTGCTGCCCAAGCGCAAGGACCAAGTTCAATCCCCGGTACAAAAAAAAAATTTTATATTTAAAATATATTTATATTTAATTATATTAAAAAATATAAAAGAAGGATGTAATTCAGTGCAAAGGTTCTGAGTTTGAACCCCAGTACCATGAAAGAAAGAGAAAGAAAGAAAAGAAGAAAGAAAGAAAGAGAGAAAGAGAGAAAGAGGGCCAGACATAGAGGCACACATATGTAATCCCAACTACTCAGGAGGCTGAGACAGGAAGATTGCAAGTTTGAGGCCAGCTTGGGCAACTTAATCAGATCACATCTCACACAATAAATAAATAAAAAGGGCTGTAGCTCAGCTCTCCTTGAGTTCAATCCCCAGTACCACAAAAGGAAAGAAGGAAGGAAGGAAGGGAGGGAGGGAGGGAAGAAGGGAGAGAAGAAGGAAGGAAGGAAGGAAGGAAGGAAGGAAGGAAGGAAGGCCGGCCAGATACACAGAATAGGAACTACTGCGATAGAGGTAAGCCTTAACAAAAATGAAAATGCAGGCATGGGGCCAGGCACTGTGCCTGAGCCTAAGAGGACCCTCCAGGACACAGAGCAGTGGGTCCTGTACCTAGGGGAGGCTCCATCCCAGGGAGCAGGACAGCAACAACCCTTATTCAAGGCCAAAGGGGAGGAGGAGGCAGACACTAGGGAAGCAGAAACAAGGTGTCCCCAAAAGGGACACATCATTTCTGGTTATCAATCAGACTCCTTCAGGCAGTAGTGTTTGCACTTAGACTGAAGGGCAGGCCTTACATATAGTCATGCACCACGTCACAATGGGAACACCTTCTGAGAAATGTGTCACCAGCGAAGCCCACAGAGTGTGCTTACTTGCATATCAAGACAGTCCCAGGCAATACCACCTTGTGGGACCCCTGCATCCATGGTCCATCAGGGCCCAAGAGGCTGCTGTGCAGCCCCTGCCTGCATCTGAAGGAGCAGGTGTGGGCTGGAAAAGCATCCAGGAGAGGGAACACGCAAGCAGAGCCACAGAGGAGGGACACAGAAGTAGGACTGGGGGAGAGACATCATGGCCTGGAGTCCAAGAGCAGAGTGTCTGGGGATGGGAACATCACAGGCAGGAGTCTGAAGAGACCCCCATTCTCTTTCATTTTCATGGCTCCTCAGTGACCACCAATAGGCTGGCCTCCCTTTGCCTGTTATTTCCACATTCTGTAGATTTATATTTCTTAATTAATCCAAACATTCCCAGTATTTGCAACACTTCCCCTGGGCCTCCACAATTTGTCACATGAAAGTTGAGTTATCTGTGTTAAGCAGCAGTTTGACAGTGCTACACATGCAAGGTCAGGGGGTGGCGCGTGGACCCTGCATCTGTTTGTCCACAGGATGCCTTCAAAGCAGGTCACAGGCTCCTGACTGGAAGGGAGCTGCTGCTTTTCCTGCCCTTCTTGCCCAATCCCCAGGCTGAGGTCGACACCTTTCTTCCTGAACAAGCACCAGGTGAGCACCAGGTAACCTGGACCCACATGCCCAGGGCCCGGGATGAAGGCTGGTAGAGGCACTGAGGGACCATGAGGATAGGCAGCCCTGGACCAGAAGAGCTCCAGACGAGGGCCCGGAAGTTTGTTCTTGGAATCCTGGAACCAAGGGAGAAAGAGGCAAGAGCAATAACCAGGACCTGGAGCAGGGGTCAGAGATCTGAGAGTAGCTAATGACCATGGCAATGAGAAAGGACAAAGGTGTAAACAGGCGAGGGCAGGGGCCGGGGTGGTCATTAATGCAGATAAGATGCACATGGGGCATTCACCAGGGGGCTCCTTCCTGGGACTGCAGGGCAGGGACCAAGTCTCCCCCCCACCCCATGCCCTGAGCATGAGGTCCCTGCTCGTGAGCCTCGGAAGAGCTGGGCAGGCTCACAGAAAGCAGCCTGTTGAGGTGGGTGCTGGGCTCATACCTGCTCCATATCATCATCCAGCAGAAATAAAATGCAAGCAACTTACATAATTTTAATTTTTCTAGTAGCCACATTTAAAAAGGTAAAAAATAGCAGGTGAAGTTTATTTTTAAATATGTATTTTAGTTCAAGAAAAATTTAAAAATAAAAAAAAAGAACTAACCTGAAAAGCTCTCAGAAATGTGCTGCTACCTGTCCACAATGACACAGACATCTCTCAGCATCTGCGGGAGAGGAACTGGGCACAGGGGAGGAGTCCTGAGCCTTTTACGCTCCTTAGATTTAGTCTGAGTGTGCATATTACCTACTTAAGGAATAAATAACTAAATAAAACTAGTATGAAAATTTTTTAATGTATCTTAGTTAACTCAATATATCCAAAATAGTATTTCCATATGCTATCAGTATAAACAATATCAATAAGATGTTTGCTTCTTCCCTACCCAAGTCTTCATGTATTTTATATTCCCAGCACATCTCAGTTGGTTCAAGCCACATCTTGGGTACCCAACAGGCGCATGTGGCCCCTGATCCCATGTTGAACAGTACAGCTTTGGAGGGTCTGGTTTGTGGGGTAAATAACCCCTCCCGATCCACGGCTGGGGAGGAAGCGACTGTATGGCCAGCTAGTAAGGTGTCTGTCCCTTTCAGGCCTCACTGCTCCTTCGTGTCCCTTCTGAAGCTACACACGTGACCAAGATGCCCTCTCATTTGCAAGCCTCCAGGTCTGTACAATATTTACAGTATGGAGAAGGCTTTACACAGACAGCTAAAGGTGAGGATATGTTGGTTTGCTATGGCTGCCATTACAAAGTTCCACAGACCGGTACTTTGGGGACTTCAACAAAGATCTATCTCCTCACAGTTCTGAAGGGTGGAAGTCTAAGATCAAGGTGCCAGGCAGGGCTGTGTTCTCCTGAGGCCTCTCTCATTGGCTTGTGTATGACCGTCTTCTCCCTGTGTCTTGGGACTGTCATCCCTCTACCCAGGTCTGTGTCCTAACCCCCTCTTCTTATGAGGATGACAGTCACATTGGTTTAGGCCCATGCTAGTGACATTTGAACTCAATTACCTCTTTAAAGACCCTGTCTCCAAATACTGTCATGGGCTAAGGTACTGGGGTGTGGGACTGCAGTGTAAGAATGGGGTGGAGAGGGGCAGCATTCAGCCCACAGCAGAAGGGAAGTCCAGGAAACAGAGTTTAAACACTAACATAGTTCTTCCCCAGATCCCCAAAACCTTGACTGGCTGAAAATGAGAGGGAATTTGTATTTTCCAACCTCCAAGTTGAATTCACCTCTGAAAGCAGACAGCCTTTTACTTTAGAAAAAGTCCACTGTGTCTCTCTGTTGTGAAGATGTAAAGCAAATGCTCCTGTAGCTATGGATACTGTAGAGACAGCTGAGGCTCCTGGGAACCAAACGAGTGCAGGAGACGCCAAGAGGGGTGATCCATGTAAACATAAAATGCTGCTGTACTAGGCTGGGCTTGAATGGTGCCAGAAAATCATGCAGGAAGATGTGCAGTCTTAAGTAGGCAATGCTCAAGGGGACAAGAAATGGTAGCAGGCCTGGTCTTCACCTCGAGCTGAGAAGAGTCTATGGAAAGAACCTGGGCCAGACTTGGGTATAGCAACACCTACAACACATGGTTAATGTCCCATCAAGGTGATAAGCAGACTGAGGCTGCAGTGGCTGAAGCTGACCGTTGAGTTTGGGAAGAAAAAACATGTTGTGCCCTCAATGCTGAAATACACCAAGAAGGGGACAGGGTCATTCTTCTACAAGGAGTAGATGTCATCATTGTCAGCCTGAGAAAGGGTCACTCTGGAATGTAGACTGAGGCTGCAGGTATCACCTGAAAGGGAAAGAACTCCATCTGCCCTGTGAGTCTGCACAGACAGGAGACACACCAACTGGGCAGATGTTAGCAGGGCTCTGTGACATACCCACTGGCCTACATCCTACTCAGGATTCTGGGATGGCAAATGACAACCAGGACAGAACAGGTGAATGTGTAAGCTTCCCCTAAAGAGTCTCTGAAATAGAGAGAAAACATGCACCATGAGGCTTACAAGACTACAGTATGGATATTAAATCATAAAGTGATCCCTCAGTAGCCTTCAGCTGAGGCCTGAATATGCTTGCTTCTACTGGGCTATGAGTCCTTAAGGCCAAACTGCTTACTCATCTTTGACTCTCTAGGTGATCCTGGCACAGAAAAGGGCCCAATAGGGCTGGGGATTTAGCTCAGTGGTTTCTCCGCCTGCTACACAAGCGCAAAGACCCGAGTTTGATACCTGGTATCAAAATAAATAAATAAATTAATTAAAAAAAGAAAAGGGCCCAATAATCATGTGATGCCTATAATGGGAAGCAGCTCAACCCTGCACAGGAAAAAGTGAGGCACAAAAGGTATTCAGGCCAGTAACGAACCCTGGATAGTCAAGATTTTTTTTTTTTTTTTTTTTACAGGGCCAGGGATTTAGCTCAATGGCACCGTGGCTGCCTCACAAGTGCAAGGTCCTGAGTTCGATCCCCAGTATGAGGTGGGAAGGGGATTGGGGGGGGGGTCTTTCTTTGGTACCTTCAAAAGAAAGAGACCACTCCCTTCCCACCCCACCCCTCCCCCAACTGATCCTCAAATTCTGATTTGCCTACAAGAAAAACCATATTGAAAAACCAACAGAAAGATCTAAGAGAAGATAAACAGAAGCAGTGAGCAGTAAGCATTGTACCAAGCAAATACTCTGTAAATGAAGGAGGCAACAATCAGATGCAAACTCTTGGATAGGTTGACTCCCAGCCCCCTCTTTTCCCCAGCAGTGACCTGAAATCATTTCTGAAAATGATTACTCTCCCAGAACCCCAACAAGAGGGAGGAGCTAATAGCATTGTCCTCCCTGCCTGGGCGAATGTCATGGAATGACAAGGAAGGAGCTAGGGCCTGACCAGTCCATTAGAACAGAGCTCAAGAGAGAAGCCACTCTGTGCACAGCATCCAAAAGCAAGAAGATCCAGGCAAGCTTGGTCTATGCAGTTCTCTCAACAAAAAGGGTTAGTGTAATTCTAGTCCCTGGCTAGCTAGGCAAAAAAAAGAAATTTATTCAAGGACAAACTTGAGATGAAATATCCAAAGGGTAAACCCCATGGCCTAATAAGAAAACTGTCACCAAAGCTTTAAGTGCCAGGAGCATAGCTCATTTCATGTGTACATCAGGAACTTGACCTTGCTACCACAGGCAGCCACCAGCACCAAAAACTGGGAACTTGTTGCAAATGACCTGTTTCACCCTGTGGCTCCCATCTGAATGAGGTCTGCATGGATATATCTGAGTCCCAAGCCTGGTCCCAAGCCAGTGTCCCTGCCCCAGGGCAAGCTGGGAATATGAGTTCTGGCATCTTCATTGCAAAGACATAAGAGGAATTTCCCTGGATGCAGAAAGACAAATGAAAAAAGCAGTGCAAGATGAACAGAGTTCATGGTGTTCTTGGTAGCAAAGAAATGTGAATAGATTTAGTACCACTGAACTACACACTTAATAATTAAGATGATGTATTTTATGTTACGTTTATTTTAACACAAAATTTTATAGCCAAATATGGTAGCACATGCCTGTAATTCCAGCTACTCAAGAGTATGAGGCAGAAGGATTCCAAGTTCAAGGCCAGTCTGAGCAATTTAGTGGGACCCAGTCTCAAAATAAAATAAAAAGGACTGTATGGGGATATAGCTCAGTAGTAAATCACCCCTGGTTCAAGCCCAAATCTGTTTTAAAATAAATTTAACATTGTGGCATTAGGGTGGAGCTTCAACTTGATTGGCTCTAGAATCTCCCTGGGGGATTGATGGAGCGGCCTTCTGGGTATGTCTGGGCTGGTCACAGAGGTGTGGCTTTGAGGTCTATGGTCTTGTGCCCCTTCCTTTCTGGCCTATCCCTCTGTGCTCTGCTTCCCAAAGTCATGAAATAAGCAGCTCTCCTCCACCACACCTTTCTGCTATGTTTCTCCCTTGGAGCCTTCCCATCATGGACTGATTCCCCTGCAACCGTAAGCCCAATGAAACTCTCCTTTATGTGGGTGTCAGATATTGTGACTAAAGCTGACTAGTACAAAAAGTTCACTTAAAAAAAGAAAAAGCCACTAGGCAGCTATGAATAACAATGGCCTCTGCTGATCTCAATAAATGTTTGGTAAATAAATAAAGGTGCTAGGCAGGGATGCTGAACTCCTGGCAGGCAGTCATAGTAAGCAGTCCCTAAATATTTCTCAGCTTACTGAGCACTCTGCGTACTTTGAACTTCCTGCTATCCTAACTCACACCACACAGGATGACTGTTGTTTACATAATTATAGCTAATTTGTGTGTCTACAGTGTGCCTGGTGCTTACACTGGTTCTCTCGATTACTCTTCACTACAACCTGCAGGTAGGTGTTGGTGACCACACTTCTCAGAAAGAGAAGCTCACTGCACTGAATGAGGGGAGGCCATCACAGGAAGTCAAAGGAAATATAAAGTGAAGCTGGTGAATTCAAGATAAAGATCCAGAAAAAAACCTATGGAAAGGCCAGGTATAGTGGTGCATGCCTGTAATCCCAGCACTCAGGAGCCTGAGGCAGGAGGATCACCATGAGTTCAAGGCCAGCCTGAACTACATAGCAAGACCCTGTCTCAAAAAACCAAAAACCAAAATAAAACAGAAAACCTTTCGGAGAAAAAGAAAAGAAGAAGGAAACTAGAACATGTTTATGTTTTTATGACCATGAAAGTGAGGTGCCTGAAATAGATGGAAATTTAAGCAAATAGGGTTAGGACCAGTAAAGGCTAACACAGCATCACACCCTGCACCTGGTAGCCCCAGCAAAAGCCTCCTGCTTTGTAGTACGATATACCAAGAAAAACCATGAGCAAATAACATAGTCACTCCAGTTAGGGCCACATGGAGTCCATGTGGTTCCACCCTAGGGAAAGCTCTGGGGAGGATTTTCAGGGTAGTTTGTGGCACAATATAAGCTGAAGTCAGAGGAGATATCATCTGAAGTGTGTGTAATAAAGGATTAACCTGAACCTGCTCACTCAGGGGAATGTGTGCTTCAGTCAATACCTGTCACTTCTCCCACTGAAGCTGATCAAAGTCTGGATGCCTGCTAGACCACGCACTTGTTTACTCAGACTCACATTCTCCTCCCTGGACCAAATCCCAGCTTGGCAGTGAGTAGAAACTCACTCTTCCGGTTTGGGGTCAGGCAGCTCAACAGTGGCTAAGGACACTACTCTCCTGACCCCTACTACCACCTGAAGGAGCTTTGGAGAAAAAAGAGGATTCCTGGGGTTACCAGAGAGGAGAATGCAAAGTGGAGAGGTTATGTGCCATGCCCAGCACTACCTAGCTAGCAAGAGGTAGAGCTGGGATTTGAACTGTCTAATTCCAGAAGCCCATCAATCACCAAGTGTGACCCTAGCTAGTTACTTTACAGGGATATTAAGAGAATTAGAGATAATGAATTCAAGTCTTATCACAATGCTAGGCTCCAGTTTTGTTTTTGTTTTGTCTTGGGTTTTTTTTTATTTGTTTTGTTTTGTTTTTGAGACAGGGTCTCACTGTGTAGTCCAGCCTGCCTTGAACTCAGTATGCACTCAAGGGTGGCCTCAAACTCGTGGCAATCCTCCTGCCTCAGTTTCCCGAGTGCTGAGATTACACCATACCCAGCTAGGCTCCAGTTTTGAACGAAAGCGCTGTTCTCATTTTCAAACAGAAAGTCTCAGCCTCACAGGAGTTAATGAACATGGTCAGGGTCACGTGGCCATTTGTTATCAAACACAGAGCTTGATCCTGGTAGTTTTTTTACTCCACATCTCGTATCTTTGGCTCATTTGAGGGCTTAGGGGGTGGGACGTGTAGGGAGAATTAAATCTACTGGATCTACATAAGAAATCCTATTTTATTGTTATTGAGGATAAGCCTGTGTGCTTTCTGCTCCACAGAAATTCCTAGGCAGGCACTGAAGAAAGGAACAAGATGTGGATGACCCAAATCTGCCTTCAAGGGCTATGGTGTGGGCAGGGAAACGGGCCTCATGCAAGTCTGTGACAAGCGCTCCTTTCCTTCCTCTTCTTCTCAGGGAGATGGGTTTGGCTAAGCTGGAGGTGCTCATCCTTGGCTCATCACATTATCACCACTTGAGTCACATGAATGGGCTGCCAGGTGGAGAACTCCCAGGCTGGTCAGAGACAAAGTTCTTGGGCCAACAAGGGCATAAGCAGAGGAAAGAATATGACTTGGGACAGGGAAGTAAACGGAACTCCAAGGACAACGCACAGGGCTTTGGACTGTATAGTCCAAGACACATGCCCCGGGGAACTCATGACAGAGCAGCAAGGAGTCCCTGCCTCCCAGCACGGGCTGCACATGTCACAAGCAAGACCTGAGACACCAGGCTGCCAGCAGGATGAAGAGGCTTCCCTCAGCCTGAGTTGCCTGCTTCACTACCAGAACTAGGCCTACATGCAAAAGCAAAGGCTCCGGGGAACCCACGCCGGAGTAGAGCCAGAGTGGCTTCCCTGATCTGGCAAAGCAAGATGCATGGCCACCTGGAAACACATTATTGCCTTTTCGAACACAAAGTCGGATAAATAAAATGCATTATTATTTTATTAGCAGCTCTTAAAAACTCCTGCGGTGGTGTGAGTTACAGCAGACACAGCTACTTCCATATATTTATTTTATGTGTTTAGCACTTAATTCACACTAGCTTGCATTCCGAGACACTCAGCTGTAACACATTTTTACTGTCCTATGATCTTCCACATGAATCAGATTTTATTGATTACTCACAACCAGTATTTTTAAAGGGCATCATCTTGCTCCCAATAGTTCCTCTTCTTTTTCAGTGTTATCTGCCTGTCTCTGTAACTGCAATCCGGATGCTTGGATTGGTTTGTGTTGTAGCCTCTTTCACCTCCAATCTTTCATTAGGGTTTCTTCTTGGGTTTCTCACAGTTCTCTCATACTATTCTACCATTTTTGCACATCTTAAAACATTTTTACACTTGGTTAAGAAACACTCAAAGGAGTGAAGCTCAGCCGGTCCCAGCACCCGAAAGGAAGCTCCCCTGCTGCCATCCCAAGCTCCTAGGGCACAGAAGGTGAGCCACATGGGAACCAGAAGCAGACTCCCCACCCCGTGGAAATGAGAAGACACATAAACAATCCTCAAAAACAGACTTCCAGATCACCTACAGCAACCCCAAAGGGAAACGAGATGGAAGACTGTGATACTCAACCACCTGGACTCTCTGAACTGGCAACAAAAGAGGATCTGGGAAAAATGAAATCAGAAATAATTACTCAGAGAACAGCAAAGATTTTGCTCATGGTGCAAGACATGATTAATAAATCTAGAGAGGACACACTTAAAAAAATAGAGGATCTGAAGAACATGATGGAATCCCAACATAGGAAACAAATGGAATCCATAAAACAGATACAAACAGATTTCCAAGAGATTAAAAACTCCATTGAAAGTCTGCGCAGCAGAATGAACCAATGTGAGGATAGAATTTCACATATAGAAGATAAGATTGCAATTAGTGAGGAGGAAAAGAAAAATTGCTTTAAAATTGTAAGGGAACATGAGAAATCAATCCAGCAGCTGCTAGACGATGCAAAGAAGAATAACATAAGACTGATTGGAGTCAATGAAGAAAGAGGAGAGGGTGCAGATCACGTGAAAAAACTGTTCACAGAAGTGATGGCAGAAAACTTCCCAAAGAGGGGAAAAGAACTTGACATAGGGATAAGTGAGGCATATAGGACTCTAGCTAACCTTAATCAAAAAAAATCTACACATAGGCATATAATAGTTAGGATTCCAGAAATCCAACAGAAGAATAAAATTCTACAAGCAGTGAGAGAAAAGAAACAAATCACATACAAAGGAAAGCCCATCAGAATCACAGCAGACTTCTCAATGCAAACCCTCAAGGTAAGAAGAGCTT